>NW_027460280.1:59733679-60033679 GCF_050947875.1 Dermacentor variabilis | reverse complement strand
AAACGCGACCGCTTGCGCTTTATCGAGTTGATTGGCCGGTGGTGGGAGCGTGCGACGCCTCAAGCGATGGGCTATTTCGTGATACGTCTCGCAGTGTTCCTCGTGCCCCTCCTCGTTCCCGCCGTCCGTATCCGCGGTGGGGAAGAGTTGAAATAAAGAAACGCGCTTCCTATATTTTGGGGGTCGCTTTTGATCACACACGTATGTGTGCACTCAAGTATGTACGATAAATAGGATGTCTTGCTTTCAAGATGTGCTTCGACAATAGTATTTTTTTAAACTAGTTGCGCCCTCAAGAACAGCACGCGTGCCATCTTTTGATTCTAACCGTCCAGCTGAGAAACACTGTCAACTCTTTCGCACAAAATAAATCTATGCTCTTTCCCTATAATTACTATCAGCTTATATTATTATTATAAATATTAAAAATATTATTAAATGGTTCAAACCGACTTGAACCGTTATTTTTTTCACTCCCGAGTTGAATCAGAGCGCGAACTCTAACAAAAAAAAAAAAAGAAAAAAAAGTCGCAGTTGCGCCCGAAACGCGAAGCATCGATAGGAGTAAAAAAGTATTAGACAACCTATGCGAAGAAAAAGCGCTCTTGAACAGCACAAGAGGAGTCGACATACAAGAGCGCTACGCGTGTCCCGTTCTCTTCCCGTCCAAAAACGCTTTTTTTTTTTGCATAAGTTTGTACAAACCGGCCCAAGTTAGCACACTTGTGACGTGCTATAGACAACTAAACGAAGTCGGGTTTCACACAAAAGGAACACTCGCTCTCATAACGCTGGCTAGATGATGGACGCCAGCCGCGGGAAGCTAACGCTTCGTGCTGGCTCTAGCGTGAACTCGCGTCGGAAAATTGATAGTACGCGACCTCCAACACTGCCACACAGCGCGAACGAAACCACCAGGCATCTCCGCTCACGCTTAGCATTTGCACCAGCCACAGGTTATATCCAAGCTACGACGCGTGGTTCGCGTATGCGCTCAGCCGTGCAGACAGCCATGCGCAGCCACGGCCAGGCTAGAGGAGGAAACGCGCGCTCTCCTCCCCCATAGCGTGCTTGATCACGTGATCTGCAACATTGCGCGCGCGGGAAGTCTACGCGCATCAAGTCACCCTCCTTCTCGGTTCACCCTCGCACGCTTTTCCTCGCAACCATACACGGCGCGCGGGGCGCGATATGATCTTAACGCACTTCATAGTGACGGCGACGGTGACGACGGCTGTAAGTGCGCCTTTCTGCGTTTTAGGCGAACATTGATCAGTTGTTTCAAACACTGTCGACTACTTAGCCCGTGGCTTACGCATGCAGCGCATTCAATCTGCCTTTTCACGCAGCTGCGCAGTGACTTAACTGTGCGTGCGTAGACTACACCGATAACGTCACCGAAAATGGTCCTGCAAACGCGTGTCGCTTCTCTTCAGACCCCTTCACTAGTTGGCGTCAAGTTTAGACTGCGTAGGCGTCTGGTTGCGCCCTCACGACTTTCCTTTGTTCACTCGCTCTCGTAGACGACCGCTGTCGTCAGGGGTGGCGACTTCCTCTCGCCGAAAGGCGTATGTGGCAGCGTGAAACCTGTACGCTACACAAGCCGCCTGTATGGGAAAGGGGGAGAGAGAGTGAAAAAAAAAGAAAAACACCGGGAGACCAACGAAACGTGCATTTCTTTCAATATCCTGCGTAAAGACACGATGGCAAAACAATGGAAGGAGAAAAATAAGGCGGTAAGCAAACACTGTGCAGCGCAACAAGACTGCTTAGAAACGGCAGACAGTGGGGCCGTCGGATGCGAGAGTATTCGGCCCACTCAGCTTGATTGTCATCAGCTGCTGCGGAGGAGGATTGGGTCGGTGGTCCGGATCGACAAATAATGCGCAGCGCAGCGAACGCTTTCTTATTTTGTTTTAGCGAAGTAGACGAGGGAAAGATAGGCTCCACTTGCATTCACTTCCGAGTCTGCTCTATTCACGAAGGAACCAAGGGCGAGCCGTCCGGGCGCCGGGCGACGCCGGGCGAATTCGAACGGAGAAATGCGAATCCCCAAGACAGCCCGGGAGGCTGAATTCTGCTAAACACACGATAGCGTCGGAGGAGGAGGAGGAGGAGGAGGAGGAGGAGGAGGAGGAGGAGGAGGAGGAGGAAAAAGCTTTATTTTGCAAAGGAATTTGGGACCTCCCGGGCGCCATGGGTCCCCGCACGACCCCACTTCACTCAAACGTTCATGTTTAACATGTCCATGACGCTAGCGTCGGACGGTTAACGCAAAAATTGCAATAGGTCGGATTCTAACGGCTACACCGCTTCGCAGAAACAGTCTGTATTTCAGGCAGTTTGTTATTTATTCAGCGTGTCTCGCAGTTCTGAATCACTTAAAAATATTTAGTGGCTTCTTTTATACATGCTCTTTCTTTAAACATGCGATAAGTGGCACCTCTTAAAAGAGTTTGTTGGAAAGCATATCCGCAGTTTCCTTTACCGACACCTTTTGCAGTCCCAATCCAAGCCTCCGTATTTTGTCTCCTCTCCTTGCCTCTCTCATTTAAATATGACAGAGATAGCTATCTGGCTCCTTCAACTCATTTTCTCTGCCTGCGCTTCTACACAAGTGACAGTGCTCAGAGGCTGGAGACTCTGGGCTCCTCGCCGCTGCCTTTCCTTTGCAGTCGTCCTGCCTGACATCAGTTTGCCACGAGTACTATTCACAAACTCATACTTTCAGAATGATGTGCAGATATTAATAATAATAATAATAATAATAATAATATTTAGATGCACCAATACATGCATCTTACAAAATCGGGATATTTTTTGACGTCCGGCCATTCTTGAAAAAAAATACACTTCACGGCCTAATTAAAAGAATCTAGGGTCATATTCACACAACTTCCCATTAGTATGTACTTTCTTGCCATTGGTCGGCTGCCTACGCAAAATAATATGTCCAGCTTCAGGATTGACTGAAATTTGACCTTAGGAAAAATTCTAGCTTAAAAGCTTCTTGCGAATACGGGCCCTGGAGCGGAATTAACCGAGCTTTTCGTTCATAAGTGGTCTCGGCACTTATGAAGCATAAGTGGATTTGGCATAATGACATAATGAGGCATAAGAGGACTTGGCAATCGCCTTCACTAATAATACGTCCAGCTATATGATTGACTGAATTTCCTTTTACGAGGAGTTCTAAGGGCCTCGTTCGTAAATGTGTTTTGGCGTTGGCCAACAGACTTCGCTAATATCATGTCGAGCATCAGGATTGGCAGAACTTTTCTCTTACAGACAGTTGCACGGTAAGATGTTTTTGTGAATACGGGCTCGGGGGCCGTATTCACAAAGCTTAGCGTTGCTAAATGATTTTTGCCGTTGTTCGACCGCCTTCGCGCTAATAATACTAATGTGTTCGTCATCACGATTGATTGGAATTTGCTCTTACGAATAACTCTAACGTAGGAGATTTTTCCGAACACAGGCCCTGGACTCTTATTTACAAAAGAACTCTGACGCTAGAATTGGTCGTAAGAGAAAATTCCAGCCAATCCTGACGCTGGACATAAAACTAGCGAAGGCGACCGACCAGTGGCAACGAACACAGACAAACAATAAGCTTCGTGAATTCGGCTCCTGATCCCCCGATTGGTGGCTATTAACTTTTTTTTTCTTTTTGTATGCAACAAACTTTGTCAAATTCGGTGACGTGGATGCCGGACAAAGCGATTTCTTCGTTTTAGTATATTTAGGTAGAAGCTCTCTCGCCAGGTTTGAGCATCGCGGACAGCTAAGCTCGGTATGTAGGTCACAGGGTGATGATCATCTCTACAAAATATTACACAAATGCATGCTGCGAAAACAGCTCAAAATCCAAACGAAATCCTCTTTTCTCCTCGGAGAAGCCACTGTTCCCTCTAAGTAAGACGCCGGCATGGTTACGTCACACGAGTTGCCTGCAGCGCACAAACGAGGGAATGCAAATTCTGGGCAAATAGATTAACGTAACAGGCACGCCGACAGTCATATACTGCTGTCACAGTTACTTGAGTATGTCCGTAGCACAAGAACTGGGCACGTTCTTATTTCTTTACCTCCACGTCCCTTGTAGCAAACCGGGTTTTCCCTTCTGGCTAACCACCCTGCCATTCCCTTTTCTTCTCTCTCTCTCTCTCTCTCTCTCTCTCTCTCTCTCTCTCTCTCTCTCTATATATATATATATATATATATATATATATATATATATATATATATATATATATATATATATATATATATATATATATATATATATATATATATATATATATATATATATAAAGCCCAACACAAAGAAATCTTGCGCTAGATTTGTTCATGAGAGAGTTCCAGCCAATCCCGATGTTTAGCAAACTATTTGCGAAGGTGGCTGGCCAATGGAAAATAATTTGCGAACGAGAAGCTTCATGAATTCGGTGGTCAGGAGCATTCGCTGTACCAAAGGACTGGAGTGAGTGTTGGCAGATTTCTCGCAAGGGCAGCCAGCATTTGACAAAGTTCCCGTCAAGATAACAATAAAGCACCGAAGGATATGCTTCGCCGTGAATATAGAGTGACAATTTGTTACAGAAACAAAAAAATACACATTGCCTTGCTTTCCGCGAAAAGTGCCAATCGTACGTCTCGAGATAAATCGAAACCTGCTGCTGTATTAGCTTTTTCGCGAAGACGGCAACGTAGCGAGCACAATACAAATACAGTGTGCATGAGGAAGAAGTGATTTTGGGCGCAACAATCTGGATACCTTAGTTTTCCCTTGGGCAATATCCAACTCAGCATCAAATCAAACAGTACAATACCGAGGCCGCGGTGCGTCCCGCAATCACCTCTCGTCTAACCTAGGGTTCCGCGACGTATAATCTCGATTGCTGAGTCAATACATCCCTTCAAGTAACACATGGCTTGCTGGAGTTCTTATTTTCATCTGCCTTCTTGCTGGACTTCCATTTTCCTCTTGGTTTCGCCGTCAGAGGCAAAAATGTCGTTCGTTCCGTCATTCACCGGGATACAATCATTACCTTGTGTTTTGATCGAGGCTCGCCGGAAGTACGCGGCAGGTAATCTTCGGCTTAAATGCTCCGCGTGTTTGTGAGTGCGTGGCGCTGACAGAGGGGGAGAGCCGGTGCGTATAATGCGCGCGATGTTGAATTGGAGCGGCGGACACTTTCCATTCGGAGAACGCTCGCCGATTTTCTTACCCCTGCCGAAGGAAAACAACCGAGGCATAAAAGCGCTTCGTCGTCACCGAAGCAATATATCGCTCATTGGCGCAGCCCGGCTGTCGTCGCTTTCTCCCGGCTGGGAGCTTTCGTGGGCGCGTTTTTCGCCGTCCATTCGCCGGGCATTGTGCCCGCTCTTCCCGAGCGGGGGAAAATGCCTCGAGGCGCGCTTTCCACCGCCGAGCAGTATAAACAGCGCAGAATGGCATCGTGATTCATTCCGGTACCGATGGAAAGTCTTTGCTCGGCGACGATGCGTTGTTGGCTGGCGAGCGGCGGCGCACACGCAGCAGGTACGCGGCCAGGAATGGCGCTCAAGTTTTTTTTTTAATTGTTGTTGTTGTTTTTTTTCTTTAAACTGTGTCACAGGTGGCAAACGTTCTGCGCTTCGAGAGTCCTTCGGGCTGCCGGCAGTGCCTGCCGAATGTTTGCGAGGAGCTCGTCCCTCCTTTGTCAGGGACTCGATTCGATGGAACGGAATTGGTCGCAACGAAAAAGGTGTGACTCTTTTGGGCGTCTGGCAACTGCAGCGGGGGAAAGAAAAGATGGCATAATGGATGGCTACTGAATACGCTGCATGCGTATGCGGTCCTTCTACGCACATGTGCACGTGCCTACTTTGATTATACTTTTGATAGAGACTTAGTGGAATTTTTTACAACGGTGATCATAGCTGCCTCCTCCAAATGTAAAATATAGATAATAATCTTCTTTCAAATCTTGAAGTTTTTGCTCTTTTCTTGTTTTTTTTTTACTTTATTCGTGTGACATCAATAAAACACGTTTATGTTCACAGTGGTTTGTCCATTACGGAAACAAAGGCGTGAGTACTCAAGTATTGCTTGGCTGCGAATATTTCGTGATATTCTGAAACCTGAGCGTAGCGAGTGTTGAACGCTGTATAGCGAATTCGTATGTATCAAAAACGTACCCAGAGAAGAAAACGGTGCACACAAGGTTAAACAAAGCACTTTGAAAACTAGGGCTTGTGTACGCTGCTGTTCCTTTGTGCAGTGTGGTCTATAGCGCCCAAGGCACAAACCGGTTAGCATTCCGTATCGATTAGAGCCGACATACGACACGAAGGTCTACAGACTTACTTATGCACAGATAAGTGCCTAAGACTGCTGCCTACTGTTTGGATCCCACCGATGGCATCGGTTGTTGGGAACTCGGCGCTGACGCCCGTGGTTGTACCTGGGTCGCAAGCCCCAAGGGTAGCGTTGGCCTGGCGGCCTGGGGTACAACTGGAAGCATCCGAAGGTCCCGGCAAAGCATGAGTCGACTGGTAACAACAAAACAACTTGTTTATTTTAACATCGCAAAGAGTTGGCGGTCAGGTTGACCGAAGTAGAGAGACGGGAGAGCACTTTACTCAACAGAAGAAATCGGAGCCCTCCTTTTGGCGTCCGGGGGCAGCTGTTTTTATACTCTCGCAGTTGAGGGCAAGAAGGAACCCCTCAATAGACGAGCACGTGAATGTACAATGGGCTAATGGTGACGCACACTGTCGTAGCGCTGCCGGTCGGGCACAATGACTGGAATGAGAGGGTGATCCCTGCTTTCGCATCGCCTGGTTCAGGCACAATGACTGGAATGAGAGGGTGATCCCTGCTTTCGCATCGCCTGGTTCAGGCACAATGACTGGAATGAGAGGGTGACCCCTGCTTTCGCATCGCCCGGTTTGGGCACAATGGCACATACACTCACACACGCACATGAAGACACGTGGCATCGGAACATGCCTGGAAACGCCTGGAAACACCTGGCGGGGAGCGTTGCGGCGACGACGAACGGGCCAAAATGTCTGCCGCCCCGCCGCAGTCGCGCCGGCAAAACCGCGTGTCGCAGGCGAAACGCAACACTACTGTCGCTTACTTTGCTGTCTAATAAAGTCTTCGAAAGGTACGTGGTGGAGTATGGAGGCTTTGATGCACAATATGGTGCTCCCTTTATGAGTGGGTTACACTGTTCCTGCAATAAAGATACTTCTTAACTACTCTAACCGGCGGCTAACACCAATTCGGCCACTTTCAGAAACTGACGTTCAGGTGGAACACATTGTGGTGGAATTTCCAACACGGTAGACGAGTTACAGAGCATTGAGCCATGTGGTCGGGCTGGTCGGACGAGATGGAATGGATGCTACCGTCTTAGTATTGCATTCTGTTCCCATCCGTCCTCTCCGTTTTGTAGATATGTAGCTCACGCCCTCATAAAGCCTTCCTATTAGCTTAGAGTTCAGCCTCCAACTACAAGTGACACTCTCGCTGAGCAGTCGCTCAGCTCCTCCTCCTCCTCTTCTACCTCCCTTCTCCTCCTCCTCCTCTTTGCTTTATTTAAGCATTCGTTTCATTTTCCCCATGAAAGACATGACTTCTCTGACGCAAACTTTCCAGTACAGACAATTTTATAAAATTGATGCGTCTTATAATTTCCATAAGCTACTAGGCCTCAGTAATTTGGCCAGCATGAACTAATTTAAGTGAAAAAAATCAGCGGGTAGACTCCCCGGACGGGCTCTGTGTGTAATGATCCTGTGTGTAGCTCTGTGTGTAATGACGGGCTCTGTGTGCGTGTAATTCACACTGTGTGTAATGTAATGAGTGTAATGACACTTGCAGCATATTGCAGCAGTCATTGCTTGTCCGAGAGGCAATCTCTGAAGGGCGCGCTACACTTGCAGTGCGACTCGAGCTTGAAGCATGCTCGGCGCGGGGGCAAGCATCATTGGTGCGTGGTGCGCTGCGAAGTTTTTATGAGTTCCACAGGCCGTAATGGGACTTTGCAAATATATTTAGGGTGTATGTGTGTGTCCATGGGCGTATGCGACGTTTGTGTGTTCACTGATTATATGTATAGTATAACCTGCCATGTCATCAACCAGGTTAATATCTCCTGGTTCTCAATAATGTTAGCAAATCTATCTATCTCTCTCTCTCTCTCTCTCCTTATACACTGCATTGATTTCGCAAATAACAATCGGCCATTTTAATTTAATCAAATAGGCGCACTATAGCTTACTTTATTTTAGGCTTTTTTTTTTTGTGCACAGCGAGACTTGTATCTCACTTGCCTTGTTAATGCCGTTGTCATCATCGTTGTCGTTGTTGGTGTTTTTTGCGCACGCAATGGTCAGAAATGGTTTGATTTAATAGCCTTCATTCGCCTGCAAATGCGTAACAAGCGAATAGAAGTCATATCAGCGTGTCAATCGTGCTGAGCCGCGGTGGCATTTAATTGTTTAGGCTGTATATTTTACTGTGGAATAAGTGCAGGTTCAGCGCACACGTTGGAATCGATATGAAGCGAAGCTTTATTCAAGTGATTGGTTAAATGCTGTACAACTAACGGCGATACGTACAAATGTGTTTACTTTCATTTTATACAACTTGTCTCTGGCAATGTTGATCTTTATTTATAGGTCATGTTTCAGTTTATCACACAGGTCACAACTTTGATTTCATGCAATTTTTACGTTTGCGCACTACACTGCTCACAAGCTCTGCCGCAATGCACGCAACAAATCAGGCGGATGCACAGTGTCAGAAGCCAGTCACGCAGCCATGTCACGAAGATGGAGGCGATGTATGATGCTTGTAACGGGGTTAACGGTGATGACAGGTGTATGCGCAGAGAAGTATGACGCAAATATAGCTACAGTTAAGGATTTTGTAACTCTTCTGTGAAATTTGTACATACCCATCCTGGAGGATAGACCAAGAATGGGCACATGCAACCAGTGGCGCATACTGAAGGATAAATCATATAAAATCAAGTAAATCTAAGAATCAGTTGAGTATGATCTGCTGTTCGATTAAGAGGTCGGTGTGCTTTAGAGATACCTATGAGCCGACTTTTTATGTTCCCGTTTTATGTAGGGATTTATTTGTTTTTCTTACGCAAAACAGGAAGTGCGCTTACCGACACTACTTTGTCGGTCAGCATACTGTCCTTATATAAGACCATTTGCTGGTATTTGCATTCCAAGCACCATATAACGTCAGTATATAAATCCCCAATTCTATCCGCCCAGATAGACGTGGCCGGAGCTGCAATGCTGTTTGTTGACAGTAATGTTGTGCGACGCACACATAATGCGTCGCACAATGAATATCGCGGCACACTGCGAGCAGGCTACACTGAAAAGAACGCACGAAGACAGGATAGAGTGCTCGTCCTGCCATTACATGCGCCTGTGCGTCGTGTTTGTTCGCGCTGCGTGTAACCATACGAGTTGTTTTTTTTTCTGCAGCTTTCAGGGTCGATATTGACTACGCATAACAGTTTTAGGCTGCAAGGCGTTCTTTTGCGCAACTTGTTCTCTTCAGAAACGTGAAAGAAGCAAGAGAACTAAAAGCAGCGCTTCTGAGTCTTACGCATCTTGTTGAGTTTGAAGCGTCATTCGTGCTCGGAGCCTTTAAACGAGACAGCACGCAGTCCATTTAATGCCGTGTTAGGGTAGGGACCTCTCCAATTCAGCCGTCAATATTTGCACAAGGTTTTAGTTTTCTTTGAGGAAGCTCGCCGTATTACGCAGTATTTTTTTTTTGTCTTTTTTCTTGTCATAGGTACTCTGTGCTATTCTTTCCCGGTGCAGCTTACGTTATACGCACAGGCGCACAACAATGCTTTTCCGCTTACGTTTGGCAGACAAGAATGAGTGTGCCCATTCACAGAAGCACATATAGAGGAAGGAATCTTCGCTTGCTATTTCCTGCGTTTCTTTTTTACTTCTTCCAATTCCTACAAAACTGCGCGCGTTTGTTCTTTGATGTCGGGTAATTCACTTCTTCGTCACCCCGGCTGGCTCTGTCTTTGAGCTGTGCGTAGACAACGTGTCGTGAGCAAGTTCGCTCACGGGTCGACGATATCTGATTGGTTCGACATTTTACCGCAACCTTCCCGGCCTTGAACGACACCAAGAGCAGTATATACGCCTCTCCGTCTCGTATACGTTATGACCGCGTCTAAATGAATGCTACAGTGGCACGTTACATCGCATTATAGCGCATCGAATCCATTTAAGCCGCAATAATAGCAAAAAAGAAGGAAGGAATGCGCAATGATCTGCCAAGGCAGGGCAGCTCGAAACTGACAAGTCGCTTCACGCGGTGCCTGCAAGCACTGGCGCATCGCATCGAGGGAGGGAGTATAATTGAGACAACCGCTGGCATGTGCTTTCTTCCACTCCGTGGCGAAACGCACTAGTTGGAAACAGGCTGCAGCTTGTTCGGCGAGCCAATGGCAAGGAGCACATACGAACGGGAGACCTTGTGAATTCGGCTTCTTGATTTTAAGGGCACTAATGTTAGGCACAGCGTGCGTCTGCATTGTACTGCACGTTTAAAAGACACAAAACAGTTCTGACACTTGTAATAGCCGTCTTCTGGCGACTTCAATAATTTCCACGCCGAGTACGATCTTGTTTTGGCGACCCCAGTGTTTTTGAAGCGCTTTTGCTTACTGCTGGCTTTTGTTCTAGTTCCCGATCCCTGAGTTTTCTCTTCGTAGTCTTCTTCCGTTCAGTCTACACCAATATTACATCCGTGTTGCTGAAGTTTATTTAAATATTCAAGGCCTCAAAGGCTTGCGACAGTCATCGCTAGCAATCGAGCTGATTGTGACGTACAAAGAATGTTCAGCAGCGACTGGCCATAAACACTAACGGTCTTGAAACAGCGTTGCTTAAGCGTTAAAGCATACTTGGCAAACACGCTGTAACCTAAGGAACCGACATGAAACTGGTTCAGAAAGTTTGCAAGGAAAGACAGCTAGAGCTCCTTACTAGACAGAATATCACAGCATGAAATTATTGCAAATGTATTTGGTTAGAGAAGCTAGACATTGCAATGAACCCCCTGGTTCCCCCTCATTCATTTTGTCCTTGCAGAAAATAAATTTAATGATGTCATACTGCCTATCTTTGCACGGATGTCTAACAATTGAAAGTGAAATATTTTGCATTGTGATAAAACTGCACCACTGAGATAAGTTATGCAATAAAAAGGAAGATGAAAAAAAAACGCTTAAGCTTCTCTGAAGCACGTGTAGAAACGCGCACTGTACCCTGAGACGATACAGTGCCTTCTGGTCGAAATAGGACAGTTCGAGCATTTGCATGCGCAGAAGTTGTCTGTACGTACAGTTTGTCCACACCGAATCTGAGCCGCTCCGATAGAGGACCCAGATAGTGGACCCAAGCTCGGGGCACGAGTCTGGGAACGATGCCAATACATTGGGGGCACTTTCGGTCCGAGGACCAAGGCGGTGGCTCTTAACGACGCGACTGCTGCCCGCCGCGGGTCCGCTTCATTCCATTGGCCCGCTTGAGTTCTTTGTGCCCCACGGCCTGCGGAGCAAGCCCCTGGCTTCGAGGTGTTCGCGGGGTCCCGAGTGTGCGGTGCCCTTCATGCATTATGAATGGTTCTACACCCGATGGCCGTGCTCGCGTTGCCGTCGGCGTCCGACTCTGTTTCCACTTCATGCATTATGTAAGGCGTCGATTTTTAACGCCCCCCCCCTTTCCCCTTCCGCCAAAGAGATCGTCGAGGCGCGACCGCGTGCTGTGCGCCGGATCACGCGCGCTGCATAAGCGTCGTCGTCTTCTGCTGCTTCTTGCGCGCAATGCCTCGCGCCTTGGCACACGGGGCTTTCTTTTCCGAAGCCGGGGGCCGTCCTTGTTTTTCGATTTTCAGAGATCGAGGCGAATAAGCAGAAAGACGACGGTCGGCCACGGCTTCAGCTTCCGACTCCGTAACCTGACATGCCACGCGAGCGGGCGCGCCAGAACTCGATTTCTGGCTTGTCGCGTGTGGCGCGCGAGCCGTCGACGCCTGAATCGCGAATTGGGCGCTTCATCAATTTGCGGGGAGGTTCGGCGAAAAGGGTGCTCGCTCTCAATTTGAGCCGTCAGTTCCCTCTGCGAACCGCGCGCACTTTCAGGAGCTGAGGTGACACTGCTCTCAAAGAAGGCGACCAAAGGAGTGCAGCCTTGTCGTTTCCACCCTCTTTCCTCGAGGGAAAACTTCAATCTTGCATTACCTACGCACCAACCGTAGCCAGTGAATACGGTTCGATCCACAGCCAGGCTACAGCGTCCGCAGCATCACTAGGCCATTCGTTTTCATTTATATGCCAGCGTTATTAGGAGAGCAGAGCGGACCAGGCACAATGGCTTAGAGGACGGCTGCGTGGCGCCCCTGCAAGTTTTGTCGGATAAAAGCTGGTTCTAGAAGGCCTCCCCGTGTACGTATACGCCATTGAATTCACGCGTGGGTGTTCCTGAAATGCGCCAGAGATTTTGGGGACCAATTAGTCCTTCCGAGCTTGTGTTGCTATCATCCAGAGCCAAGTTTGCTCGCTCAAGATGTCATCACTGGTGCCTAATTATTCCGCACTAATGGCCGTTTGCTGTCTGTCTGCAAACGACTTCTGGCAGGCACATTATCGCTGCGAGCGCCACAACACGCTGCACAGAGGCGCGTCGATTCGATGCATTAAGGTGCCGACCGTGACGGTTCTTGCGTCAGGAAGTCTCTGTGAGAGCAGGAGAGAGAGAAAGAAAGCAAGGAGAATAATGGCAAGCAGATCAACCAGACGAGCGTCTGGTTTGCTACCCTACACTTGGGGTAAGGGAAAGCGGGAATAGAAATAAGAAAGCGGGAGAGAGAGAAGATTACATAAAGCAATGGGCGTTTACAGGAGGTCGGAAAGAGGATGCGCTCGTGCACAAGCAATTAAGCAAGCCGCAAGCCTTCTTGCTAGTCTACCAAAGCAGGCTGATGCGTCACGTAGGTATCTACCTGCAGTTTCCTATCGCGACACATCGAGAACGATATTCGCGTCGAAATCATAACAACGTCAAAGCGGACAAAATATGCGCCGAGTGCTCGCGTTTGCCCCCAATCATGGAAAAGCCATAGGGCTTCTTTTGCGCGTTTCGACACACATCCTGTGTGATATTATTAGGATCGATGTCGTAGAAAAACATTTCAAATCATATTATTGCTACAAGAGCTTTACAAGCAGACATTATGCTGTTTATCGCCTCTTGCAAACACTTATTTTCAACATAGGCTCCAATCTATGTAATTAAAAACAAACAAATCACCTACTTTTATCGAGTTTTTACATTCGTCCTTACAGACATCACTCGCCTTAATTACTGAATTTAGGCAGATCTCATTCATTAAATTTACGTCTTTCTTTTTTACTTTGGGAAACTAAAAAAAAGAAGGACTGAAACGTTATTGGTGACACAAAAAGTTTGTCTAGATTGCAGGCAATAAATAAGTGAATAAGGACGCCACATTAAACTCAATGGGCTCCTAGGACATCTCAATTTTTCACGCCGTCTTCACTGTCGCATTAGAGAATGAGAAAACTGCATGTTACAGCTTTATGGCCTTCACGGGCATTCCCTTCGGACGAAGCCTCGGAGCATCGAAGGATGCTCTTTCCAAGAAAACGAAATCCAGATAGCTGGAGACTGCGTCGAAGCAGACCTTTCAGCGGTCATTCATTTTTCTTCTCCGAGACCGGCGATGAAGAGCGATGCTGCGCGCCGCGAACACCTTGTCGAACAGAAGAGCGCGCCCGCCTTGTGCGTCGCGACCTCGAGTCGATGACTAAAAAAACCCCGCCCAAGCCTTGTTTTGCTGGAGACCGATTTTGATTCCCGCCCATTCTCATATCTCCATCCGTTGTCTTCTTTGTTTACTATTAGTTTTTGCGCGAAGGTGCTTCCTCCGACTCTCCGCTGCCTGCGCCACTCTTGTGGAAGTGCATGCTGTGTATGAGGCCGCTGTCTTCGAACACCACCTCTGTCCTGACCGTTGCAGTACCGCCTGCTCTGGTCCCTCCCATAACACCTCTTATCCCCTCCCTTTTTTTTTCTTCCTTTGCTGAAGTCACATTCTGAAAGAAGATTTCTTTGTAAGTTGTGCTCCGCTTAGCTCTCTTCGCGCTTGTGGGCATCTCGCCAGGTTCCTTTTTTTTTTACATATTTTGCCTCTCATAGAAGAAACGGGATTTTTCGTGCAGTAGGACACGGGGCCCGATGTCATTTGTGCTTACTTTCGAGTGGGCGTTCTACAGGAATGAACGATGAGGAGAGCGGGGTCACGACACCATTTGTCTATGGAATTTCTCTGCAGACGCACAAGAATTATGTTGCAGACACGCACACAGCGTTTGTCTGTCTGTTCGCACGTTATTGAGCCTATTCCACCGTATTGAGCCTATTCGTCTGCTATGTCGTCTGGCGCTTCATTAAAGAAAGTAACAGCCACAAGATTGCAATGAAGCACTTTTAAAAGAATGTACAAAATATTTTATGGTGTTTTGGACGAAGTTCTGTAGTCGTGTGAATGGAGAGGAAGAAGAGAGAAACGCCGTAAAGGGGATAGGAAGGACGGGGGATGTTTCGACTGTTTCATATGCAGAGACTTGCTGTTCACGTTCACTTACAGAGTGGAAAAAGTGTCATTACCCTACACACGTCGCGCAATGCTGCCAGATTATTTCTAAAAGAATATATAAGCCGCAAGTCCTAACCTCTCTACGAAAAGGGCATAAGCCTTCTCTGGCGCTCAAACAGATCCACGCCTCCAGATCATGGCTTGGAGACTGTTGGCAAAGAAAGCTAACTCCGCACTGCGAACACAAATAAGCTTACTGGATTGCGACATAGGGGGCGCATAGAAGCTATGTATGTTCAGGCGGCGCTGTCTGAACGCAGTCACATGGTCGCATCTTATGGAGAGAGTGTGAGGGCTCTGCGCTCCCCTGCCTCGGAGTGCCCGACCAGGAGAGAGCGCATGCAGCCCTGCATGCTGCGCCCGCAAAATGGTCACAGATTTGGGTAACCCGCTTTCTGTGAGATTGGGGAGGGGGGGGGTTGCATTATTTGCGGAGAAATGTGTCCGGATGAGCAAGCTTAGCTGCATTCTCTAAAGCGAGAGCAAGCCTAACTGCATTCTCTAGCTTAGCTGCATTCTCTCTGCATTCTCTCGTTGCCAACCGCGAGTTGCGGCTGGGCGGTTGGCAACGAGCCTCAGAGGAAAGCTGGTTGGCGTCGCTCGTTGCAGGCCATGCCGGAGTGACCCATCAGACTCTACTGAGGAAGATGCGCCCTCGTCGGCGGGCTAGAAGCAGCTTAACGGAACGGGCGAATCGCACACCGCATTTCGCAGACGCTGGCGCCAATGTAGAAATAAATATGTCAATAACTTAACCCAGCAAGTCACGCCAACACGGAGAAGCCGAGCAACGTGACACACTGCTGGCGTCCACTTGCAAGAACAGTGACTGTTGTCGCCGCTTACGGAAAAGCGTAGTCGCCCCATCACGGAGCCACCTGTGTGCAAGACGACGCGCTCGCGAGATTGTACGCACCGCTCCGCTCAACTGCTGAAAATCGCATTACGGTGTCCGACGCCTCACTCCGGTGCGGACAATACTCTCAGCGGAGGACACACAAGACACGGAACTAGCGCGCATGAGCTCTTTGTGCTGTGGCAGGGTGGCAGCCATCGCGGAATGAGGTTGCATGAATCAGGTGTGGTAAAAAGGATCCACAGTCAGATAGATACATGATACATGCGGTCAACGTGATAAAGTGCCCATTACTGGTTGGTGCAGGGCCCAAACCAAGGCTTCCGCGCAGCGCATTTTTCATCGGTGGCTTTCGGCAGCACAGAAGGAACAGAGAACTGGGCTGACTGGCACGTGCGTCAGTCGTTTGTGATACCACTTGATCTCAACCTCCCATTGTCGTGATGTAGCTTCCAGGTCTAAAGCACGTTGCGCTTGACGCTTGTTCGAAACTGGTCGATTTATAGGGTATGATAGGATTTACTCTTTACGCGCTAGATTATTTCGGACCTGATATACCGATATTCTTGAGTCTACAGCTAGCGAATAAAGTAAAATAATTGCTACACAGTAATTTGATGTCTGCGCTGTTCCAGCCACGAATGTAACGAAGGGCAGAAGGGGAACCTTTTTTGTCGTTGTCGTACCCCTTCGCTCTTCGTGAAATGGGGTTGGTAAAAGTTCCGCTTAATGTCTATACTCATGAGCCAGACACATCTAATCCCTTGTTGAAGTGACGAAGGGAATGTCTGGCTGCATTTTGCCGAACACGTTCCATCTCCTGGACGCGCTCGTTGCGCGTAGAAAAAGCTGACCCTGTGTAGCCGCCGCAGGCGCCGCGGGGAGCTGAGGTGTCGGATGCAGGGAAGGCGATAGCATTGGGCGGCCCATCCGGGCGCCCCGCTATTCGGTCCTTTGTTGTGTTGTCTTTTCTCGTGCGCGCCCCTGTTCGCCGGGCTGTTTTCTTTGCGTGCCACTCCGTGCAGCATTGAGAGAGCCCGTGCTGAGCGTCGCCTGCAGTTCGTCACGTTGCCACCTCCGTCGATTGCTTTCGTTTCTGCAATTCCTGGCGGTCCTAGTGCACGCGCGCGGCGCAGACCGAGCTATTTCGGTAGACCTGCTTGTACCAGCGGCAGTCTGCTCGTGAGCTTCATGGGCTGACCCCAAACGAGCGGCTGCAGCTCGCTTGCGTGCTCAGAAGACGGTACGTCGTGGCCGTGTTGGACGAAGCAGAGTGAGATCGTCATCATGGCGCATGTTTAGCAGTGCCCTGGTTTTGCGATCGTGCTGTGTTCACGTTGGTTTCTTTCTTTCTTTCTTTCTTTCTTTCTTTCTTTCTTTCTTTCTTTCTTTCTTTCTTTCTTTCTTTCTTTCTTTCTTCTGCGTCTGATCTAGGACAACGAACTAGATGAGAAATAATCTTCTTTGCAACCTCTGCCGGCAATACACTTCATTATTTCTGTTAACCTTTAGCTAGAGAAACAGAGCAAGCAGCCCGTCTTAGCGTCGAATCGTTGGATGAGAAGCATCAAAATTGCGTATGAGGTGCAGGCCATCCTTCCAGGGTTCAACGAATGTATGGGCGACGTCTATCAGCACAAATTACCCGCTAATTACTTAAGCCAAGCTGGAGACAGAGACAGCAACATATACTGCGACCATTTCTTAAGTAACTATAATATACGGCTTGGTAATGGAATCTCCAAAAGGGCTCAGGCGACACGTATTCTCGGAGGCTTTGCTCACATTGCTGGATTGCCATTTTTTCCCCAAAAGATTTATATTTTCGTTCTTTACAGACCAGAAGCTAATTGAAGTTGATGGGGATACTGCTCACGTGCAAGCATTGATTGACACCGGAGGCCAGATACCTATTATGAGAAACGCCTGCATCGTGGGTTAAAGAAAGGTTTAACACCTGCTTCAAATCAAGTCGTCCGCTTCACCAATGGCGGCGTGGTTTAGGTCGCTGGAATGTGTACTGCACCTTGGCTTGTAACGACAGCAATTCCTGTCTTCGCCACATGAGATGCACACGCGTTCGCTCAAACTTCTCATTCCGTCCTCTTGGAAAAAACAGTATTTGTGCGAAATATGTATTGTTACTACTATTTAATACGAAAACACACATGCACAAAGACGGAAATAGGTAATTAGCAGACTGGCAACTACCACTGAGAGGGGCTCAAAGCCTGCCTACTCTTTAGGAAGGGTGGGATAGAAACGTCAGTTGAAGATAAGAAGAAGAGAAGAAAAGAAGAAAGAAACAGGAAGATGACAGGCCACAAAGACGAAGGTAAAGCGAACGCATAAATTAAGCAAGTAGGAACAGAGCATACACGCAGGAATATATATATAAAAAAAACATGCAGGTCACACTAATTACAGAAGGATGTAAAAATACAAAAGCGAAGGCAGCAAAAAATATATATATTTCGTCTCGTGCAATATATCTCACAGACGGGAAGCCGAGCCAGTTTATTGTAGAAAAAATAAGCAGGGGGCGATGAGCCTGGTCGCGTCGAGAAGCACAGTGCCACACGGATACAGGCAATGATCAAGTTTCGTACACTGCAGGCCAAGTAGGCTATAGTCCCTTAGTATGCACGTGCGCTGCGAAAGGAAAGCAGGACACTCTAATTTAAGGTGCTCAAGTGTCTGGTAGGAACCGCGAGAAGCACACGACGCGCTGCCTACTCGTCCTTGCAGGTACACGTTCAGACACCAGGACACAGCTAACCTTTAGGTGTAGCTCTGCTGGAAAGGAGTCAAGGCTTTCGATAGCAGTAAGTGCTGCGCGTTACATGGACTCATGGCATTTTACAGTACCGTGGACGCGGCAGCCGTGCTTGAGAGAGTGAAACAGCGCAACAACCACTGAACGGCGCCGTGGAAACGCCGTTTAAAAGAAGATATTGCACCGCTCTTGCCCCGGACAAAGGAGGGTCGTGCGCTTAGTTATCCGAGGCGCTTTCTCTGAGATCTTGCAGCACGGTTGAGCGCCAACAGGATATAAGGTTACACGTGGCGTGGGCTCGAAATATATGCATGGCGCAACTGCTCGGCCTGAGCGACAAGACGTCGATCCCTGGTACAAGGGGTAAAATAATTTATTTGAGACGAATCTTTGCGCGTTTCGTAACACTCTCTATATTCTTGGCGCTTTATTTTTATGGGGCGAGGATGGGCTGCTTTTCTTCTCCTTTGTTGTTTCACTGTCAAAGACACCACTGGAAGACTTTGTAGCACTGCCTTGCAAAAGCTGATCCGTTCCTTTCGCAACCCCTTTCTGATAAGTTTCGTGAACGACATGCAGGCGTTAAGTATTTCGTTTGTTGCTCAATGTTTAAAGGTCACCGACGAATTTATCCCGTGCTGCTTTCTGCCAATCTTGTTTGATCCAGAATGCATACTCGAGCACCTGCCTTGTCTCCCACGTCCTACAGTCGATATTATGCTTGCTCTTATCCAAGATATAAAATTAAAGAAGCACCGACGACGAGTAACATTTCGATGTGATTCCTCCTTGATCCCTGAGTGGAGAGGAGTCATCCCGTCCTACTAAAATAGATTAAGCAACCGGTTCACTAAGAATCAGCTGGCCTCCGTGCAGTCTTTGAACCACCCACGATTAGGAGACTCAAGTCGGGGTCCACAGCTAATTTCGTTCCCACCGCTCGAAGTCGTCCTTCACCGTCGCGGTCGCGAGTCCTTTGCGCATTTTCAGGCTTGCAGACGGCTCGCGTCCGTCTAGCTTCTGCACGCAGATGTCTGGCTACGTCTGCATTCCAAGCGCCGCCGCCGTTTTTGCAGGTGGCACGAGGCACGCACAGATGTCTAGTCGCTCAGCGTGTGCTGCTCCGTTCGGTAACAACCATGGCGCGCCGATTGCAATCGATCATTAAGCGCTGCCTAATCGAGCACTGCTGGAAACAGCGATACGTGCCCCCCCCCCTCCCCCCGGATGCCTTCAGCCCATCGGTCGCCTTTTCCTTTCAATCTCTCTCTCTCTCTCTCTCTCTCTCTAATGTACCCGTGCTGCTCTTTCTGTTTACTCAAATTGTCACGGCTGCGAAATCCTCGACAGAGTGGGCGGCAAGCGCGCGGTGCAGTGCGAGTGCGTTATTGAGTGCAGGAATGCCACACATTTCCTCGCGAGGAACCGGCGTTTTCGCCTTGACAGCTGTGATTTGTGAAATGCATCGGCGCTGCTTACGGCCTGATAAATCTGGCCCTATTTTCGTGCGACTATATGGTCGGCCTTTCGCAGTGCTTTCATTGGAGATGTGTTCGAACTACCCATTGCGAGCTTTTAATGAACGAAAATAAATGTTCTGGCCGTTCTCTTTGGATCCGCAGAGTTTTTCACATGTTTAGTTTCATTATCGTTTGACTACTCTACAAGCGCAGGGGATTGGACAAGCGGCTGTGAGAGTGATGTCACGTACCAAGCTAGATTGATGGACTCCAACGGACGATGTGTGTGTGCTGTGCTATGTGCTCTCTCTCCCTCTCCCCCTTCCCCATCTTTAATCTCCCCCATCCCTCTCCCATGTGTAGGGCAGCAAACCGGTTAAGCTAAACTGGTTAACCTCCCTACCTTTCCTTCTCCACTTTTTCCTTTCTTCCTTCCTTGGGGGGTGGGGGGCGGAAGGGGGCAAGGTCAGTGGCGCTTAGTGCCAGCAAAATCCGCACGTGCCTTGATTTTGTTCCTCCACAGGCTCGGCAGTTTCATGCCCTTGGCAATGAGTGCGCAACCCAACCAAGTTTCACTCTCCATAGCTCTACGTACTTTAACTTTTCCTCGATAATATTTACAGCAAACTAGACAGGACAGCCGTAAAAGTCTCCGGTGAAGTGGATTCATAAAGTTTGTTGCATTTTTTTTTTTCGAGTTAGCGTCTGTGTGCGCAAGTGGCTGCTGCCGCCTAAACTGCTTCTGAGCAGCGTCGCGTAAACGAAGCGCGCTCTGTTGAAATCTGTACCCCGATGGACCGGGCAAATGAAGCGTGCTTTGACGTCAATGCTCCGGTCAGAAATGTGCGAATACCGGGTTCGGTCTTTTCTCTTGCCTATTGACGAAAGAATAATATGAAAGAAAAATATCGGGATATATCTGTGCCCAAATTTGTTTATTTTTTGTCATAACAGAACCAACGATTCAAAAATCTATACGTCACACAGCGGGAACTTTCATCGTGCATCTGAATGAAGGGAGGCAAGCAGGTGTGAAACGAGGCAATCTGTCGAAAACGTTTAGTATGTGCATTGGAGTTACTTAGGCGGGCGAGCATGTTATGCCGCCTGTGGTTGTCAAAAGCAAAAGGGACTTGGATATTTGTTGTATGAAGGCTAGGTAAGCTATGTTTCATGATAGTAGTAGTAATCAACTTTATTTATCAAACGATCAGGCGCTACTCTAGGAGCCGTGATACGCAGTTTTTCTTTTTTTTTTCACTGCGCCATCGAAGAAACGTGGGCTCACGCGCGAGCTCGCACGCGGATAATGAGCCCTATGCACTTGCTTCGCAGTGCGAGAGGTCATTAAGTATTCGCCGTCGTGCTGCAGTGCTGCGAATTCTCCGCCTATGGCAGTCCCGCGTATTTCACCTGTGGTGCCCGTCGACCAGAACTAAGGAGGTCCATAACTAAGCGTCGAGAGCCGTGGCCGAGCGAAGTACGCCGCGAACTTGTTTCTCCGCGTCAGAGTGAAGGGTAATCTACATTCTTCCAGGTCAGCGCGTGATGCGCGCAACGGTGGCGCAGGTACAGTGCACGGAAGTATGCGCGCAGGCGAGAGCAGCTGGACACGAGTACACGCTTCGGCCGTTTGTTCGCGTTGCGTTTTGAAAGAGTGCCGCTTCTCGAAAGAAAGAGTACCACCTCTCGCGAGGCGCACGGGAGCGGGGAAGGAGGTTGGGGGGGGGGGGCGAAAGCGACTCAAGAATGCGCCCGCGCGGTGTACCGAGGAGAAGCTTGGCCGTCGTCGGAGAAGCCGGCGGCGCGCCGCTCGGCCCTCGGTTATCGACCCGCGGCGTGCACTACACCGGAGTGCATTCGCCTCGGCGTGCGGCAATGCCTTTTGCGATGAGGAGCGTGCCCACGGCGGCCCGTCCTCCGGGGAGCGAGAGTGAGAGCGGATTAATGCACGCGACAGGAAGGGGCTTTTGTCGAGCATCAACAGCGTCGAGATTAGTTTTTGCCCCGTCGCTTCCTTCGTCTCTGATTCCGGACTCAGTCGATATAGGCGCGATCTTTTAGCCCGTCACTTTTTGCGCGTGCTTGCTGTTCGTTGCCTGCCTCGCTCGTTGGAACAGCACATGGCGTGCTTGACGCGCAGACCTACTCCCGCCGATGCAAATGACCATAGCGCGTGCGTGTCCAACATTAACAGTATCGAAAAGTGGAGATTAGCGCTGAGGGAGGGCATACCACGTGCTTGTGGCGACTGTTCGCGCACTTCTCCTCCTCGTATGTGTTTGCGCTCGTCGAAGAAATTGTGAGTGACTATCTTGGCGTGTATTCACAGAAAGCTCTTACGCTAAAATTGTTCGTAAGAGCAAATTCCGTCAATCATTATGCTGGACATGAAGGCGGCCGGCCCGTGGCAAAGTGCACTTTCGAAAGAAAAGCTTTGTGAATGCCGCACCTGACTTGCATTCACGAGAAAGCTTTAACGCTAGAACTGATCGTAAGAACAGGCGCTTGCCGATCGTGATGTCGTTACGCTGGAGATATGATTAGCGAAAATGGCTGGTCAGTTACAAACGGCTCATTCAAAAATAATTTTGTTTGCAAGTGCTCTTTAACATTGGCTCGTCGCCTTCTCTAATTATACGTCGAACGTCTGCATCGGTTGGCATTTGCTTTTGCGAACAATTCTAGCGTGAGAGCATTTTTTGTGAATACGGGCTGAGAAGCTTTGTGAATTCAACCTGTGGGTTTCAATCTCCCGTGGATGAAAGCACCGTCCTGTTCAAACAACAACATTAATAATAATAATAATAATAATAATAATAATAATAATAATAATAATAATAATAATAATAATAATAATAATAATAATAATAATAATAATAATAATAATACATGAAATAGTCGCTGGCCTTGGTGCATCGAAGAATCCTGTTCCGGTAACACAATTCTGGTTGTGCTTGCTCCAGTCTTCCTGCTCCGCTTCCTGGGGCGTCCGTGCCTGGGGATTTTGCGACGAAGCAGGCCTCTATCCCGATAGCGGATTAGGGATTTCGATCCGATTAGAGCCCGCCTGTTTGTTTCGGAGAACGAGGCGGAGACAAAGAGAAAACAGGATAGCCATTTAATAACTCCCGAGGAATACGACAAGCGGCAGCACTCAGTGGAAAGATAAAGAAAAAGGAAACACGGAACTATTCATGTTTTCTTTTTCCTCGATTGTCGGTTCCTTTTATACTTTTCAAAACTTTTCTTCGTTTTGCGTTCAGGGACCAAGATCAGCGAAAGGGTTTCAGTGCTTCTAATTTAATCAGTTATTTCCAGAGGTTCTCTTTTGGTCCCTTCTTGTAAAAAAGGAATTAAGGTTATATAGTTATAGTTTCTGAACAGCTAAATCTTGTTACCGCTTCGAGAATAACCTCACTAAAAACCGAAAGCCTATGTTCACAAAAGTGCTGTTACGCTAGAATATTTTTGTAAAAGCAAGTTTTACCCAATTAGGATGCTGGACATATTATTAGCGAGCCCAACGGCAAACAGCAATTACCGACAAAACGCTTTGGGTGTTCCGCCCGAAGTGAATGAAGTACGCGAACGAATCGGGTTCGGAAGATCGGTCCAAATACAAGTGGCGAGGCACTATTAATGTAAAACAGCTGCCGTTCATCTTTCAATGGCAAGCTCGAGGCTGGCCGTCGCGTTGTTCTTCACAGTGCCATGCCGGCTTAAGATCTTAGGCTTTAGTTTTTTTTAGAATAACTTCCACACAAGGGACATGGCAATTTGGAGCAGAGTCATCATAACACTTTGAAAACTTATTCCACGTATGTAGAATTTATTGTTTGATATTACAGTGCTGGATCTTACGTATATACACCACGCAGCAAGTGAACTTCAAGGAACTATGACAGCACATGACTACGACTCGTACATACTTTTAACCAAGGACGCCCGCCAATGGAAAAGATCACTTGCGGAAGGTTTGCGAATGTGGCGCCTGAACTATAAATAATAGACGCAGGACACTTTCACTTTTACTACGTCGTCTCAACTTTGAAGATATGAAAATTACTTATTTGTTTTTTGATCTAAGGCCATTGATTTATCAACCTGAGCCCATGTAACCTAACCTGGCCAGCGTCTCACTATCTAGAGGCAAAAGATGCACGAAAACCCGCACAAATAGTTTTTCTACTTTTTCCAGTCGCACTTACCACGAGCGAGAAAAGTTTCTTCAAGGCAAGCAGATTATAGAAAGTCAGCCAGTGCGTTAGAATGAGAAGTTTTCGCGGGTACGCGCACAGAATCGAGGACGTCACCATTGTTCACCGTAGCTTTCCAGCGTCGCAAGCGCCTTATTTATCGCCGACGAGCTCGCACCACGTTCGCGTCCTGCTTCCGCCGACCGTGACGAGGCGACGTGCCCGTCCTTCACGGCCGGGCACAGGGCGCGCTTTAATGACCGGGCTAGCCGTAAATGGAGCGCGACAGTGAAGCACCGTCTGCGGCAGGGGATCCTGATTATGGCAAAAGTTTGCATCGGAAAGTCTGCCGCGCGGTTTAGCCGAGGCTTCCCACGGTTCCTATCAATAAGGGCGTGCGAAAGTAGAGCCAGCTACATGCAAAGGGAAGCTCGGTTTGCGGTTAAGACCGGCATCTGCCCTTGTTTTTGTGCGGGTATAAGAAAGCTATCACGGATGCTCGACGCGAGAGGATACGTGCACGAGAGGCACTAGTGGTGCGCTCGCACCGTCGTCGTGCTGTCACGGCGTCGACGCGCATGCGCGGCTCGCGCGTGGAGTGCTCGAAGATGTTCAGAAACGCGAAAGGGGGCTGCAAGAAGGACGAAGCCAAGTAGACGCACGGCTCGGCCAGCACGCAGGGCTGCGCAGTATGGAAGAGATACATGTATCTTGAGTACCACCTCTTGTATGTATTTTGAATACCACCAAGTGTCGTGTATTTTAACCTGCAGGGTACACTTACAGCAAAGTCCACCAAGGCACCGAGTCGCTGACGCAAGCAAGAGACGGCAGTTAAAGTTTTGTTCCAAGAGACGACACTTGCACGCTGGATGGCAATAGCGTTAACAAATAATAAAAGTTCACTACAACAACTTTGTTAACTATAGTTGCTAACTGCAGAATGAACGTCAAGCCAGTGTTTTTAGCATACCATATCGCTAAAAACTTTGTGCATAGAGCCATTTTCGAGAAATTACTTGCGAACACATGTCGTGAAATGCATTCCTCTATACCAGATAACAGCCTTATACATGTATTTTGCACAGTGCAGAAGCTCATCTGCATGGAACCGCAATGCGCATCGCTTCACATTTGGAGTACATTGATTACACTCTACGAGTGCTGAACAAGCCACTGACTACTTTCACGTTTCTTTTTCTTCCAAAGTTTTATTCACAAATGCAGTAGACATAACCAGTTGGCCTGGTTATTTCAGTGCGCCCTCTGCAGCCATTCACAAGTTCTTTCTCCTCACTTTCAATTGTTTTTTTTTTTTCAAAAATTTCGTTCGTTATCTTCCCCTGTTTTCTTGTGAAGGCATCGGCAGCGAGACTCGAAACTCTCTTGATGTGTCCGCTGGAGGGAAAGGAGGTGGTGCAACGTATACACACACCTTGCGCGCAAAAGTGGGGCCACACAATGCCGCGACGTTCGCCCCTGTGTTCTCTATGAAGCGCAACGCTTCATTGTTGCTGAGGCTCGGAGGAGGCGCTCTCGCTATATGTCCAATTAAAAGCTAAAAAATAATCAGCGGCCATCGCTGTCGAGCCGTCGCTTTCATTCGTCGGCCACCAAGCGTCAAGGTTATGAAACAAATGTTGAGCGTCAGCGTTTGCTTGTCTAAACGCGAGCATCTGCGAGGATGCTGCGTGACACGGCCGTGTTCGTTCTGCTGTAGTTCCCTCCAAGTTCAGTTGCTCAAATCAGTATCAGCTGTTACAGTTTGTCCGTCAATAAAGTAATCGGTTACATGTAATTATTCGCTGAAAAAGAAGGTAATTGAATTGCGGTGAGCGTTACCGAGTAAAATATAATCGATAAATTTACAAAAATACAAAAATGTAATTGATGACAAGTAATTAATTAGAACTAACTCGTTACATACAAGTCTGATTTGAAGTCAGTTGATCTAGAAGACTCTAGTTGCCAGATTATTCTTCGGCAGCTGCACTAAATTTGGTCAGCAGTTTACCGATATAGGAATGATGCGGATAACGTGAGACAGAACAGCATGCCAGCCAGCAAAATTCCCGAAAAGCGTGAGAAGGCGAATACAAGAGAGCGCGGAGACTACTTTCGCTGAACTCTGCGATTACATCCATCTTTTTACAATTCAAACGCAGGTTCATTAACGTATGTTCAGTTATCTTAAAAACCTACGGCTTTTGACAGGTTAACTGCCTCCTTCGTTTCCTCTTTATGGGTGCATATACTCTGAAATGATAAGAAATCGCACTGAATATTTTCTCCGCTATTTGCCTCTCCATAAACCATGTGTGTGTGTGCGTGTGTGTGTGTGCGCGTGTGTGTGCGCTTGTGTGTGCGCGTGTGTGTGTGCGTGTGTGTGTGTGTCGCCAAAATCCCGCCAAAATCTCCAGCCCCATTTGCGAGCATACTTGCTGGAAGTTTCTACCGAAGTTCTCTGTGCGGCTAATGAATGTCAGCATGCTTTAATTCCTAAGCGTAACGTTATCTGCTCATACATAATGTACTGTTTCTTCGTCTGAGGCATACAAAGTCAAATCTTTAGCGGTGCGTACTGTACCACCTCAAACCTAAACAGTCACTTAAAATGACACGCGCTTTGAACAGTGAAGCAAAGTCATCATGCCATTGTCATGATGGTGGCAAATAATGGTGATCATCTCATTTGAAACAGGCTGGGGTTGTGTGCCGCCAAGTTTGATCTTTAAACTTTCTGGCATTTCTACATCTTTAAGTACCTGAATACCCTGCGCTACGTATGCTATTGTTTGCTGACATTTATTGCGCGATGTAATGTTTATAAAAAATGACCGCTCTTCCACTACTGCGAAGAGGGGGGCAAGCGAAGCTCGAGATCCGCGGCTTTTCCTTGTCTTAACGCCTCGGCTGCGCACCCCCTCACAGCAAGGTCGGCACGTCGACGATGAGATCTTTCTAGAGCGCATTCCCAGCGGCTTTCATCAAACGCCGCCTGTTCTTCG
This sequence comes from Dermacentor variabilis, assembly GCF_050947875.1. NCBI lineage: Eukaryota > Metazoa > Arthropoda > Arachnida > Ixodida > Ixodidae > Dermacentor > Dermacentor variabilis. The sequence continues at coordinate 60,006,646 of NW_027460280.1, read as the reverse complement.
GCCGAACGCACGACGCGCCGCCAGCTTCCGCTGCCGTTCCTTCAACACAGAGTGCTCTTTGGCAGAACGGACCAAACGCGGCCTCTCCATCTGACTGACGGGCCTAAAGTGGCGTAAAATGGCGGGCGCGAGGCGAGCGAACACGCGATCACATCCTTTGCCTCCTCCGGAGGGAGGAGACGCCTGTGAATGGCTGGTGCCTTGCACTGCGTCTACTTCTTCATGCATATAAAATCCCATATTAAAGGTCACGTACGATGAACCGGCAGTGGCTGAATCGGTTAGCGTGGTGGTTCGGATCCGCAGCCCGACAAGCATTTTTTTTTTAATTTTCGCGTGGCTTAGGTTTTTTTGTACAGAAACACCAACATCAACGCCTACACAGGTGAGGAAATACAAGCTTCGCTTGAAAACGTTGTTACGTCTGTAGAATGCGCGCAACCTATATAGTGCGTAATATGCAAATTACGCATTGAAGTTTAGTGTAAGACAATTACGAACATGTGCAAACGAACACGTAGCAAAATAACACCCTGATTCGCTTTTTGATTGGCCTACCAAACAGTGCATCGTGTGGAGTGCTTAAAGACGGCAGGGAAAATCTGCTGACGGCCAGCGTATGCATGCTGCGTTTATCTGACGCAAGTTCAGCAGACCCCATAAACTGTTGTGGAACAGCGATACAATACTTGGTTAGAATGTAGGGAAAGAAATTCGTACGTCTTACTGGAGTACTTACTTGAAAGGAACGAAGCGTGCGGGCGGGAGACGAATATTTTGCAAGGCAACAGCTGCAAGTTTGCAGCGGCCCCTAAAAATGGAGCTATATTCAAGAATGGACAAACATATCGTGGTATCTTAAGATACAAAAGTATATCGTATCGGACACAATTATTTTGCTAGTATCTTGCATCTATATCTTAAATACTTACCGGCTCAGCGTGTTGTACCTACCTGTATCATGACACAGTTGCAAAGTATCTTTGCCCCGCCTTGGTGCGCACCGACACTGGTGTTCCTGGTGAGCAGGGCCGCTATCTTGTACACGTTCGAAAAGCCGACGTTCGGTTTCGCCTCGAGCGATGGTCCAGGCTGCGCCGATATCGCGGCCTAGGCCAATCTAGTCCAATCGCGTGAGGCGAAATCGAACGTCGGCTTTTCGAACGTGTACAAGATAGCGGCCCAGTGGTATGCATACCACACCGTGGTGCCTGCAGCATTCGCAGAGGAATGGACAGTGCACTTCAAGCTAGAAACGCAGACGGCTTTCCTTTGGTTTTGTCTCGTGCGCCATCGAGGTGGGACGCCTGCAAAGTCATCGCGAATAGTCTGACAACTGCTTGGGTGCTGTTTCTGCTGCGGAGCAGCGGTTACCTCGCGTACTGCGACGTGCCACCATAACACCGTTCCGAGAAGCTTCAGCTCGTCACACTAAACCTTGCTGCCAGCTCCAATGCTTCGCGCTTCGGGCGAAACTTCCCGTTATTTGTTCTAGGCTAACGGAAGCAACATTTCCTCCTGCGATATATTGTGAGGAAAACAATCTGCGATCCTGTATTTGTTGTCGCAAAGCAGGCTCAGGTGGCCGGCAGACACGAGAACGTACAAAAGCAACTCCTGTAGAGCATTTGCAAAAGTCAGTTGAGACATTTTACATAGAGTGTCGTAGACTTTAGGTCAACTGCGTTGCCTACTTGGAGATTTCTTCTTTTTTTTTGTCAGTAAAAATCATGCTGATTGTCTATAGACAACAGTCGTTAACAAAGCTAGTTCTTCTGCTCTATCGTTGTCCGCAGTCTTCTGGGTAGGATGTTCGCACGAAGTCCACAGGTGATAGCCGTCAAACGGTGCAAGGCGACTACGAGGGAGAAGGAGAGCTGCTATCTATAAAGGCGGACTTAGCCTTGCAAGTGCCGCCAGCAGTAGCTCCGTTTGAGCGCCATTTATCAGGGGACGTAGAGCCTAGAGACTGTCTGAAACGCTACAGAAAAATCTAATGGCGAGGACAGATGTATAAGACAACAAGTCCGCAGGTTGATGTCTATAGACATTACATAGCCTTTATAATCCATCATTCTTGGGCGTACTGTTTAATGTCCAAATAATGTATTGTGAGAGGGCCTGGCGTTCCTCGCGGCGCCCAGTGGGTCTTCCTTGCGTGGCCGCACCGCTTTGTTACGGCAGCATGACATTCCTCGTTACTCAAACCGGATTACCGCCACTCGCAGTCGGCTGCTGTACGATTGGCACACTTCGGCGCTTGTTCTGAAGAGGCACGCAACTCATGCCTGAGAAGATACGCAATTTTCACCGGCGAATGAATATCGTATGCGCCTGCAGATCTGACCAGTTGAACGCACCTGTCATAAGTGTGCCTAAACTGCCGAAACAGGTCCCGAAGCTTCGACAGAAATTTTAAAGAAAACAATACAACAGGCAAAAAGAAATCAATAGGAAGTAATTAGGTGCCCTCTCTGTAATAACACCATATACGTATCTTTTGCGATCACAGCGTGTGAGGTTAATGTTACACGTGGAATCAGGTAAGGCTTCAATAACTTTATTTCGTTCTAAATGACGCATTCTATCCTTTTTATGTCGCAAATTTAGGCAGTGCCAGATGTGGCTGCACAATTCCGTTGGATTGCCATGCTATAAATGAAACGAAGCGTAGGGTATCACGTAAATTCAGCAAGCGGCCTCTGTGAGGTTGCATTGAATGTACCTTTCCTTTTTTTTTTGTCTCGGTAGCAGTCATGTGGGCCAGTGAGTTACACCGCGCAAGTTTGTGACCATGGAGTACAAATTCGATCACTCAGGGAAGAGTGCGGATGAGAAAGCAATACAGCTGTGTCAACATACGATCACGAGTCTGGCTCCCTTGCTCCTTATTTTCGTTGTTATCCATTCTTCCTTCTCTTCTTACATTCATTTTTTTTGCCTCTTTCAGTTTTTTTTTCACTTTTGTTTCTTGTTCAATGCAGTCAAGCACCGGACATTTCGTTACACCGATTCGCAGGCCGTGCAGGTACCTGTTCAAGTCTTGATGACAGCGGAACGCGGACGCTTCTGGATTCTTACATTCCACAGAGATCACTTCGATAGCTTCCAGGGTTCCGAATGACTCTGCGACCTTCTCGAGAATTATACTGGGTCTGCGCATCGTGTTGACGTCCTCTCGCAGTGAGGTCCGGAAGTACGCATATTGAAATCTCGTGGCTAAATTTGGGTTTCCGGCTTCGCTCCAAAGCAAAGCGACCTAGCGCCGTATGCTCTTTTTTCATATCGGCTTCTCAAAAACCGGAAACATTTCCGACGAAGTCCCTATATTTTCAGGGTACCATTTCTTATTGAAATTAAAAGGAAAGAAGCACATTCAGTCACCCTGTAATGGCAATAGCTATTTCTTTTTACGTAATAGTGATAATGACAATAAGAAGCATTAAAAGTGGAAACGTCGCAGGTTCGGGAAATCAAGAGAGTAAATGAAGTCCTCCTCATATATTCCTGAACGCGCTCGAACATACAGAGACAAATCGCGAGGACAAGTTGCCCCTATTCTATGCCGGGTCCCGACATATGCGCGTTTACTCAGTTCCGAAAACGGCCACAAGGGCGCGATGCTGTCCTAGATAAACACGGGTGACCTGACATGCGCGCAAAAGCACAACAGGCAAAACCCGGCTTTATCGCACAAGGTGCATAAACTATGAGCACTACACACGTATTAGACAACGAATGCAAATCTATAAATGCAAATGTATTTATGTGCCTTGTATCTTGTGATTGTATATCGAGGCCAACATCCGCAGAAAGGCAGTATAATGGGAGGTTATTTTCGAAAACATGAAATCTTCAACTAAAAAAAAAACGACACCCGTTAGAAACATTTTTTTGTTTTCCCAACAACTAAGACCTCTTGCTCGTGCTTTTCAGGCCGTTACTATGTTTACGGCCTCATGTGTCCGGCCATAGTTTATTTTTGTGGATGGACGGCCTTCGTCTGTTTCTTTAGTGTTTTTTCCGTTAACTCAGAACGCAATATTCAGCACTGCGTGTCAACAAAAATCGCCAGTTGGTCCAAAAATATACTCCAGACGACTGGGCAGAGCGCCTATTTTATATTCGGAAATATTATTTTGCGCTTCTCGTGCCCCTCGAGGCAAGAACCTGAGGAGTGCAATTCAATGCGCGAATGTATGATTCTCTCCACAGCGCAAAATGTAAAATTGAACATCACATATGCGAGGTCGCTCGTATCATTGAGTCTGGGCGTTTTTTTCGTTAAGTGCGTCAAGCATTCCTTGGCTCATTCCATGATGTTCTCGCAAGCATCTTCATAGCCATCAGTAAACAAGGACAACGAACAAGAAGCATAATTAAAAATAAAAATAAAATAAAGCGTGTTTATACCTCGGGTGAAAGTATTCAGGAAGGCGCCATGACGTTAATTAATGACATTGGCCACGTTTCAAGATTTGTGGGCAGGCTTGGAAGAAGGGTTTGCTTTTTGGGCGCGTAAAAAAACGAAGAAGCCAGATAATTTATTTTCTCAGTATTAGAAAAGAATAGGCTTCCCAAAGCATTTCTAATAATGAGTAATGGTCTAATTAAAAGCAATCAATCTCTGTGGGAGACCGTAGGATAAAGCAAAATAAAAGCGACAATTAGGCAATGCAGCTACAAAGCAAAAGACGAACGATGTCGCGCCTGTAATTACGTCTGCTTTTACATCGTCTCTTTTCTTCATCCCTTCCTCTGGTAATGTCGACGAAGAGATGAATGATTACCCTACATTTAAACACACGTGTACGGCGTGAGGAACTAAAGACAGAAGACAGGGATGTTAACCAGAAATTCGTCTGGTTGGCTACCCAACTATGGGGGAAGGTAAAGAGAATAGAAAGATGAGCTAGAGAGAGGGAGGAGGAAAGACGCGGCGAGATCGCGTATGTACGCGGAGGGCCTAAGCAAGTCAGAGGCGCTCACACAGGTCAGCAGCCCTCCAGAAAGACAAACATGCCTTCACAGCTTTCTGCGCCGACGAGCGATGGGGACCGTCCTCAAGTAGCGCCTGCACAGACAACAACCGATCGTGCAGTCGTCGCAATGCGATAAATAATGTTTGTCCTTTCGACTGAAATCGACGACAGTGGCACAATAAGTGTTCGACGTTCCTTCTTGGCGTTCAGGCCCACAGGCTCCATTGTCCAGGTCATGCTCTCGCACTCGTGGCTTTATCTGGTCGCTGTGTCGACGAATGTTCACCCCCTCTTGGACCATCGGCGTCCACGATGCGAGTGCCGTCCGATGACGTGTTTTGTGCTGGGATCCATGGCTCGCCTCGCCCGATGTTCTTTACCCAGACAGGAACGGGGCGGTCAGCTGGAGACTGTGGGGCGAGAGGCCCCTGTGGTGCCACTGCGTTGTCCAGCCTGGAACGGAGCTCGTAGCCCATAACACCCATGGACATTCTTCAAAAACTCGAACAGTTCGCATGGCGCGTTCCGCGAGACCGTTGGACTGCGGATGATACGGTGCTGTCCGGACATGTGTTATGTTATTTAGCTGCATTAACTCCCGAAATTCAGCACTTGTAAATAGCGGGCCATTATCAGATACAAGCGTCCGGGGCAATCCGAACGTGCCGAACAAGGTGCGCAGGGCTTCTATGGTGGCGTGGGTTGTGGTGCTTTTCAGGGGTATTGCTTCGATCCATTTACTATGTGAATCCACAACGATCGGTAGCATGTATCCATCGATCGGTCCCGCAAAGTCAATATGCAGCCTGGAACAACACTCGCGCGTTTATGGCCATGCGACCGGGAATTTCTTGGGGGGCATAGGCGCTCCTTGTGCCTGACTTGACCATGTTCTCGATCTCGTTATCGATCCTGGAGCCGCTTCATTGAGCAAATACCTTGATGGGTATCATGCAGCAGGCGTAAGGTTCCCGCTATTGCACTGTTAGGCACGATTACGCGATGGCCCCAGTATAGAAGCCCATGACTCCACGTTATCTCAGCCTTCCGGTTGAAGTATGGTCGGAAATACAGGTCCTTGGGCCCCAAATTTCTTGGCCATCCTTCCCGGACCCATTTTTGCACCTTTGCTAAGTCCTCATCGTGCGAGGTGAGAGCGGTCAGTTCTTTCGCGGACTATACACCGTCATTCAGGTTTTCCGTGAGCAAGACCCCATACTCACCATCCCCGGTTTCTTCCAGGGACTCTGGCTGAGACGTTGTGGACGTCGGTAGTCGGCTGAGGGCATCTGCTGGAACATTGTCCTTTCCCGGCTGGTGTTTGATGACGTAGTCATATATATGCACTCAGCAGCAGGGCCTATCGCCGGGTTCGGGCAGCGGCCATCACTGGTACAGCCCTATCCGGATGAAAAAGTCCCACAGGCGGCTTATGGTCAGTCAACAGTGTGAATGGCTTACCGAGTAGGTATTGTCGGAATTTCGAGGCCACAAAAACTATAGCCAGAGCTTCGCGCTCCAGCTGTGAATAATTTCGCTCGGCTTCCGTCGGTACCCGAGAACGAAAGCCTATTGGCCGACGCACCCCGTCCCCGACATCGTGAGAAAGCACTGCACCGATCCTATCCGGGGAGGCATCGCATTCCAGGACAAGAGCCTTGCAAGGGTCAAAATGCGCCAGGAAATCAGCGGACTTGAGGAGCGCCTTCACCTTGCTGAACGCCCGTTGGTGACTGGGACTCGACTCCCGCTTAGCTTCCTTGCCGAGCAGTTTATACAGTGGCGCCATGGCCGTAGTTGCTTTGAGAAGAAACTTGTGTTACCATGCCCAGATACGACCTTGACTCTGCGAGATTCCGCGGCACCTGCATCTGAAGAGTGGCATCCACGTTTTGCAACTTTGGTTGACGTCCCTGAGCTGGCCCAGGATTCTATGGCCCAGGATATCCACCTGTGCTCGACAAAACTTGCACTTGTCCGCATTTAAGTTGTTTGGATCGGACTGCTGGTACGATCTGTTGGGAACTCGGCGCTGACGCCCGTGGTTGTACCTGGGTCGCAAGCCCCAAGGGTAGCGTTGGCCTGGCGGCCTGGGGTACAACTGGAAGCATCCGAAGGTCCCGGCAAAGCATGAGTCGACTGGTAACAACGAAACAACTTGTTTATTTTAACATTGCAAAGAGTTGGCGGTCAGTTTGACCGAAGTAGAGAGACGGGAGAGCACTTCACTCAACAGAAGAAATCGGAGCCCTCCTCTTGGCGTCCGGGGGCAGCTGTTTTTATACTCTCGCAGTTGAGGGCAAGAAGGAACCCCTCAAAAGACGAGCACGTGAATGTACAATGGGCTAATGGTGACGCACACTGTCGTAGCGATGCCGTAGCACCATGTCGAGCACGATCTCGTAGCACCCTGTCGTGGCGCTGCCGGTCGGACACAATGACTGTAATGAGAGGATGGTCCCTGCTTTGGCATCGCCTGTTTCGGGCACAATGACTGGAACGAGATCCCTGCTTTGGCATCGCCTGTTTCGGGCCCAATGACTGGAATGAGATCCCTGCTTTGGCATCGCCTGTTTCGGGCACAATGACTGGAATGCGAGGATGATCCCTAGGCGGTCGCATCGCCGCAGTCGCGCCTGGAAACACCTGGCGATGAGTGTTGCGGCGACGACGATCGGGCCAAAATGTCTGCCGCCCCGCCGCAGTCGCGCCGGCAAAACCACGTGTCGCAGGCGAAACGCAACAAAGTGCACGCCATTTTCCCTAAACCGCTGCAATACTTCGTGCAGTGTGGTGCAGTCATTGTGTTTCTCTGCGATGATGACGGCGTCTAAGTAGACCTGAACACGATGAAGACTTTGTAAGATGGTCTCCATGCGGCGTTGGAACACTGCCGGCGCGGAAGCCACTCCAAATGGCAGGCGAGTGAAGCTAAACAGTCCCTTATGCGGGTTTATTGTCGTAAGTAGCATGGCTTCCTCGTCCAACGGTAGCCGATGGTAAGCCTGCCGCAAATCTATTGTGGTGAAAATCTGACTGCCGTTCAACGTTGCCAGGTTATCTTCCACTCGGGGAAACGGATATTGCTCAGTGTGACAAACTTTGTTTGCCGTGAGTTTAAAAAACCCCGCAGAGGCGAATGCGGCCGTTACGCTTTACTGACAGCACCACCGGTGCGGCCCACTTAGAATGAGGCACAGGGACAATAATACCCGCGGCCAAAAGGCGCTTAAGTTCAGTCTACCGTTCGACGAAAGGCGTACGGAACCTCGCGTGTCTTCCACAATTTCGGTACCACGTTGTCCCGCATCTCAAAGTGTACCGGCGGACCCCTGATGAGACCCAAGCCTGGCGCGAACACGTCAGCGAATTCTGTTACCAAACGGTGCACGTTAACATCATCCCTCCCAAAGGCATCCGCTCACCTGTCGTGTTCACGTTCATTACTGGCGCCTCGAACATGTTGAACGCCTAGATCAAGTCGCGTCCGCACAGGTTGGGGTTGGAGAAACTGAGGACTGTCCGTCGACCGGTTTCCGCACGAAAGTTTGAGCTGTACGCGAACGGCAAGCCTTCCCAGGAAACAAGTCAGTTTCAATGGCGAACCACGCAGCTTGGGCCACACTGTTTTGTTTTGCTCATAAGTGGGCCACGTGATGACCGACACCGGTGACCGTGTATCAACCTGCATGTCCATTGGAACACCCCCACAATTCAAAGTGCGCGCAGTGAATTGTGCGATGCCAACATGGCTGTCCGCTGCTTCCAGCACGAATATACCGTCCGCGCCCATAGCGGGCGTGGACGGTAGGAAGGCCATGCTGTGCCCACCTTCCGAGACGATAGGGCACGTACCTGACGCGACAGCCCCTGGTGGCCCTTCAATTATCTGTCTCCCTACGGAAACAGGCTCGGGAGATATGACCCTGCTGTTGGCACTTGAAGCATGTTGCCGAACGCAACCGGCAATCCTCTGATTCGTGCCCTTTCGTTCCGCAGCGGTCGCACGAAAAATTTGTGGCCGGTTCTTTAGGCGATAAGACTGTCCTCCTATCGCATGTTCCCTTCCCTTCAGCGGCGTGGCTCATTATCTGCTGCGCGCTCGCTTCTGCCATTTCCGCTGACAGCACGATTTATTCTGCTTCACTCCTCGTCAGCTGCGGCATCGCAAGCAACTGTCGTCGCACTCCTGTGCTTTGCAGCCCACAGACGATGCGATCTCGCAGCATTCAATCCAATGTTGCACCAAAACTCCATGTGTCCGCTATCTGACGAATGGCAACTATGAAATATTTGACAGGTTCGCCTGGCAGCTGGTCGCCTGTAAAGAACTGGTAAGACTGTGCTATCTCGTTTAGTTGCGGCGAAAAGTGCTGCTGCAGCACAGCTAGCTACCACTTGGGCGTAAGAAAGTTCGTTCACCTTGTCTGGCGCGCATCGACCACTAAATATATCCACGGTGCGAGTCGTCAATGCTGCAACCAACAGGGCCCGCTTCTTCTTGTCATCCGTGACGCCATTGCCTTCAAAGAAGGCCTCTAGTCGAACTTGGTAAGGTGGCCACTTGTCGCTCGTCTCATCAAACTGTCGCGGGCTGGCGTATCCTCCCATGGTGGTGAAGGCTGCGGCCTACCAAGAGGGCTACCCATTGTCATCCCATCCTCGTCGCCACTGAAGAATACGCACTATACACAGCGGTGGCTGAGCCAAGACTACGTTTATTGCTTTGATGCGTGTTAAATATATGCGTTGTGCGAGATGGTTACAAAGGGAGTGTGAGGAGGAGGAACAGAGGTGATAACTGCTGCCGTATGCTGGCGTGATGTCATCCCGATGTAGCAATGTGACTTTCGGGCAGCTTTGTCAGCTTGATAATTTCCACTGATGCCGCAATGGCCAGGTAGCCACTGGAAAATAATTTCGTGGTCTTTCTGTTTGACGTTGTGGTGAAGTCGTGGTGAACTGAGATAGAACAAGACAAGAGAATCAACCTGATACACGACAAACTAAAGATCGATAAGGATATGCATTTTTGGGACGAAGTGCAAAACAGGCGGGTGAAAATGACAAGCTACAAAAGCACCACCCGTCAACCATCAAAACCTTGACGTAATGTGCATGCGCACGACAAGCAACTTCGGCTCTTTAATTTGAACGCCCGTAGTATTAGGAATAAAACGGGGCCCCTTGAAGTTTTGCTGCTGCAGTACGATCCTCACATTAACGTAATAACTGAGACGTGGTTACATGAACAAGTGAATGATGACGACATTTTCCCGCCTTTGTATACGATTTCTCGTAAAGACAGGCAATCAAGGGGAGGTGGTGTGGCCGTTCTGATCCAACACAAATTTGACGCTGTCTTGCTGGAGGACGTGCCGGAACTTGAATGTATCTGCATTAAAGTAACCTTGTGGGGCCATTCATTCATCCTATACGCATTATATAGACCGCCTGACTCACCTCTTGAATACATACTAAAATTAAAGGTACATATGTCTAAATACCAGGACAACAAAGTTCTTTTGATTGGCGATTTTAATCTGCCTGGAGTAGACTGGGAACGTTTTGAGACCTTTTCAACCAATACCAATCATGCAACTACTGTGTTTGGCATAATGCTCACATATAATTTGATACAATTAGTTCATGAACCAACGCATTATCAAGGTGCCTCTAAATCTGTTTTAGATTTGGTGTTTATTCCTCGTGATTTCGGTACATCCACCGTTGTAATTGATCAAGGGCTGTCTGATCACTGCCTTGTCTCAGTTGCTATTCCCCTGGTGCCGCTTTCGCAGACTGCAAACCCGTCCTTTCATTATGTGAAAGACTATACACGTGCCCGTGATGCACGCATTATCGACCACCTAGAAACTTGTTTAACAGATTTTGTTAATACAGATGTTTGCAGCTTGTGGGACCAATTTAAACGCATATGCGTCTACTGCATTGAAAGCTTTATACCGTTTAAACGTAAGAAGGTGCATAAACATACACCAAGGATGACGAGAAGCATCATTCACAGCAAGCGTAAAGCAAAAAGATTAAAGAAAAAGCATGCTGATCCCCAACTTATATCCGACACTCTAAATAACCTTTCACATGCGGTGCTTACCTCCAAAGGCTACTACTTCAATGCGTCACTCCCAAACTTCATAAAAAATGATCCAATGAAGTTTTGGAACTATATCAACGAAAAAAAGAAACTCATATCAGAGGTTCTTGCTATGTTGCTTGACTCTAAGGCTAAAGCTTCTTGCGGTCCCGACAATATACCGAACATATTTCTTCGTCGTTTTGCCGAGTTTGTTGCTAAATACTTAGTTATTATTTTTCGTGTCTCTCTCCTATCAGCAGAATTGCCAGATGACTGGAAGTCAGCCCGAGTTGTGCCTATATATTCAAGAAAGGCGACCATCTATTACTACAAAATTATCGCCCGATCTCCTTAACATCTTCGTGTTGTAAGCTTATCGAACACATAAGAGCTCACAAATTACACGAATTGTTAGAAGAAAACTCAGTTTTCATCAACATGGATTTCGAAAAGGATTTTCTACTACAGCACAATTGGTTACTATAGTTCACACCTTTGCAGCTTCTCTAGATACGAACAGTCAAATTGATGTAATATTCCTAGATTACAGCAAAACATTCGATACAGTCCCACACGACAAACTAATTACTAAGCTTCGGATGATTGGCATACCAGAATTATTCATTTCCTGGATTCCAGCCTATCTGAACAACCGCAACCGGTAGGAGAACAACTCTATGGCTGCCTTCCGGTAACTTCTGGCGTTCCGCAGGGGAGCGTACTTAGCCCTCTACTTTTTTTACTATATATTAATGATATGGTCAATGTCGTTAACACCCCAGTTCAGATTCGTCTATTTGCTGATGATTGTGTTTTGTTTAGAGAAGTTACGTGCATTACTGACCAATGTGACCTTAACTCTAACTTAGACAATGTGTTGAAATGGTGTGAGCAATGGGGAATGCTTCTTAATGCAACTAAGTGTGTCTATCTCTCGAGAACGCGCAAAAAAGTCCCCTTAGACTACACTTACAATTTAGCTGCAGCACTTTTACGGAAAGTAACCTGCTACAAATATTTAGGCTTAACATTAACGAGTGACTTATCATGGAACTTGCACGTAAATACCATCTGCTCTACCGCTTTCCGGAAACTATGCCTTCTGCGACACAAACTCAAGACTGCTCCGCCTAGTGTTAAACTACTCTCTTACTTTTCCTTAATTAGGCCAAAACTTGAGTACGCTTCCATAGTTTGGGACCCTCACACAAAAATTAACATTAAGAACCCTGAAAGAATTCAAAGAAAAGCAGTACGATTTACTTACAGTAAATTTAAGGCTACTGACTCCTCCACTGCATTACTAACCGATAACGACCCGCCGTGGTTGCTCAGTGGCTATGGTGTTGGGCTGCTGAGCATGAGGTCGCGGGATCGAATCCCGGCCACGGCGGCTGCATTTCGATAGGGGCGAAAACACCCGTGTACTTAGATTTAGGTGCACGTTAAAGAACCCCAGATGGTCGAAATTTCCGGAGTCCTCCACTACGGACGGCGTGGCGTGCCTCATAATCAGAAAGTGGTTTTGGCACGTAAAACCCCATAATTTTATTTTTTTAACCGATAACGGCATTGAAATATTACAAATTCGAAGAAAGAAAAGTCATCTAGAGTTTCTTTCAAACTTAATTAATCATAGGATAGCCTTAGACACCGCAAAATACGTATTCCCCTTGATAAGCAGACTCACTCGACACCACTACCCTCATTCTCTAACACCTATTTTCGCAAGGACTGACACTTCTTGGCATTCTTTTTTTCCACAAACAACAGATGACTGGAATAAACTAACTGAAGCATACCCCCAGCGCCCGTGAGCTGTATATACTTTGTGTAAATAATCTTGTTATTTCGTGTATTCATTATAGTTGTATTGCAATCAAGTTAAAAATTTTCTTAATCGTCTACCTTACGACCAAACAATTTGTGTGAAAAACGTGTTACACACTTGTTTCATCTTGTTCTTCTGTGTATATCATCTTTGTATTTGGCTCACCCTGCTCGGACTTCTTGTCCGCAGTATTGTATAAACAAATAAATAAATAAATAAATAAATAAATAAATAAATAAATAAATAAATAAATAAATAAATAAATAAATAAATAAATAAATTAGCTGTTCGTGAGCACCACGTCAGACTGCATGCTGTGTAAAGCCGGTTTCGAGTCGTAAAACACGCCCATGTACCGGAACTCTCTGTGTCAATAAACTGAAGCGCAGTGCACCGAGCGGTGAGTTATGCAGTCGTGGATCTCGTAGCATGCGACGCCTTGAATCACAATGTTATTCCTCCCGTTGAAATAAACACAGCACCGCCAGAACTGGTCCATGTAGTCAATCCGTCAGTATAGATGTGTACGTGGCTACTGTGTACTATACTACGACGTGGGGCGTCATAACTACGCATTACGGCAAGTGTTAGGTGACCAGTGACAGTGTACAATTGCGTTGGCTGCGTGCTGGCTGAGAAAGTCATGAGTGCTTTTTTTTTTTTCCTGTCTATAGTTCGAGAAGAAAAAAAGAAAGGGGGGCGGGGATAGGGGTTGACATCGCACGCACGAATGCCCAAGGTTCGCAAGACAGTGTCCGCTAGGTCGTTTCGCGGGCCAGAAGAGAAAGACGGCAGGTCGATCGTTTGCCCACGTGCAGTAACTGCACCGGTCAGCCGTGTAACGACCAGCTCTCGCACACGCGTTCTGTCAGTTTATACGCGTCTGCTACGTCCGGTGTTTCTTTCTCTCTCCGTGCCAGGTCCGCATTATTCGCTTGTGTATTCTGCTTGGCAGTCACGTTGGCCGCGTTAATTAGAGGCGTCCCCCCCCCCCTCCTCTCACCCTTTGGCCGTTGATCGACCCCTTGCCACCGCGCCACGGGCCCTAATGCCCTAATGCTTGCCACCCCCCTTCCCCTTCTTGCCTGGCGTGCCGGCACCAATTCCGCGGGAGCTGATTGCTGTCTGCGGCACTCGCCCCACCAACGCAGCCACAAGAGTAGCAGCTGCCCCCATCCAAGCGCGCCCCTCACTCGCCCCCTCACAACTTTCCGCATCTCTACGCTCTATCACTCTTCTTTTCTTTTTTTTTTAATTTCTCGTCCTTCTTGTAACTCGGCGATTTTAGCCGAGGCCTGCTGCCGCGTTGGCGATCTGTGCTGTTTGTTCGTTGACCGCGAAGTTGTCTATGAGGCTTCCGCGGCAGCACTTCGTTGAAAGACACGCTCATCCGCTCATGCACGTGCCACACGCGTACGTTTATCATCCTGTTGTGTAGCTTTGTTTCTTTTCTTTCTTTCTTCTTCTTTTCTGCCTGTGTTTTCGGGAAGCTTGGCCCACGTTAGTTAAATGTGAAGGGGGGGGGGTGCACCATTGCGTGGCCAGACGTGTTTCTAGGCTACACAGGAACCATTGAATTTCATATTTTGCGGGTAGCTCTATGCCTAACGCTGGCCGCGGCGATACACCATAGTAATGATACCGCCTGCCTCGGCTACATGAAGGGATATGGTGGTCAGGAAGGGTACGCTTCGTCTCGCAATGAGCGCATAACGGTCGAGATCTTTATCCTCTTCGTCACAGGGTTGTGACATGATGTATGAGGAAACGACGAAGAAGACGTAGAGAACTAAAAGTATATCCTGCATATTGCTTGTGGTCTCTATAACGGAAACAATCAAATTCTGACCTTGATAATTGATACGGAAATCAAATTGGGTGTAGATAACGCTTACGTAGGGTGAAAAAAGAAAGGAATGGACAGATTACAAACAAGTCCATTGATCGTCTTCTTTTGGCTCTCTCTGTGATTCCTTACCGATCGGATAAGCTATCTGTAAACGCTTTACTTCTTTCATTTCCACCGTGTTCGACAGCCCTTGCTCTTTGCGCACTGATTCTTTAAATTCAGCAGCTATTAGTTCACAGTGCAAGAAAACGCTATGGGCTTTCGCTCGCCAACTCTCTCGGCTAGAGCGCCGAGAAGCCGCAGAAAAGCCGTTTCATTTTAAGATCTACAAAAAGAGGACAAGGGCACATAAAGCTAGACCTGGAGGAGACAGTCGTTCGGCAAGACCCCATCCGACGGGCGAAACCATTTGAACCTCGCCACGAATTCACGGGGTGTCTCCTGCAAAGACTCGCATTTCGTCGTATGTCTACGACTCTCCCTCCTTGTCTGTCCTTTTTTCTTTCTTTTTATTTCGTCTCGGGCTTGTAGCTTCCCCCGTAGGGCGAGTGAATACCACCCCTCCCACCTGCGGAGCCTAGTAGGGCCATTGAGGCTTCTGGAAGCGGTCGTCAGGGCCGCTCCCTCTTTGTCCGGGCTCCACGTTACGACCGAGTTGACTTTCTTGTTTGTTCGCCCCTTTCAGTTCTCGGCACCTCGCACTGGCGCCTGACATTTGGATTTATTGGACGATAACAAGGTGGTGGCTGCGTGACACTGTGCGACATTGTGCGCTGGCACTTCTTCAAGCTGGCGTTGGAGACCACTGCACTCGGTGCGAAAAGAGAGAGAAAAAAAGAAAACACGAGCCGCAAGGCAACAGTGAAGCAAAAGGAAGATGTGCTGGTGGTTACGAAAGAAAACAAAAGTACAGGAGGCGACGGGCCACCAGCAGTGCGTTGTCTTACCGCCGCAATCTCAGCCCAAGAGCGAGAGCGTGGCTCTCGGGCAAAGCAAAGACAGCGCTCGGCAAGGAGGAGAGGCAGGCGCAGTCATATATACTCCGATTTTGATGCTCGCAGTCAAAACAGCAGAGCGCGCAAGCAAGCGGAAGTAATGACAACAACGTATAAGAAGCTATCGAATAGACAAAGCTCAACACGTTGTCCTAAAAAAAGACCGTCTAGCGTCATCTTTATTTTTATCGTTTTCTTTGCGTGCCTCTGGCTTCGCCCTTCATTGTTCGTCGGCGCGCCACCACGCCGCATGGCGCGCACGTTAAGACGCTCGCGTCTACGGAGCTATTCGCTCTCATTTTCCGCGCGCCTCCTCCGCACTTAGCGCCTTATAGAGCCGGCCCCCGCGCAATGCCACGCTCTTCGTGAAAAACACTATTTGCGTCGTGCGGCTAATGGAGCATGCCGTATAAGTTGTCAGCATTGTCTTGTGTGTGTGTGTGTGTGTGTGTGTGTGTGTGTGTGTGTGTGTGTGTGTGTGTGTGTGTGTGTGTGTGTGTGTGTGTGTGTGTGTGTGTGTGTGTGTGTGTGTGTGTGTGTGTGTGTGTTTTCCTGTTCTCTGCCGGGTATTATGTACTACCCGAGTGCGGTAGCATGCGAGAGAGCGTGTGCAGTGCGATGAGCGCGCGTTGCCCGCGTTTGCGCCGACGAAGGTGCACAAAGCGTGCCATGTGCGCTTCTCTACCGAAACGTCAGGTGTCGCTCCTTCGTTGTAAGAGTTCTCGCCTCCTATGCAAAACAGAGATGAGTTGCGAGACGCTGGACGTCTCTGTAAGAAGCAAAAAAAAAAAAAAAAGAAAAGTAACATTACAGGCATAAGGAGACCGTGGTGTACGCTTTGTATAAGCACGGAGGCAGTCACGCGTGCACGGCAAGTACAAACGACTTAAAAAGCAAAAGAAGTGACGCAGTCGTAGTGAAGGAAACCAAAAAAAAAAAAAAGAATGAACAAGCGGAAGCAAGCGTCAAACAGCTGGTTTGAAAGCGAGGAGAGAGGCCGCTTAGAAATAGAAAAGCTGGAGCACAGAAAGAAAAAAAGAACATCTCAGCCGCCCGAGAATCGGCACGAGAAAGGGTGTACGCGAGTTATAAGAGGCGGCGTAAGCGGAATGTGTAGAATCAATATATTCTTTGTGGACAAGTTGGGGAAAATAGGAACAGAGACAGCAAATAAAAGAAGCTAAAAAAGGAAAAGGGAAGATATTCCTGGCCTGCCTTTTCCTTCCAGACTAACGAAAAAAATTTTTTTTCTAATGCCACTCTTTGTTGACGCACGATGTGCGCTGTTCGCGCTGTCTCTCAGTGCCTCTCCTTTTTTTCGCGTTTCCGCGTGTCAAGAAAGAAACTGCAAGAGGAGCACCTATATCCAGGACGAGCGGGTGCTCTCTCTCTCTCTCTCTCTCTCTCTCTCTCTCGTTTCATACTTAGGCGTCGGATTCAAGTACGCCTCGCCTGAAGGTCTCCTTTCGATGACCCGAGCTTTCTCGTCGCCGAAATCCCGAAACCGGATAGAGCGCACCTACTCCACGCGGCGGGCGGGCGTATAGGACGAGGCGGCAGCGGCGGTATTGAGCATCGGAAATAATCCGGGCCCACTTGCCGGCTCGCTGTATGGAGCTGGCTTCGCGCCGCCGCTTCGCTCACGCGTCCACCGCGGTGCGGTTGGAGGGCCGTGTATATAAACTGGCGTTAATACCGAGTCCGCGGCGCACATCTGGTGCCGGTCTCGCGTCGTGGCGGACCGCTGTTATTATTTACGTTCGTCGCGCGGCCGCGTCTTCGATGCTCTCTGCGGCGCGGGCGTGCCTCCGGAGAATCGTTTAAAAGGCGACACGCGATATGGGCCGCCCACGCGCGCTTTCTTTTTCGCGTGGGAGCGGATAAAAGATGAGCGTGGCCGGACAGCTCCGAAGCCCCCCCGACACCCGCTTTCTCCCTACGCCCATTTCCTTTGGTCGGTGCGCCACTTTTACTTTTCATTTCCTTTTTTTGCTAGCTGTCGATATTTAACCGAGTTGGAGTAACTCCTTCGAGAGTCTTTTTTTTTTTCTTTCAAATTCTTTGAGGTGAAACCGGAACAAGCGAAAGCGTCTCCAATTTTTCCGACCATATCGCGCAATTCCTCCCCCCTCCCCACTTCTCTTCCGATGAACTTGCTTTTCTTTCATTTAAGTCTGTTTGTTGTAGCGACGAAAAGTGGAAACATTACTATCTTTCTTGTTTTTTCTTCTTCTTAAAGAATGCGTGCCGTTCAGGCAAGCGATGAAATAACTTTCTTGTTTATTTTCCTCTTTTGCTACTAATGAACGAAGGAAGAAAAGAGCCTTCGTTAGAGAACCATTTCTTTTTTTTCCTGCAAAATAAAATGTAGGCATATTATGAAGCTGTCTATAGCCTGTAGAGTTAATTAAATTTCTGCATAAATGTTCGAGCACGTCGCACATGATGGATTTCCTGTTTTTGCTACATCCTCTTGGTTGCCTTCCGTCTTTGCGAATTTAGTGTAAAATCATTTACAACCGAGTGCTTTCAGTCATTTTACTTTTTACTGGCGGCGTAAGCGTTCTTTCTTTTTTATGCGTCCACATATACAGGATGTCCCAACTATCATGCACCAAAATTTAAGAATATGCAACACATAGCTCGACAGAACCAAGATAATGTTATTTGCCGTCGCTTCGAGATACTCAAATTACTTTTTACATTCCGCCTAATCACAGAATTAGTCTTAATTAATTACAAATTTTCTCATCTTTTATATTTAGATGAAAAGTGCCAATGAAGAAGTGTTGAGCGACATGAAAAACTCCCGATACGGCTGTCTGTTGCTCAATACGTGCTACATAAAAGTGTTCTTCCGAGAGCGAAATAAGCCCGCGAACACGCGCTAAATTGTCGCGGGACTGGCCGCTCGAGGCACTTTGCGTGCATTCGCGGGCTTCATTCACGCTCGGAAAAACACCTTTATGTAGTGCGTATTGAGCAACAGACAGCTGTATCGGGAGTTTTTCATGTTGCTCTACAATTTCCTCATTGGCACTTCTCATCTAATTATAAAAAATGAGAACATGAATAATTAATTAGGACTAATTGTCTAATTAGGCGGAATGCAAAAATTATTTGAGTATCTCCAAGCGACGGCAAATAACATTATCTTGGTTCTATCCAGCTGTGTAGCCTTTGAATATTTTTAAAACTTGGTGCATGATAGTTGGGACATCCTGCATATATATATATATATATATATATATATATATATATATATATATATATATATATATATATATATATATATATATATATATATATATCGTATGAGCTGTGGAATGCGCAGACGCACGTAACAAAACATAAACAAACATTTCATTCGACATTTTGTTTTGTTGCACGCGTGCACTTTTCGCAACTTCATAAACATCGGATCTTAAAAAGAGTTACTGCCTTCTTCTATATGTATAGAAAGATGAGAAACACTACTTCGCGGTTATCTTCGGCTTATTTGCCCAACAGTTTCGGTCGGTGGACAGACGTTTTTCAAGCCGTTGAAAAAAATCGATCCACCGACCGAAATCCACCGACCGAAATTGTTTATAGAAAGAAACCAAAAAAGGTAAACCGAAGATAATCGCTAAGTTGAGCTTCTCTTCTTTCTATATACGCCTGGCCCATAAAAAATCAAGTTTTAGGTTTCTTTCTATAAACCGCGAGGCTTCAAATGCCGGAGCAGAAGAAAGAATAGTTACATTAAGCGGGCCCTGTTCATCGGGGTATACATCTACGACACGTGTGAGCAGCTGAGTTGGAGACGCAAATAGCCTGTAACAAAATATTATGCGACATTTACGCCATTCTTTTTCTCAGCGGGAAATGCATAGGCTTCGCAGTTTAATAAATTAATCGCACATAAAGCAGTTGCAATGAGGCCTCATGTAAGCGGACTATACGGAGCGCACCGCCCGGACAGCACTCCAAAGGGTGTGATTTCATACCGAGGACAAGGGAGGGATCGAGACATAAGCATTAATGATAGGTCATCTTAATATATGCGAACACTCGCTCTATATAGTGCTGACGAGTGCTATTAGCAAACATCGCGCTCATTTAATTACGATAAAGCGCGATAGCGAACAAAGCATCGCGAGACAGACGGGACAAGCTCTTGTCCCATCTGTCCCGCATTACTTTGTTCCGTGAATCGCTCTTCACCGTAGTCAAATATTAATCGCCAACTGGCCCAAAATTCTACTCATCTGAACTCGCATTAATCTTGCTTGTAGAGTTACACCGTCGGTTATTCTGCAGTTATGTCGTCGGTTATCTTTACCGAATAAATCGACTGTTAGGCTGGCCATAAAGATTAGATGAATAAGCAGAATGGAGGGTTGGTGTCAGGAGAATGCACAATAAATGTAATTATTGCTGTATATGCAACGCAATAAATGTATCCTTGATTGACTGCTTACTCTTGAATTTGGAGGACAGTTATATAATTTGGACGCAACAGTTGCTATATTCGTGTCAATCTTAAGCTCATGGTTTCTGCTTCCAGTCACATTCAATCATGAAAAGAAAAAAGGAAAGAAAAGTAAAGCTTGCATGCGAAAAATTTGTTACATTGACAAGTGTCTCCAAATTATTCGCCTTCTTATTGCTTTCTCAAGAGATAGCGAACCTGGTGTTTGCCCGTGCACCATGCCTTCGTCTTTATTGAAGCTCACTGCCGCTTCCCCCCCCCCCCCCTGCCCCGCTTCCCATTAGGTAACGCAATAGAGCAAGCGGGGGTTTTGATCTTGGGTGCAAATTTTCATCTCCACTAACGTATACCCTGATTTCAAATTAAATAAAGCAAACTTAAATCTCTATCTGCGACCGACATTCCTGCCTCAGGAGTTTGAGCGAATGCAGTTTCCGAAAGTAAGAAAAAAAATCTGCTGGGCAGGGGCACGGCAGCCGAAATTAGTAGCGTCGGCGTGAGGCCTGCACGGCTCTTTGCGCAAGGGCAGCGCGGATCCGCGCTTCCCAGTGGCGGTGGAGAAAAAAAAAAGCAAAGCGGTCGCGCCGTCCCAAGAAATGCCTCTTGCAGGTTTGATGTCGCAGGACGCCCAGAATAGCGTTGCCCTATAGCGCGCAGAGACGCAAGCGCAGGCCCGATGAAATCATCTCGCGGCATAGATGGATGGACCGTGCACGCGAGCGCGGGCTCCGTCCGCCGTCTCGGCGTATAGCACGTCGCGCCACTTATCTGCTGCGAGCAATGCGCGTCCCGCGGCCGGCATGCGCGGTCAGCGCGGCATTGCGCTTCTTCTGGCTGCCGGAGAACGGGCGCGCGCTCCCTAATCGCTCAACTGCTCCCGGCCAGAGAGGCAAGGGCGGCGAGCGAATGTGCGCGGCCCGGGTTCTCGTTTCTGGGTCGCTATCGCTCGAGGAGCTGCTCCGAGATCGAGAGAGAGAAGCATCCTAGAACTTTCGGCTTTATTTCACGCTATTGCCGCTGTTCTTGATGTTGCGCTGCAGTGACGCGGTGAGGACGGCGCGAGAAACTCGTACGCAGAAGGCGGAAGTTTCGTGCGACTTCGAGTTTCAGGGGCGCCGCGTAAAAGGTGAGGTTATTCTGGCGCCTTCACCGTCTTGGAACGGTACAGTAGTTTAAAGGTTCCGGCAAGTAAAAAAAAAAAAAGAAACGTGTTTGGAGGTTTCTATTTGATACGTTTGCTTTGAGAGAAGGCGCAAAGTTTTTCACCGTGACTCGTAAAAACTGCCGGCGATTCTGCCCCGGTCTGCGATCGTGGCCTTCAGCAGGAAAATGTGGCGACTATCAGCCTGTACGAATCGAAATGCGATGCCAACATGAGAAGAGCGAGAACGCAGCTTTGATGTTTGGAATACTTACGCAATCTTAGGGAACTGATTTTGTGCTCGTGGGGGTTAGTGCTGACACGCATATATATATATATATATATATATATATATATATATATATATATATATATATATATAAGAAGCCAACAAAAAGACACCAAGGACAACACTGGAAAATTACTTGTACTTGCTAATTCCCCCCCCCCCCAATTAAAGAAATAATATATTAATCGAATTGACAGTGGATGAAAAAAACAACTTCCTTTCTGCCGCAGGCGTCCCAAGTACATGATGTTTTTGGAGGAAGGCAACTGGTTAATATACCCACACATGCTACCTTAAGGCGCCAATGTTGCCTTATTTGAGACCCTCTTTAAGTTCAATATATACGTATAGTCTGTTATATTCTTGTCTGTCTGTTATGCTTCGCTTTTTTAGACACGTAGCAATTTTTTTAAAAATATTTGGCTCACTCTACACAGGAGGGACGCATTATTGGACTGAGCAACTTGATGTAAGGCGACGGTGTTCAGAAAGGTTCCTGATAAAACCATTATTTGATACAAAAGAAACGAGCAAGTCTTGCTTGCTTACAGCTTCATTTAGCCGCCTGCAAGCGGCAAGCCATGTTTTCTTCCGGCATGTGCCTTTGTACGAGGGAGTATCAAAAGGTTCCAGTTATTGTACCGTGAGAAAATAAATGAGAACTTCATTTTGCTTTGTAGTTATTGAGAGTTGTCTACGTAGTCACTGCTCAAATTCACGCATTTCTCCCAGCGTTTATTAATCCTCCACAATACTTGGTTCTAGGAGTTCTCCGATTCCAGGAAAACCACTGCTCGATCGCGTGAATGCCTTTGTCGGTATTATCAAATTGCCGACTTCGCAGTGTATTTTTGCATTTTTCCATATTTTTTACCAAATAGTCACTTGGTGCCCGATATGGAAAAAGTTCGGCAGCATGTTACACTTCTGTAACACCTGAAGGCGAAGTTCAGCTTCTTCGGCTCGTTTTCGACGCTGGCTTCGCGTACGCGTATAGCGGAGTCACACTCGCGTCAGCGACGTTTCTCTTCGACTTTACGTTGCATACTCTCAGCAGGGGATTGAAACGTATGCTCTTCTGTGCGTTGTATGCGTAGTTTCAATGAATGCACGCACTATTCGCTTCACTTTGTTGAGCGCTTGTAGCCTCAGCCTTACGGGGGTATGAGCCATTGAGAAGGTCACGTGTTCTTTTTTTTTTTGTACCGCTCGACTAGACGCCGCGTTTCTGTACGTTGCATACGTGATTCCAATGAATGTACACACTGTACGCTTCACTTTCCTGAGTGCTTGTAGCCTCTGCATTACGAGAGCGATGAGGCATCGCATTTTTGCTTGCTTATAGGGGGATATGAGCCATTGCTGATGATGATGGTTTTTGTACCATTAGACCGGACGACGCGTTTTCTTCAAGGCCATCGGGAATATGAGCCACTTAAGACTATCGCCTTAATAAGCTGGAAAGGGCCATATTTCGCAGCCGCATTGTTTTGCTGCCATAGCAGCAGTTTGAGATTAGTGCCCTGGTGCATTATCAGCGGGAGGACGGACGCTTCTGGAGAGAATATCGTGGCGTGTTTGCTTCAAAACACCCCGCAATTTATTCATTAGTGAGCAGCAATGTAAAGGGAAAATCAGACATCCACCCGTTCGTAGCAATTGCTACAAAGGAAACCCAAACGGGTTCCTAGAGAGAAAAGCCTCAGAGTTGAAGAAAAATTCGTCCTGGTCCGGGACTCGAACCCGAGACCATCGCCTTTCCGAGGCAGCCGCTCTACCATCTGAGCTAACCAGGCGGCTAGCAGATGGCACGGCGAAGTCGAATTTGTCGACAACACACGAAGTAAAGGCAAGTGTTTGACGTAATAGTATGTGATGAGCAGTAATATGTGATGGTGATAGTCAGATCTTTATTAACCCTTTAAGTGCCGTGAACGAGTCTTACTCGTTTACATTTTTTTTTATTTTGCCATTAGTGCCAAGGACGAGTCTGTCCCGTCCACGTGTTTGGGTGCTCTTTTGAAATGCCAGTAACGGGCCAGGCTGGTCCAATCTGTTTTAGCGTACTGGCGAGTTCCCTCTTTGTCTCCTAGGAGGCCTACAGGTTCCCTTCGCTTACGTTATTCCGGTGGGGATCTTAAAAATGGTGGCTACCATTCGAGTGTTGTCACGCCCGTCGGGAAAGCGCGGCGTTCTTTTGATTGACTCATCAATCTCCGAAGATGATTCGCTCCTGCATGAATGCATTGACAGCGATGGTAATGTTTTCTGTGCTGTATACATCCAGTCACTCTGACGTTGCCAACTACCACGATAGTTATATGGCGCGGCAGTGAATGAAATTAGATGGAGGGAACCTTGCGGAAGCACCTCCTCGTTTTAAATTTGCGTGTTTTGAGATACAAGTTGTAAATTTACTGCCCTCAAGGCATATATATATTTCGAATCTCTAAAAAAATTCCTGTCCATATGTGCAATAAAAAGAAATGACATTTTCTGAATGCTTTTTTGTATTTTTGCCGGCACTTATAAGGTTAAGGTAGCCTGTCAGTATGACTCGATGACGATTCCAGAGTGCCAAAAGTGATCTTACCTGCAGACTTTGGCAACTTGGCCTTTTTGGAAAGACGGGAATCGGAGTACTTCCACTTTTTGCTCATATATTTAGTCTCTGGATGAAAAAGGTTCATCCAACCTTCGTACATTGTTACCAAATGAGTAAAAAAATCCTCTTTGTCACTCTTCAAAGGAGTTGATTGATTGATTACATCGTGTTTGCCGGTGCAGATGAGCTAGCAGTCCTGTTAGCCAACGTGCAGACACCTTAAACATGTTGTGTCGTTGAGCGGAACAAGATTGAGCGTCCACATCGTTTTCTTCCGCCCTTGTTCCGCTCAGCAACACAACATGACGCACCAACCGACTCAACAGCCAACGATTCTTACCTTAAACAAGTGCAGTTTGTCGTGAATTGTGCTCCACACGCTACCATAGCTTAAGCCTGTTTCGTGTGTGATCACTTTAATGGTAATTCGTCGATCTAGCAGAACAGGATATTCCCCTTTTTCCTCTGTGGCCGCATCAGCAGTGAAAGACGGTCGACATACTCTAGGCGTGTCAGTGAGACACAGGTGACCAACATTGAAAAAAAAATGTCAGTTCTTGCAGGCACTGCAATGACATCGCTAGCCTAGACCATATGCTCTGGCGTTGCCCCTCGTTACGAGGCACGGAACAAATCAATGTGGACAAGTGGCTCTACGCTATCAAGAGCCCCGATGCCGGGGCGCAACTATGGGCTGTCCAGAGGGCCCACGATGCGGCGGTCGGGCAAGGCCTGACTGTCCCAACGTGGGAGCGGCCCGCAGCGCGCTGAGTCGCGTACCTCAGGACCTTATTAAAGTTTTGCATCCATCCATCCATCACAGCTGTGGCATATGATTAACAATCATCACCATAGACCGTCTTCATTACATCATGAATTCACTGGCCGCTATAGTTCTTCAAGTGTAGAATGTTTAAAACACTATGAATCTCAATCTTCTGCACCTTTCGGGACACTAAATTCTACTGCCACCAGCAAAAAATAACAAATAAATAAAAGACGTAGTAGCCCATGCAATTTCACTGTCATGTGCATAGACTTCAAGGATTATACCGAGAAAAATTTATTCCCGTAGTTCTAATAATTACACACAATGATCAAACCTTTTTGATACCTCTTGCATACGCTAAATGAACTGAGTTTAAACCAGTGATTCGACTCATACGACCGATTTTGCCGGTGCTTTAAAAACCATGACTAGGCACCGCCGAAACTAACCCGCGTTCCCCAACGCTGGCCAGTTTGACGATATTGATAAGTGTTGCTGTTTTAATTTTTTGCGAATGTTCGTTTTCACTGGATTATCCCTGCTATGAAGTTTCCGCGCGGCGCAAGACGCGCCTACAGCATCCGAAATATCTTGAACGTAATCGAAAATTCTATAGCGAAAGAGGCGTGTCTAATCGCATGGCGCGCGCGTCACGAATAGTGTAGTACAGGTGGACTAAACAAAAAATGAGAATGGCCCGAGTATGCCACCTGCATGAATGCACTACCCCACTCTCTCTCAACCAGTTCGGAAGCCCCATACGTGTGCAGATTCACCCGGGAGTGTTTGCTACCAAACCTGGATCCCGCAGATCCAAATGCACAGGTAAAGCTCGCAGGTCGCACACTCGGGCGTTCCCATGTCTTTTTAGTCCCCTCGCACTTTCTCGAATGCTACGCAAGCAGCAGCGATTATTGGGGAAAGTTTGAAGAGACAGACAGTGGACGTATACTCTGCCCGTAGGAATAGATAAAAAAATGCATGTTGGGGTTTTACGGGGTGCCAGAGCCATGATCTGATTATGAGGTACGCTGTAGTGAGAGACTCCGGCTTGATTTTGACCACTTGGGTCTCTTTGACGGGCACCCAATGCACGGTACAAGGGAGTTTCTGCATTTCACCCCCATCGGGAATAGATTCGATAAGGGACAATAGTTCTCGTCGATATCGTTGTGATTTGAGTGGTATACTTGTCTTTCAGCGCGCAAGTTAATTCTTTCAATGAACAGTTCTTCTTAGCTCACAGATCTGCGAGTGCTTGGTTTTTCACCCTCTCAACAATGTGACAAATCCTGTGATTACAGGTCTCTGCAAGCGTTTAACGTTTCAAAACCCACAAAAATGCAATAAGCGAGGCCACAGAAAATGTTTTCACGTGAACATAACCTTGGATGCGATTTCGCATCAAAAGGTAATTAAGCGAGGGTGTATTCTTCCTAACTTCGCGATTACGAATATATAGTCACAGCGTGGATACAGGCAACTGATTCCGTAGTGTAGTTTGATAGCACAAAGCAATGCAGTGTGGCAATAGTTGTACATGAACAGGATGATGCCATTAGTTGAGTCTTTTCAGGCTTGTCTTACGTAGGCCTTATAACGATGACAAAATTACGCCAAATAAAAATCTTAGCTCTCTCACTGTTAAAAGGAAGTTTTATCTCGGGTGCTCTGATCTAAATACATATAAAAGTAAAAATAGTTTTTCTCGGCAGCCAGTGCACCGAATTTCACTAGGTTTGATGCATTTAAAAGAAAAACTTAAAATCTAGGGACAGTTGGTCTCGAATTTCAGATTTAGGTTGCCAACTTTTTATTTAAAATTGGCAGATATCGCAAATTTTAGTAAAACGAAACTATCAAGTATACAACTCTGTAACTCAGCAACGAAAAATGATATCAGAATTCTCTTAATTGCGTCTAATAGTACATCCAAAGCGGACAAAATTCATATGTTACAAATGAATCTAAAAAAAATTTAGTAATACGCGAATACAGCTTTTTCAATACCGTCGTACAGAACGTAACGAATTCACGTAAGATACAAATTGACATATCGAGTTTTGCCGCTTTGAATGATCTAATGGATGCCATTTACACAACCGCAATACCTGTTCTTGATGCAGAGCTATTAATTCGTAAACTTCGTACTTCTATCTTTTTCGAACTTTCGAATTTTGAAAATTTCATTAACAATATTCAGGCCCTGATTCAACATCCCGCTCCCAATAGTCACTAGAATTTAACTTTCCCTCGAAAATGCAACAAACTTTATTAAAATCCGCCCAGCGGTTATCTCAGAAAAGCCTTTCTGCGTTTTACATGTATTTGAATAGGTGGCATCGGAGTTGGGCCTGAGATAATGATTCCTCTTGAGGCTGATGAAATGAGCAGAGGCCGCTGGGGGATTTGGACTTGGTTCTGAGCGTAACTTAGGCAGAAATTGGCGGTGAACATCTGATACTACGGGAATGCGTTTGGATGCCAGTTGATTGGTTGATTTATCTCGGATGTTCTCACAGACTCGTTCCGCTCCGTTCACGTTAAAGGAGCAACGCCTGCTACGAGGTACATGTAATTTTGGTGCGTGTATCCACTGTGCATTCTGTGAAGGCTTTAAAAATTTTTTTTTAAGAAGGGTAACTAAATAACTCATTTTGGACAGGGCGATCAAGTGCAGATCACCTCAGTTGATTGACGACGTTTCTTACGTGGGCCTTTCTGACTGAATCCATGAGTTTTGCGTCAAGTGATCAGGAAGAATAAGATGACAAAACTGTCTGTCCATTGTTGAAAAAACTCTATCAGTTTGCATAGTAAATACGAACAGAACACGTACTATTCCGTAGAGTACATTCAACAAACTGTTTTGATTCAGGAAGTGAACGAGTAGCACGCCCATATACGCCGTAATTAACGCGAAACCGGACGTGACCTGCAGATCAAGACTCTACACAATCTATTGCTGGCATTCAATAGCGGGAGATGTACTGCGGAAATGCAGATGTGTCCCTTTGATCACACCACTTATTTTCACTCTACGGACGACAAAAGTTATACAAAGCGACACCCTTCGTACAAAAGAGAGAGCAAATTTATACAGGGAAAGGAAGAAAGGTCAGCCTGAGGTCAAACTCTTTCTATCCTGTCAATCTGCACAGAGAAAGAGAAGACAAGAAGACGTGTTGTTTAATTATAAGAACAGACTGGACGATGGGAAAGTAACCGAATTCGCGTCTGGGGAGCTCGTTCACAACCACAAGTCTAAACCTGTCATGCTTGAAAATTTCAAGGAGCTCCCACCTAATTCGCCTATAGCCATCAGTAAGACGTGTCAGTCAATGGTCTATTAATTTCTAATTAGCGCTAACAAAGAGAGCAGTGTCTACCGTTCGAACGCGTTACTGATGGCAAACAAGAAGTATCTGCTCCACATGTCTAGAGCCATCCGCACAATGTCGCAATCTGCGCAGTTAACTGAAAGTGCTTCGCAGTTTAAGGTTACGAAACATGTTATGAGAACAAGATTAACGTAGCTACTTTCCACCTTAAGAGGAGATTTTTTTTTTCTGGTGGTGCAGAAATTATTAAAATGCTGGGGAGCGCAAGCTGCTGCACCTTCGTCCGGCTGGGACAAAGCGAGTCGTATATACTCGTACTCACTCTTAGGCGGCGCCGTATATGACCGCGGCCAGCGTACGTCAACCGGGGTTTGATTACCGCAGCCCCTCGGCCATCCTCGACTTCTTCCTGACGGTCGGTGCCGAGTCGGACATCGTTAGCGATCGGTGATGTATGGCACTTTCGAAAGAGCTCCGAGGCTGGCGCGTTCCAAGATAAGCCGGAGAAGCTCTTGCGCGTCCGGTGGGCCGCGTCGCTGTGTCATTGCGGCGAGTAGCTGCTCCTCGCTTGCAGCGAGAGAGAGAGAGAGAGAGAGATAAAAGAGCAGCAGGCAAGAGCGAGAAGGGAGCTCTTTCCGAAACGTACTGACCGTTTCCCGTATCAGGGCTTGTAGGGACCATCATGAAGGGCTCAGCTTTGCGCATTACCTCGATGGCGGATTTAGGCGACTTTCCCCTCTCTCGATGGTGAGGAAAGACGGCTCGGTTTTTGCGTACTGCGTTGCGAATGCAAAGATAGCGAAGTATTGAAGGAAGGCGCTGTTACAAAGATAAAAACTCGACGTTTTTTTTTCCCTTCTTTTGTGCGTGGTTTTATGAAGCGCTAACATACCTGTTTTTTACCGGTAAATACTTTAGATATACCTTCTCCCTGACTTGTGGTGCTTTTTATCCCTCGCAGTTTGTATAAGCTATCACGCTCCTACGTTGTGGTCTGTTAGTTAATTATTCTCTTTCACGGTGTGCTCTCTCAACACATGTTATAGCATTGAAATAAAGTGAAGACTAAAGAGGCCTTTCGATTCATCTGACAGCGTTTGCAACCATCGATCTTGGGACTCCACTCTTGGCTTACTGACAATGGCTAGAACAACATTTTGCGCGAATGTTCTCTGCCACGTTCATTTTCGGTTAGCGTGTACTTACTCTTTCTTCACCCGTTGCTGCTCAGTGGCTGCTGAGCACGAGGTCGCGGGATCGAATCCCGGCCACGGCGGCCGCATTTCGATGGGGGCGAAAACACCTGCGTACTTATATTTAGGTGCTCGTTAAAGAACCCCAGGTGGTCGAAATTTCCGGAGTCCTCCACTACGGCGTGCCTCATAATCAGAAAGTGGTTTTGGCACGTAAAACCCCATAATTTTTTTTTTACTCTGTCTTCGCAGACTTAGATGTCCTCAACGAAAGTGTTGTGATTTAATGCGAATTCTTGCAAAATGCACACTGCAATAGTCGGCCTTGGGAGTTGAATAATTTTGAAACGCACTTTATAAAGAGGCATTACGTCATGTTTTCATTAGAATATTGAAGCGAACGAAATCTTGAAATACGTATTATTTCGAGTATTTAGTTTACCCAGATTCATTCAGCTCAGGGGCACGAAAATTAAAGCTATTCGAGCAACTAAAACCGGCGTGCTCTGGAACATTTTTTTTTTTTAGATCAATGAAAAGAGTTGCATATGTCGTTTTCGTCGCTAGATGGAGCTTAAATTCCGTTTTCAGTAAAAGTCGTTAATTGTTGTCATTAATCAAACCGAAGCTTGACTTACCTCTCCCTCCCACTTTGTGGGCGCTTGCTGCTACTGTCTTGCCTAGTATACGGCGACTTGGAGCCCTGGGCGTGTGCTTGAATGCACAGTTTGCGCCAGTGGGCGTGCGCGCCCATTCTGGTCCAATCCCCCACATTGTTTATGTGCCACTGTGACACAAGGGGGTATAGAAACCTTAACTGCATTTAAATGTGCGTCGTACATCCCTGTTCAGAGAATTTTCATCACCATCCATCCATCGACAAGCATCGTACGTCGCCTTCGTGCTCGTGACGCAGTCAGACGACAGCTACAGGCGACGAGGCGGCTCTGGTGTCATACGCTATACTGTTGATACCTCGCTAACTCTATAACAAGCTTGGCGTCACTTAGGCTTCAACATTCCGTTGGCTCTGCGTGTTCCTTTTTCTTTTAAACCTGATATCACTAATAAATATGTAATCAATAACAAAATAGATGGACCCTTTCTCGAGTGTTTGCATAGGCGAGTAATAGGCACTGTCTCAAGACTCCCGAGATCAGGACCACTTGTCACCACACTATAGGTACACAAGAAACTCGCAATGAGTCCGGTTATGTGGCCTTGCTCGCGTGCAAATCAGAAGTCTTCGCGAAGCGGCGTTCACTGCCCCCATTGTGTGCTGCATGCTTTCGGCGTCCTTTCGCCGCACGAGATGTCGTTCCTTGCACGCGTTGCCATGTTCAGCGGGATGAAAGAAAAGCGTGCGGGTGGTATCCCGACGCTTCCCTCTGCTCTGCGTCACGAGTCAGCGGCGCGGCCTCGAAAGGAGGGAATTGCGGGAAGCCTGTCGGACTGACGGCGCTCACGCAAACACAGGAACGCGGAAAGGAGGACGTCACGAGGGGGGAGGGCTGTACTATGCCCTTCTTCCCCGCCATCACGCTGTGCACACACTTCCGCTTTGGCAGCGCCCCCCCCCCCCCCTCCTTTCTGTCCTGAGCGCGGTACACGCTCCTGGGGGAAATTATTAACGAGCCACGATCCATAAATGAACCGCGGGGTTATCGAGGTGGGGGCTTGCGTGCGCTAGGGTTAGAGATAATGGGGACAGCTTGGCACGATAGCTCCAACTTAATCTCCGGTGATTGCGATGCGCCCGCCGGAGAGGGCTTGCTGCGCCACACTGCCGCCGGCGACACTTTGCCGGCACGTCCCTGGTCTGCCTTGAAGTTTATCGAACGCTCGGTTGACGAAGGTGCGCGGGCATTAACCGCCAATGTATTATGCATGACATTGCCGGGGAGGGGCCCGTAGCGCGCGCAATGTTTCTCTCAGCTCTTTCGACGGCACCATAGATAAGCCCTGCTGGTTATTTCTCCCGAGCGCTCTTTGTGCGAACGTGAGACAACAAGATCCATAAATACCGTGAATCGCCCAACTCGCTTCGCGGTTCTCGACTTTGTAGCTTGTGCTCATGTGCACGTTCATTTCTCACACTACGCGATACGCCGTGAATGCCGAAAATTGCGCTCGGCGAAGTCTTTCCGTCAAGAGCGCCAAGGAGGCATTTTCAGTATTTCTTGTAGCGCAGACGTGTGCTGAAATGATAGGCTTGGATTTTTTTTTCTTTTTACCTTGCTCCGATTTTCGTCTTTTTTTTCGTTGTTGTTTCTTCAAGTTCCTTCTACCAAACGCGCACCTCATGCGCGAAACAGCAAACAGACAGTTCATGCGCCCTTTTGTAGAAACTCTTTATTTCTTTTATTTTTAATGGCGTCCCCCTTGACGCACTGGACTTGTACGAAAGTAAAGAGCTGCTGTTTCGTGGAGTTCTACAGCCGGATGCTTTTGCGTAAAGACTTCCTTTGGAGAAAGAACTCTGGTTGAGCCACCTCGAAAGAGAAGCGCGTTTTATTTTTATTCGGCCGAGTCCCACGGGCCCGCAAGTCGTGTGGCGCGGAGCGATTTCCCAGCAAGGACCAGCCAGCCCGCTCTCCTTTGAGCCAAGCAACCGGCACGGGCCCATTAATCCGCTTGCCACTGCGGATGCGGCGGAATGCAGCGCTCTCTCTCTCTCGTGAGGCGCTCCGCACAGCATTCGACTTGGCGTGCGTGGCGCCGGTGCACGGTTGACTGCGGTGCATCATACGGGGGAAGAGGCGGGAGACAAGTCTGACTGTTCAATGTGCAGATAGGCAAGCTAGGCAAAAGGTACAGAACATGAAAGAGAGCTCGCTGAGCAGAAGCGGAGGATACAGCCGTATGCTTTGTGCCGGCCTGAGAGACTCTATTGGTTCTGCGCTAGTGCTTGCTCGACTGGCCGGCCGATGGATACAGATTGCCACTCGTACCGGCGGCCAGCGCAATCGATGCTGCGGGTCCTGCTTGGCGCTCCGCCATTGGCGCCCCACCGATCGAGTCAGCGCCAAGAGAAGCACATCTCGCCGGCGCCACCGTAGCGGTGACCAGGGCCGACGCGGCAGGGGTGGGGAGTCGAGGAACCACAAGCGCTGTCCGGCGCCGTCGAGAGGAGAGTTCAGCGAGACAAGGCTGCGTGCAATCACAAAATGACCACTCGTTTAAGTGGCTTGACTGGGTCCTGGAGAGCGCGACACCGCACGGCATTTAGCTCGTATCTCATTATAGGGTGCATGGAGGAAGGAAAAAATTGAGGAGAGGCCCTACCCTCTCCGCGCGATAGGAGAAAAGTGTGTGGGAAGTGACGTGGTAGGTTCTCCTCTTTTTTCTTTTTTTTTTCTTTTTTTGCTGTAGCGGCCATGATTTCGGGCCACAATGGCGGCTTTGTTGTGGTTGTGTGCGTTCACATATGTTTCTTCGTAGGTTTCGCATCGTGGCAAAGGCGCCGAGTGGGCACGTTTGCGTTAGTCCACGTTTTGTTGCGCTGTCTTATCTGGACCGTTTAGATTTAGGTGCACGTTAAAGAACCCCAGGTGGTCAAAATTTCCGGAGTCCTCCACTACGGCGTGCCTCATAATCAGAAAGTGGTTTTGGCACGTAAAACCCCAAATATTATTATTATTATCTGGACCGTGTCCTCCCGGATGTTGCTGTGGCCAGGTGGGACAGGAGGAACTAGAGCTCGTGAAATGAACGCGCATGCAACGCTGTACGCAATGTACCGCGCCACGGCAATAGTAACGGACGAAGGAATATCCACGGGAAATTTTGCCCTCTTCAGCGGAATCATGCTAACGTGCCACCGCAGGCCGAATCCAATGAGTTTCAGAATCTGTACAATGAACCTCTTCCAAGCCATGAACGAGAAGAAAGGGGGTTAACCGAGGGGCCCGATTTTTGTGTTTGTTGGCTTCTTATGATATGACTCTTGCAAGTCAGTGATTCCTGCTTCTGACAGCGCATGGTGCATTTGCGGCACGTAGAACGTACGTTATTCAAGAATGCATAATCTTGGTTTTAGAACTTCGTGTTCAGTAACAACTTTCTTTAGTGCATATTAAAACACATGTTTCTCAACTGTTGCTTGTTACTTGTAGTACTCGCGACAACACGAACTCTTTTAAGCACAGCGCGTTCGAGTTTCATACACACCTGCACAGGTGTACCGCAATACACGTGCTGATAGAGCGTTATGCAGAATATTTGCATTTTGCTGCCCTCGGCACCGTCCGCCGGCCAGTCGACGCTTCATCCGGGAACATGGGAAAGAAGCGGCTGCTTTTACTTATTAAGGAACGAATCCCCCCTACCGCAGGCGTATCTTATCTGTGCGAGCGAGAAGCGCAGAGAGAGAGAGAGAGAGAGAGAGAGGAATATAAGAAGGCAGGGATGTTAACCAGTCAAGGGTCTGGTTGGCTACCCTACGCTGGGGGAAGGGAGAAGGGGAAGATAGAGAAGGGAGAGAGAAGGTGTAGATACGTGTACGTACAGTGCTTGAGTTAAAGCCGCTCGCACAAACCAGACGTTCTCAGAAAGCACAAAAGTGCCTTCACTGCCTTCTGAGCCGGTGATAGGTAGGGACGGTGCTCTAGTACTGTCTGTTCACTCAGAGGGCGATCATCGAATTTCCTGAATGTCTGAAATTCCTGTCGAATGTCGAATTTCCTGAAAGATTGTCTTTGTGTTTGAAATTGAGGACAATGGCACAATAAGTGGTCAATGTCCTCCCCGCATCCGCAAACATCACATGTAGGACTATCAGCCATTCCAATTAGTGCTGAGTAGGCATTCGTGAAGGCAACTCCAAGCCACAACCGACACAGAGGAGACGCTTCGCGTCGGTGCAGACCGGCCGGAGGTCTGAGTTGAAGTGACGGGTTTAGTCTGTGCAGTCTTGTGCGCCTTGTATGTGCGGTATTCCACTCTGCTAAGGAGATCTTGCGAGCTAGATTGCGAAGTTGTCTCGCGGCGTCGGTCCTTGAGAGAGGAATGGGGACGCACTGGTCTTCTTGGTTTGACATCCGAGCTGCCTTATCTGCCTCATCATTTCCTATGATACCGCAATGACCTGGTATCTTCTGAAAAAATATATCATGGCCTTTTTTCCTTTTTTTCCTAAATGATGGACAAATTCCACGATTTCGCACGTGAGCTGATCGTGAGTTCCATGTCGAAGAAACGACTGCACACATTGCAAGGCCGGCCTTGAATCGCAGAAGACTGCCCATTTCCTAGCACTTTCAGCACTTATCACATGAAGCGCGTCGCGGAGAGCAGCGAGCTCTGCAGCTGTAGACATAGTGACATGGGAAGTCTTGAACCGCTGAGTTATGCTCATTGTTAATATAACTACAGCGCCACCGGAACTGGTTGATGTAGTGGATCCATCAGTATATATGTGCGTGCAGGCGCTGTATTTCTCGTACAAAAGAAGTAAGGTTAGTAGCTTCAGTGCTGATGACGGCAAGTCCGACTTTTTCTGAAGTCCTGGGATTGTGAGGTTTACATGAGTACGGCGCACACACCATGGAGGAATGGAAGGTCTTACCGCAGGTGTGTAACCTGACTTGAGAGCAGCACGGTGCGCGAAGACAGTCGCACTGATTGTCGTGTGGGGCCTATCTACTGGGAGACTTGCGAGGTGGTGGGTAGGGGTACGGGCGAAGTGTCTTATGTGCACACGCATTGTTTCAATGCTAGTGTGCGTTCTAAGAGTGGAATCTTGAGCGACTGCAATAACTTCAGTCGTTGACGCACTCCGCGGTAGGCCAAGACATATCTTGAGGGCTTGGTCTTGGATACTTTGGATTATATTCAGGTTAGTTCTGCAGGTGTTCGACATGACCGGTAGGCTGTACCGAAGGAATACAATAAAGAGGACCCTATACAGTTGCAGCATATATTCTATTGGCACTCCCCAGGTCTTTCCTGTTAGGGACTTAAACATATGGCAAATTCCTGTCAGAAGTTTTCTCACATAATTCACATGAGGGATCCAGGAGAGATTTCTTTCAATGACCACCCCGAAAAAGCTGTGACTCGTGCTGTACGAGATCAAGTGTCCGTCGACGTATATCACGTATGGAGACATTGATTTCCTGGTAAACACCACCACTCCACACTTTTCATATGATGTATGAAGTCCTTGTTCTCGAAGGCAGGATGATGTTAAAGTGGCTGCCTTCTGAAGCCACGCAGGGAACTGAAGGTTAGCGGATGCGCTGCAAGAGTGAGCAACGCTCCACTGCGAACGCTTCAAACTCCACGCCTGCGAACACATCAGACGGCTGTTCCATGGTCACACGTAGGCCGGGTCTACGCGCGCATCGTTCTGCACCGTGCGCCGGCTATCACAAAGATTTGGTTGCGTGAAGCTTCACTTACCGTGGGAATGAGGCACCTCAGGCCGCAGTCAATTAATCTAAACGCAGAGTCAGAAATGACATTCTGCCTCCTCGCCGGTGCGCTGTCATAGTGATGCACGGTCACCCGAAATTTGTTCAATAAATCACGACGATTCTTCAAGCCACAGCGAGACTACGTGTTTGTGCACATAAATTCCAGAGGGATCGCCAATGGGTCGGTGTGTCGTGCGTGTATCCAGTGCATTCTTGCAGTTCAGTGAGAATGCGTAATTTTTTTTTTCGTACCGCCAGACGTCTAGCTCGCAAGTCCGTCTGAGAGCCCCAGGAAGCCCAAGCAGATAAAAGCAAGTAGAAGGCAGCGATAAAGGTGACCTTTAAAAAAAAAAAAACACGCAAAAACTGGGCAGCGGCCTGTACCTTCGGTTGATAAGAACAGTTCAGTTCGCTGGCTTGATAAAGCATGTTTATTTTCGTAAAATCCGGTAAAAGCAGCTGATTGGACTTCAGGGCCTAATTTGCGAAGTTCATTATGAACTTCTTTCAACGTGACTTCGGCCACGGCGATGAAATGAGACATCGGGATTACATACTTTTGTTTAGTATTGCTGTGGAGTGCGCACGTCCGAGCAGCCCGGTTGCGCGCAACGTGGCATGGTTTCGCGAGAAATGTAAACAAGAGAGGAGAACTCGCCCGACATCATGGCGGAGCAAGGCCAACTTCCGGCTTCACTTAACTTCACAAAGAGTGATGTCAAGGCCCCTCCTCAGTTTTTTTCCTTCCTGCATGATAGGGTGCCTCGACATCCCGTTCTGCCGTGGCGGGTGAGGAGGAACAGGAGATCCCCCTAATCGGGCGCATCGCTCTCGGCAGTGCGAGCTGTTGTTTAGCCTTCTTTGGAGTTAGAAGCACGCACGCACGCACGCGCACACGGCATCATACGCGAATTCACGACCGAGATAGTACGAGAACTTCAGAACAACTTCGACACCCGTCTCTCGTGCTTCACTCTTTTCTGGCTTACCAATCCTCCACTCTCGGCAAAAAAAAGAAAAATAAAGTGAAAGAAAAAGACTGAGGGGGGGGGGCACATAAGCAATCTTACGATGTGTAAATGCGAGAGCATTACTTGTCGCTGAGTGTCTCGCTCAGTTATGTCGCTGAGGTTAGTGTTGCGGCTAAGTGTTGCTGAATTTAATGCTACTGCGTTATGCTTGCGAGTCTAATGTTGCTGCTTATGAGCTTGCGACAACGCAAGACGACAAACCGGCAATGTTGTGATCTCTGAGCCGAGTTTTATTTGCGGAGTACTCACACACATTGCGTTGAGCGTTCTTTCTCGATGACACCACTTTGCCGAGCGATAGCACTACTTTTTCCGAATGGCACCATGGTGTTGACACTACATTTCTTCATCGGGTTCGTAGGCGAACTCCACCTCATACTCTGGGGGATGTCGTCGTCGTCGTGGGCGGGTACCTGAGGCGCCTTGCATCTTATTCGCCGCTGTCGGCCATAGGCTCCTGCGACGGCGTCTGCGGGGCCTCGACAACGCGAAAGGCAGAGCGAGCGGCTACGGATCGCCGTGCTCGCTGCTGCGCAGCCGCTCACTCTGCCACCTAGTGAATCGCCCGCCATGCAGAGCCCTACCACGTGCACAGGCTCGAACATCCGTCACTGTCGCCTGTTGTAGCGGTGGCGCAATGCAACGGTGGCGCAGCGGTTAGCGTGTGAGCTCGGGTACGGATTTGCAGCAGTGGTGGTGGGGCAGTAGATCGAATCCTGACCGTGGCAACCTTTCTTTCTTGAGTTAGGTGAAAATGACGTCATTTGTGTGCCGTTTTCCTGCCACGGCTTTCTGAAGATCGCGAGGTCGCACAATGAGTCAAGTAATGATCTCGCATTAAGAGGTCGCTTTGCATTTGCAGAATCGTAACCTACTACTACAGCCTATGTATTACTCTATTTCGTTCTGCTTTCAGACAAAGCTTTACCCCGGGAGTTTCTATAAGGCTACTTAGAGTAATAAGGCTAATGAGTTGATTAATAAGGCTAAAGTAATATGGTTGTGATTACCTATAATACTACACGTAGCTGTCGGTGTTTGCGTGACTGGCCTGCAACCACTTCGCTAAAGAATTTGGCAGCACCTCCTGATGGATATATCAGTGGTAGAGTGGCATTTACAGGATGCAATCTCCAGAATAGAATTGAGCAAAGGGAGAGGGGGAGCCACATAAGCTTTACCCGGGTTTGCGTATTTTTC
Source organism: Dermacentor variabilis (assembly GCF_050947875.1). Taxonomy (NCBI): domain Eukaryota; kingdom Metazoa; phylum Arthropoda; class Arachnida; order Ixodida; family Ixodidae; genus Dermacentor; species Dermacentor variabilis. Next base: position 59,968,430 of record NW_027460280.1, on the reverse strand, counting down.
TAAAAAGCGTTGATGCTCTTGCGTTGTGTTTGTGCTGCCTTCCCGGTCAGCTACAATATGCATGCACATGCTGCGTAGCACATTAGGTAGCATTCAACCAGCTGGCATCTGGTAAGAGTGGCGACGACGGTACCTGTATAGTGGGGACTCGGAATGTGGCATGTCACTGCTTGTAAGCTTCTCTGCTTCGTCAGCGTGCATTCGTGGCGATGAAAGGTGGTGAACGATTGATCATATCTATAAGCACTCTCAGTTGTGCAAAACCTTAAACATGGGTTAGGGTCTCCCGGGCGTATGAACACATCTCACCTATGGCGTAAACTTGAAATTAAAAAAAAAATGAAAAAGCAACAGTATTTCAACATTGTTGAAATGGTGCTGAAAAAAATCCACCGCCCAAGCACTCCGTACAGATGGTTAACCAGTGAAGCTAAAACGTGCGGCCCCGGTGTTTATATTGGGTTAATCCCGACGGTCCATTGAGGTCTTTCTAAATTATCGGTTACGTCTTTGTGTTTCTTAATGAGGTTACACAAACGTTCGGCTAAGACGGAGAGAACGACGTCAGTGTCGGCATGCCCGCAGTCCGCCGTTGTCGCTTGCGTTCGATGTATCGGGTTTGCTCGGCGGCATGGTCAGCAGCATCCGGCCGCCATTGCCGCTTGCGATTCCTCGACCATGACTGGCTCATACCCCCTTAAGCAATGGCTCATACTCCCGTAAATGCGTCCTCCCCATCACGACGATAGAAAAGGGGAAATTCTACGCTGGAATGATGAGCGGCAACGGAGCCAGCTGTGAAGAAGACGACGTACGCGGGAGCCGAGGCACGAGCGCGTTCGCGCGGTTGCGCTGAGGGGCGCCGACGAGCTAGCTGTGGAAGAAGGCGCCAACTATAGAGCCATTGCTGATGATGATGGTTTTCTGTACACAGGCGCGGACAGACGGATTTTCGTTTCGCCTAGCCATGTAAAGCTTCGCTTAAAGAAAAAAAAAAGAGGAAGCGCGAAAAGTACAAGAATCAGCCGAGTTCAGAGATTACATCGCCTGTGAACTCATTTTCTGCGACAAAAGCTGGACATCTCAGAGCACACGTCGCACTATTGCTTGTTTGCTCGCTTGTTCCCCAAACAACGTGTGCTATCTTCTCAAAAACAACTTACTTGCGATTCGGACATCGCCATTTCTGTCCTCTGCAATATTACCTACCGTGCCCTACGGAATGCATGCAAGGACTTCGTCTATCTCAGAGACTACGAGCGCAATAAACGACGCACAGGTACCCAAACGTGTGCGTCGTGATAGCTCAGTGGCCGCGGTAAGCGAAGTTCCGTTCTAAGGCGGAGCTTTCTTTGCCTCTTCCCCCAGCTTTGGAGATGCTGGCAGCTGTCTGGCTGAGTGTACAACTGGGGTCACTGAATACGTGCGACTCGGTGTGCGCCCTAACGGACAACTTGGGACACTGGATACGCGCAACTAGGCATGTTCTACTGAGTACGTGAGCATTCTTGGCCAATGTACCAAAGTGGCTATTTGCCACTCGGTAGGTGTCCGAATATGCAAGCGAAACAACAGACAAGAAGTGAAGCCAGCAACAGAACATTCAAGAAGTCGGCAGTGGAAGCATCCGAGCGTCAAGAAAGAAGTTCAGCGAACCCAGTGGGACCAGAGCGGGCGTTGAGAGAGGAGCTCTGAACTACATGAGAGTGAAAGAGGACAAGCGAAGAAACTTCAGCAAGCATCAAGGAAGCTTCACTTATCACCAACTGGGATCCACCTGTTTACGCCGGCGTCAGGTGGCCTGATGTCGGTCTAATGCAATGCACAGATGGTCAGATAAAAGCGAGATTCAGGCTCCTAAGTGCTGTCGCAGTAAAAGAAAACTACACTTACAAAGTGATGCCGCGTGTTTGTTTGCATCATAATGCGGAATGCTTGAGAAATTTTCGAAAGTAACATCTCGGTTTTCCTTCTGACGTCTGATGCTGTTTTTGTTTCGTGTGGCTGCAATATTTTTTTTTCCTTATCGGTAGCTGTTTAGACAAAAGAGACTCCATATAAGCAGTCACGGTGACGCAGGATACACCACAACGACCGCAGTGATCGCAAGATCCTCCGGGCCGAAGGCACAAGCTTAGAGCAGGCGCATCGAGAGGTTAAGAGGAAATAATTTTTGCCTGGTATTGTCAGCCCCTCTGCAGAATTATGTGTTCAGAACTACCGCTTGGGAACTGAGTGAGTGAGTGAGTGAGTGAGTGAGTGAGTGAGTGAGTGAGTGAGTGAGTGAGTGAGTGAGTGAGTGAGTGAGTGAGTGAGTGAGTGAGTGAGTGAGTGAGTGAGTGAGTGAGTGAGTGAGTGAGTGAGTGAGTGAGTGAGTGAGTGAGTGAGTGAGTGAGTAAATAAACGCAATGGGACGCGCATCCGGCTAATCCCACGACGGGGCTGACAGATCTAGCCTGCCGGTCCGATCGCGGGCGCGCTGGACGGCCAGGATTTGGTCCTCAAAGACGGGACTTCGCAGGAGCGCGTCCCACTCTTCCTTGGTGAACTTTGGGCCCAGCGACCCGCACTCTCAGAGCATATGGGGTAAAGTAGCAACCTCACCACAGGCCACGCAAGAACAATTCGTAAAAATCTCGGGATATATTGACAGGTGTACATGTTGATCTTTCTCGGGTGACTACGTTTCACCGCTTAACAAATATCGCACAGCGCAGGACGCGCCTGCATGTATAGGAAGTTTCTGGAATGTTATCGATGCTTCTATCCGCTGTCTGTTGTCGCCGAACCTTGTGGTATCTGATTTCATCGCGTGACGCGAATGGTGTAGAACTTTGTGGAAGGCACGCGGGTCCCAGCGATTAGTCTGGAACATTCGACGACTGCTGTATAAAAGCCGACGGGCTTGACCCGCTGATCAGATTTTCGACGATCACCGACTGTGTTCGCCGCTGTCGTGTTTTAAGTGTAGCCTATTTTGTGGGCACAGGTTCGCCCAATAAAAACTAGTTTTATTATTCACAGTATTGCTACTGTGTTCTTTAATGTCACTACCACGTGACAATATGCTGTTAAGGGACGCCGGATTCGGGTAGGAGTCTTAGTGCGACCGCCTGCGGCATGCTTAGCTTGGAGTGAGGCGGCGGGAAAACCCTTCTCTCTAAGTAAAAGAATTTAGGAAGTTCATTGTGCGTTATAGGAGCGTTTCTGTGTCCGGGGAGAGAGTCGCCCGATCCGAGGGCAGCGCAGTCGGTAAAGCCACGCGCAGCCTCGTGGGAACTAAGTGGGGTCATTGATTCAATAGGTAGAAAAGCAGTTGTCTTTCTTTTTGTTTATTTTCCTATTTCTTTCTGTCTTCCTTCCGTTCTTCTCTTACTTTTATTTTTCGTATTTTCTTCTGATCCGCGTGGCCTTAATTCTAATACGTTTCTTGCGTTTCGGTCTACCGGAGAACGTTCGGCGACTCTCAATAGAGAAAAAAAGAAGTTGAAGTGTGCCGCGATCTGATAACAGTCCACGCAAAATATAATTGAGGGCCAAGGGAAAAGTCACTTCTGAAGTGAAGTGCTCCGGATCGATTGAAGACACCCTGAGGTCTCCAGAGGCGGTAAAGCCATTTCTTCAGGTTCTTTCTCGCGTGCCGAAATCAGCGAGCGCCAGCCAGACAAGAGGGGCACGCTGCATGCGTCGGTAGCAACTAATGCAGCCCATGTTCAGTCAGCACATCTTTATTATCTAGCGCTCTCTTACTCAAGGAAACTGCAATGAGCCGTCGAAAGAAAAAAAAAAGGAGAGAGGACCGGGGCCGTTTTCGCCTTGCGATGTTTAACATGTTACGGGAGCGGTCGTTGCATGGTGTGTTTGCCTTTGTTCCGGTTCTTTAGGAAAACCTGGGGGGAAAATGAATGAAGATGAATGAGCCATTGTCACCAAACAGCGCTCTATTTTCCCGCCCTTCACCGCGGCTGCTTGGTTTGCACTGTTGTGCACAATGGCATGCCCGCGCACTGTACGCCAAGTGCGCGTACTAACGTTTATTGCGTGCGAGAAAATGCATAAACCAGGAATCTCCCCTGGGTTATCGGGGAAAGTGGGACCTGGTAAAGAAATAAGAGCGCACAAACTTCTCTGCATGCACCAACTGACACGCCTCTGCAGAACGCTGAAGTAAAATAGAAAGGAGAACACGGTAATATGCGCGAAAATGTCGGACTTGCATGAAAAATGAAAAAGAAAATATTGACGCAGCGCGTTTTATTTTTGTCCTTTTTTGTTTGTTTTCTTTATGTGCCGTGTTCGATGGCTCCCCCCTTGCTAACTAAGCTAAGGAATACAAACGATGCGGATAAACTTAAACTATAAAGGTTTGGTAAAACGTGAGCGCGGCTTGAAAAGCAAACGAGGTTGCTCTACCTGTTTAGCTTAATGCGAAAAGCGTGTTCTAGGTGTCATACAGGGCAGGCTCAAATAAAATGTAGCACCATATTCTGTACTCGAGGACCAATTACTTCTGAACGCCACATCAAACTTCCCACGCTAACCATCTTGCGCCGTTTTTCCATAACCTGCTCCGTCCTAGTTTGATCGATTTTAACGCCGAAGCAAATACACTTGATGAGGCTCACGCGCAAAGCAACCGGATGTGCCCTTTTACATTAATTCCGCCTGCACATGTTCTTGTTCCGATTAATGACCATTATTTCGCTACATCAGGTATTTTGAGCCTGCCTGCCTGCTTGCCTGCCTGTCTGCCAGCCTATCTATCTATCTATCTATCTATCTATCTATCTATCTATCTATCTATCTATCTATCTATCTATCTATCTATCTATCTATCTATCTATCTATCTATCTATCTATCTATCTATCTATCTATCTCCGTGGGTCACTAGGTATGTTCTCGGGGTCGTGGTGCCGTCGTGGTCCTTATATCATCGTCATTCCAGCTTCGAAATCTGACTCTCATCATGCCGTCGTCGTCAGGCCTTCTACGCTAACCCAGTGGCCCAATTTGTCTAATGGAAATGGTCACCAGGTATGTGCTCGTGGTAGTGATGCCATTGTGGTCCAGCTTTGTCATCCGACTATCTTCATGCAGTCGTCGTCACGCCATCGTCATCATACAGTCGTCATGAATTCGTCGTATACCGCTGTCGTGATGCCATCGGGGTCGTTCCACCATCGTCGCTGAGCTCCTTCATCGATACTTTCGTCACGCCGTCGTTATCATACAGGCCTCGTCATGCAGTTTTCGTCGGGCCATCGTCGTCATACACTCGTCGTCATCCCATTCTCTCCATGCCGTTGTCATGTCGTTGATGTCATTGTGTCGTTGTCAAACAATAGTGGTCATGCCTTCTTGCCGTACCTTTTCTGTGACGCCACCGCAGTCCCTCCGTCATCTTAATTCTAACTTCCTCATCCAACTTTCGCCATGCCGTCTCGTCACGCCACCATCGTCACATAGTAATGGTAATACCTTTTTCCTAATGTCGTCGTCGTCATACCGTCTTCGACGTTCCATAGACGTCAATACTTCTTCGTCATTCTGTCGTTACCTAGCAATCGCCATTCAATCGTTTTGAAGTCCTCGCTCGTGAACGACCACGGCAAGCCAGTACCATGGCAAAGTGGTACGATACCGGAGTATGTCATATAGCCGAAGCAACGGAAGTCTCAGAATGACCGCAACCTATGTTAAATGACCGTGACTGCAGAAATACGGCGGGTCGCTATATAGCTAGAATGCTGATCGAATTACCGTCGACAGTCATTACGAGAGGAGTTCTGGCGTAATGTTTCTACTTTTTGTTCAACATGCTTGAAAAATTATCCAGGTATAGGGATTTTCGGGCACTTGTGGAAAGCGATGACTTTAAGTCGTTAAGGATCGTCCAGTAAGTCATCGAGGCACTGGCCCGGCAGGGACCCAGCGAGTCGGCAACGGCGAGCGGTAACCCAGGCCGCGTGGCCGGCGCCCAGAAGACGACGTAGACCCCGCGCGGAGCGCGCGCGCAAGCGCGCGTTTTACTGCAGCCTCAAATAAACGTTTTACCAATCCAATCCACCAAGTCGTTAAAGAAATGATCAGCTCATTTCAGTGATTCATCTGTCCCTGAACTTATTTACTGCGACAGCAGCAGGCTTTCACAGCGGACATTGCCAGCTTCTCTCTAGATAAATTTTCTTTTTGATGCAAGTCTTGTCCGCTAAAGTATTGCCTGATGTGTCCTCCGAAATACATGCACAGGTGCCGCCGCTCTCGGAGTCTGCGTAGCGTGCAAGACCCTGCACAAATTGATGCGCTGTCGCGCTGGCTGATGGCGCGACGGTTAGCGCATTCGTTACCGAACTGCACATCGCCCGCTGATGCATGAGTTCGATCGCCAGTGGCGGTGGTGTGCACGTTTTTGTTTCTCCTCGCTATAAGCAAGAATGAGGAGGTGACCTGATGAATGCGGCGCAACGTAAAGGATGGACAGAAATACAGAGCAAGTCCAATGACGAGGTTTTAATTGAGTGTGTCACTGCAACATGAAAAAAACGAGAACAAGGTAAAAGCGGGAGCCAATGTTTCGGCAAGTGGCTATGGGGTTGGGCTGCTAAGCACGAGGTCGCGGGATCGAATCCAGGCCACGGCGGCCACATCCGATGGGGGCGAGATGCAAGAACACCCGTGTACTTACATTTAGGTGCACGTTAAAGAACCCGTGGTGGTCTAAATTTTCAGAGCCCCCCATTACGGCGTGCCTCATAATCAGGAAATGATTCTGGCACGTTAAAAACCATAATTTAATATTTTTCTTAACGTTTCGACTAGTGGATTTGTCTTTTTCTAGGCGACATTTGTCAAGTCCACTTGTCGAAACGTTGGTTCCTGCGTTTACCTTGTTCTCATTTTGCTCATCGTCTTGAATTTCCGTCTCCCGCCTTCCCCGTGTTTTCACTGTAACATGAAATGATGCAGTCACATTTCTCGACAAGCGCGCTCACTTTCGTAACAGTTGTCAAACCGTTGATGTGACAAATCAGGCTGCACCGGCAAGAAGGAAAATGTCATGAATAAAAAAGGGTGAAAACACTTTGGCTTGAAGTGATAAAGGTCACTTTTCCTCTATGATTGGTGCATATTTATCGCTACAGCAATTACATGTTTATATATATATATATATATATATATATATATATCCTTTCTCCCTCTCTCTGTAAGGTGCATAAAGTGCACTAAATAAGTGAAGACGAGGGAGCAGCAAATCGCCCGTTGATAACTTTCTAACCTATACACCTACACTTCAGTTTCCGTGTATAAACAACACCTATAGGACCAAGCCGGGTATTACCAAGAACGTCGTTATACTGATTTTAATACATATATTTTTGGTTCCGCTGAGTGTCGGAATCGGATTATCGGATTATCTGTTGCACATACGTTAAGCACATACGAATGGATTGCCCAATCACCATAGGGCTGCTTGCCGCGGTGAAATGTTGCTTCGATGCCTTTTTCTATTTTTAAATAGAGGCATCATGCATTGACCACCGGAATAATATTCATCATTATTAGTATTATCAACATAGTCGTCGTGGTCATCATCACCATCGTCGGTCAGTTGGAGCATAAATACCAGATCAAAGACATCTGCCAGAGGTTTAGGCCACTTACCCCTTTTCTTCTGCTCCTTGTATAAAAACCCACATTGTGCCAGCATATTCGCCTGTCTCATCACTCCTTCTACTGTGTTTAGTTTGTGAAACTTTTGGCGCCAGCTATACACGTGCACCGTACAGCAAAATGTACTAAAAGACTAACTGAATATATATATATATATATATATATATATATATATATATATATATATATATATATATATATAGATGTAGACGTGCCTACGTTTGTCCACATCTATGTTTGGTTGGTTTTTAAGTTTTGTTTTCCTGTACGGGGCTTTACTGCATAATATGATTGCAATTGGAAATATTATCAACTAGGCTGTGTTACTAATAATATGTCGAATGATTAAAGAATGATAATATCAGGTGACATGATTGCATTGTATATCAGCATTTAGGACCCTTGATAGAAATTTCGCTTTTGTACTTGCCAGTTTTGTGAAGGGATATTTACCTTGTTTGGGTTTTTCTTTATCATCAAAGCCATAGAATAGTTCCCAGTAATAATAAATTACTTATTAGATGTGGCTTTTGAAAAAAAAAGCAAAGCTCAGGTGCGGACCTGTCACCCTGTATTGATACTGACGACACTCGCTACATCTTGAAGCCAGCTCTCACGGGCCATTATAACTGCGTAAAAGCAAAGAAAAGAAACACGCGCCTCCGACACGGCGACAGAAGCGGTACTATGCAAATAAATTCTGATTGAAACTTTTACGATCACGTATTGAAAAATAGGGCAAAGAACCACAGAACGTGCCGAAAGAAGAGACAAAAAACTCCGGCGAAGAGAAGGTTTTGCGGAGGACACAAATGCGAGGGAGATTATTTACAAAAAAAAAAAGGAAACAAAGAAAAAACCAAATCAATGCTTTGAAATCATAACGCGTCGCATATTTTAGACCGCATATTTTCGAAATAAACAACGGATATGAACGTTGACGCCGCGCGAAATATAAGACAGAGGAGGGAAGGAACGAAGGGGGGGGGGGGGGGCTCTTATTTTTTTTCGTTATTATTGTTGTGTGTGTATGTGTGTGTGTGAATATTTATTTTATTCTCCTTTTCGTAAGTGCATGATAAGAAAAATCGGAGACGAAAGCTGTAAGCTAGCCGTATTGCATAGTCGCTGTGGTAAGGCAGCGACTCGTAAATACCGAAAGAACAAGGTAAGAAAACTCTCTTTGCCACAAATACTGTAGCCAGGTACGGTCGAAAGGATTTCTTTCTTGCCGGAATACTTTGACATATCTGCAAAACATTAACTGTATGTTTGAAAAAACTAAGCTTGACTAAACACTGAATGCACTCTACGTTAAATGGCCATTTTATGATCCATTGAACATGACCTGGTGTAGTTGGCTTTAACTTGGCTCTCCACAGAAAAACGCTCTGATGGCGTATGCGACCTCATAAAGAAAATAGACTGTATCTAAAGCGCAACTTTTTTTTTCTGCAGACGAAGGTTAGTACTGTCCAATACTTTCTCGAACCAATATTGGCGCACGTGCTCATTGCATCCATTCTTCACTAGTGAAAATATGAAATCTCATTACATGTATAGAATTTTGGACGGAAGAAGAAGAAATCCCTCCGAGCGGCCGCTGCTTCCTCAGTGAGATATTATTTTCTGTTTTCTTCGAAGAATCAGTGCTGTGTTAAGACTTCGCTGTTATCCAGAGAGAACAGCCATCCCGTGGGATACCTATATGCTAAAGATCACGCAGAATATCGCGTTGTTTGGCTGCGCTCCGCAGCGCATCTGCGTCTACCACGGCGGTGGGCAGCAAAGAACACCGGCACGAGCCATATGTCCGACAGCGCGTTCCTAGGCGCATGAGTGCCGCAGAATCGGCGCCGCACTCAGAAGTGCCACAACACGCGCCTAATATCATCAAGCCGGCGACGCTAGTTTTCAACGCTGCCCTACCTTCCAGCGCACCTTCAGTGAATATGGCTGAGACAAGCGAGAGTGAAGCCAAGAAACCATGGGTTGACGACAACAGGACATCTACCTATGAGCTAAGTGAAGATGAAGATATAGACTGCGATGAAACGCCGTTCTCCTTGGTAACGTATGAAAAGAAGCGGCCTGAGGGAATTCCAGTTGTTTTCGACCGTCACAGGAAGGACGCAACTTCTGGCAAGTGAATCTAAACCGCGTTGCGTCGGAAATTGTTTCCGCGGCAAAGGAAAAAGTACAGTCATTCCGCGAGAATAAAGATGGAAGTTTCTCTGTCAACGTTACTTCAGTACGTCTCATCTGCAAGACATCTGCTGTCACTGAGCGAAGTCGCTGGTATTGGAGTCAAGCCATTAATTCCGGCATCTTATATCTTATACCAAGAATGTTGGCAAGATACGCCATGTGCCAGTTGAGTATACGGAAGAACAACTGGTAGACTTCCTGAAGGATTTTGGCGTGACATCTGCCCGTCGTCAGGCGCGCTACAATCGCCAAGAAGACGGCGCGGTAGAATCACGCCCTCTGAGAACCGTCATCCTCCATTTCAGAGAAGACAAACCAATGCTGCAACGAGTGCATTTAGGTTTCACGAGTCATCCCATAGAAGAATATCATGACCCTGCTCTGAAATGCTACAACTGCCAGAGATTTGGACATTTATCGAAGAACTGCCGCAGTCCACGTCGCTGCAAAATACGCTCAGAAGACCACAACCATTTAGAGTGCAAGTCTGTGTGTCAGCCAAAGTGTGCCAACTGTGGCGGAAACCATACAGCTTCCTACTCCGGGTGCCCTCAGAGCAGAGCTGCCTCAAGGTTACGCCGACATGAGTTGAAATACGGAAGGCTGCCTCCTCGAAATGCGCCCCCACCCAACCTTGATGCTGTAAGATGCGCGCCTCCAACTCCCAACAAAGAAAAAGAGCAAGGGGTCAATATGAGCTATTCTGCAGCTCTAAAACACTCAGGTTGACGACGTTCTGACAGCGAGCGACACGATCCACCTTCAGAGAATACTACTCATCTTGCCCTGGCTTCGAGTGAAATTCGCCAGTCTTCTCAGCAACGCCCTCTACCATTGACACAGCAACCTCATCGAACACCTGAGCGACTACCTCAGAATTCGCCTCAACTACACCAGTCATCCCAGCGACCATCTCAGTCAGCTCTTCTGCGACCTGCTTCGAGCACACATGGAGCTTCAGCGTCGTTTGGTGATTACGCGTCTTCATCCGTGGCACAGATGATCCTGGCCATGCTATTCCCAGCTCTGCGTGCAATTCTCAGTGCCATTCCACATGCAAGCAACCTACCAGAGGTAAAAGCACTGCTTTCTATGGAATCGTTGGTGGTTCCACAACCACCAAAAGCTCCATGGCAGGCTTACAATGAATAATCGTTACAAAAATGTTTTCATAGTTCAGTGGAATACTAATAGCCTTCGAAATAAGTCAGCTGATTTTCGTTAACTGCTAGCTCAACATAACTTTCCTGTTTTATGTATACAGGAGGCAGGCGTAAGAGATGACTTTCGTCTTTCAAACTATGTGATATACAAATCATCGCGCATTGCTGGAAGTAGCAGATCGATGTTATGCGTTCGAAAAGACCTGCCGTCCTATTTAATACAGTCGAGCGATTTAAATATACCGGAGTTCGTAGCATGCAAGATATATTTTAGAAATACAAGCGTCACAGTGATCAGTCTTTATCTACAATGAGCTAGCAAAATATCAGTTGACAGCTTGGTGAATGCGTTTGGTATCGCAAACTCACATGTGCTGGTTTCTGGGGACTTCAACGCACATAACGTCATCTGGGGCAGCGAATATAACGATTCCCGCGGAAGCATTATAGAGTCTGCCGCAGAAAAAAGTAATCTGATCGCGTTAAATGACAGCTCTCCAACGTTCATGCGGAGGTTTCGTTACTCAAGCTGTATAGGTGTTACGCTCTGCTCACAAGACCTTGTTGATGGCGCTGAATGGTCAACGGACATAGAAACGTACGGTAGTGATCATTTTCCGATCTTGGTGAAACATCGTCTCATACGGAGGGAAGGGACCCGGCGCTACTCAAGATATACTAATTGGCAAAGTTTTCGACACCATTTAAGTAACTCATTGGGCGAAAATCCGAACTTTCAAAGTTTTGCAAATATATTATCTGAGTCTTACAAGATCTGCACAAAGCAAGTCATTGTCCCAAATGAATACGCTGCAGTCGACGGGGAATACGAATGTCTAAGAGCAATTAGAAGACGCGCAGAACGAGCTTACTGCCGCAGTGGAAAGCTGGATGACTACAAGATGGCACAGAAAGTTCAGCCTACTTCGCGCAGATGCTTACAAAAATTAGTTACGAGAAGCTGGCGAGAATACTGCACTTCGTTGTCTCCGTTTAGTCCAGTTCCCAGAATATGGTCAGTTGTCACATCTTATCGGTCCAGTTACCCAGAGCCATCCCTTCCGAGCACTTGCTGTAGCTCGAAACACTCCGGAAACATCTGTTGCTGACGAATTCTGTCAACTTATATCCAAACCAGAAATTTCGTTTACTTGCCTACAATTTACAAGTTTGACAACACTAGCAGAACAGAAGATTCGTGCGTGCTTTATGTCACAACATCCTCAACTTGACTGTGAATTTAGTTTAAATGAATTGAAATGCGCTCTTTCGTCATGCCGTACGAAACAAACCGCAGACCCAGATGGTGTTACGTATGTGATGTTAAAAAACATAGGTCCACTAGGAAGAATGGCTCTTTTGGAGATATATTTAATGATATCTTGATAAGGAGAGACTCTTTCAGATTCATGGAAATTAGCTCGAGTAATTCCAGTACTAAAACGAGGAAAAACTCCCCTTTGTCTTGATTTCTACGGACCCGCCAGTCTCACAAGCTGTTTTTGAAAACTAATGGAGAAGATGATAGACAGTCGGCTGCAATGGGGGTGTGAACACACAAATGTGTTTTCCAACTACATGACCGGTTTTCGACAAAATCGGTGTACAATGGATGCAGTATTAGACATTGCCACATGCGTCGAATAGGAACGAATTTGTGGAAATGTGACAGTAGCAGTATTCTTAGACATTCAAAGAGCATTCGACACTGTAAGTCACATACACGTCCTTGCTGGTATGTTAGAGCTTGGCCTACACGGTCGAACACTGCGATGAGTATCAAATTTCTTGAAAGTTAGAAAAATATTTATGGAAACAATCGAAGGAGAAAGCAATTATCACAGCATCACGCAGGGCGTTCCGCAGGGCAATGTTCTCAGCCCGTTTTTATTCAACTGTGTCATGGCAGCCTTGCCGCAAACACTCCCGTCTGGTTTACAGTATTCTCTGTACGCAGATGACATCTGCATATGGGCCTCTGGATCTGATATACAAGACATTCAAACAACGCTGCAAGAGGGTCTTGATATTATCGACACCTTTTTAAAAGAAATAGTCATGAGTCTTTCATACGCAAAGACAGCCGTACTTCCTCTCACTAGACGACAGCTGAATAATTTCCAACTTACGCTTGATGGGCAAACTTTGATATTTGTGACAGAGCATAAATTTCTTGGAGTTATTCTTGACCACCAGCTAACATGGGCATCACACATCCGCGCAATAGAAAAGCAGACCAATGCAGTAATAAACGTGCTTCGGTGACTCGCTGGCACAACGTGCGGGGGATCAGTCTCTTCACTACTACAAGTTCATAACGCACTCATAAAACAAAAAAATTGCTTACTCGGCACCTACTCTTCATGGTTTATCACAAAATTCTGAGGAACATCGTCAGCGTTTACTGGCAAGGGGGCTACGAGTGTGTCTTGGGGTTCCGCAGGCTACCTCGAGTTTTTTAGTAATTGCTGAAGCTCGTCGCCCACCATTTCCAGTCATACGAACGGTTGAAATATGCCGACATATTTATCGCATCTTAACCCAACACGAGAAGCATCCATTAAACCTTGCGCTTACTGAAAGAAACAAAAGTAAAATTCACGATGTTGTTCGAGAACATAAAGCATTATTACCAAGAAGAAGAAGTATTTTAATGACTGGAAAATGTAGAGAGGTCGGCCGGATAATGGAGCATCTGGCCTGCTACTCTACGTAAGGGAAGGGGAAGAGCGGAAGAAAAAGGGTCACAATGGGGGATGATAATGGGAGGAACGAGGTGAAGGAACGAGGTGAAGAATTAAGGAAGCCCGCGTATGCCCGTTATCGATATACCTGTCCCACGAACCACTTCGTGTGTATTTACGCTTACTGACACGACACCATTGCCATCCATTGACGTCGTTTCTACATGAGCGGCCGGACAGCAGTTTCACAAGTGCACTCCGCTGCCATCTACCCCACATAACATCAGGCTATGCCCTTCCATATCACCCCGTTAAACCACCATGGGTGATGGTTCAACCTTCCGTATGCGTACATGTCCCGGCATACTAAAGAAATCATTGGTTCCCGTCAATGGACTACAACAAGTTGCTCTCGCGTACGTCTGGTCAGAATACCAGACATATGTTCATTATTACCAATATTTGAATTATACAAAGTGGATGTTAGTTACCATCCCTGGATGTTAACATGTCCTAAAATAGAATTATTGGTTGAAGGGATTATATCTAAGAGATACATGTCTATAGTAGGCGCACTACAACTGGCACTCTTCCAAATTCATTCATTATATCCCCAGTACATCCCCGTTTATACAGCTGGTTCGTGTCACAAAAATTCCTCGACTTCAGAATTCGTCATTCCACATTTAGCGCTAGAGCAAACATTTAAATTATCCCGATAGACATCTTCCACCGTGGCAGAACTGTTTGCAATCCTGTGTGCTTTGCGTTTCATAACATCAGAAAAGCATTCGCAAAAACGGGTTATCTTAAGCGATTCGCAAGCCGCTCTCGCATTACTACAGAGCAATAAGAAAAATTCTTTGAACACTTCGCTATTGTATGAGACACTCAAAGAACTTACAAAAGAAAGTGCAATGAACCATGTAATTGTATTTCAATGGGTACCTGGGCACTGCAATATTCCTGGTAATACTGCAGCAGACGCAGCTGCGAATCGAGCGCACAATAACGCGGAGACAACCAATCTTCCTCTATTGCGTAGTGAAGTCCGTCTGCTCCTGAGACAGATTTCTTGTCGCCTCAGCAAAACTACCTTGTTTGATCAGCAAACTAAAAACTCGGAGTTATACTTTATAGACCCATGTATATTCTTATCAATGCCGGAAAACCTAAGAGACAACAGAAAATTTGAAACATTGGTACACCGTCTGCGTCTTGGTACTGCATTTACAAAACATTTATTGTACAGGATAAAACGTGTCTCTAGTCCGCAGTGTTCTTGTGGCTATCCAGACGAAGATGTGCGTCGTCTTCTTCTCGAGTGCACGAAATACGACCCACAAAGAAGGGTACTGCAAGCAAATTTGTTGATGTTAGACTGAAGACCATTCATTCTGAGGAGGAGGAAAGAGAAAAGTAGAAGGCAGGGAGGTTAACCAGAATGACGTCCGGTTGGTTACCCTACACCGTGAGAATGGGAAAGGGGAAAACAAAGATCACAGGGAGAGGAGGCGGGAAGGAAAGAAGGAAATTGCGGCGAGTTCGCTGACGCGTGTGGTCTTACAGAAATTGCATTAATAGTTCATTCTAAAAAAATCATTCCAAAAAATATACTTGGCCCATGGCCAACTGCGGGCCTTCAGAAAAGAGCACTTCTTGCTTTGAAAAAGTTTTTAGAGGACACCAAACCCATTTTGGGAAAATAATAAGTTTCAGATGGATCCGAATACGCTAAATGAGTAACATAAATGTTGTTCGTGATTCATAACCGGTTTATGTGGTGATCTCAACTTTTACGCAATATGTATGTTTCTGTTCTCTGCTAGCAGTGTATTACATGTGTCGTATGTTTTGGCTGCTCAAAATATCTGACTTCACATATGCGTGCGAGTACTGAACTCATGCACAAAACTTTGCGATTCATGTATACTGTTGGGCTGTATATTTCTTATTCATCCAGTGTTCTACTGAGTGTCATATTTTGCGTCGCTATTCTGCCTTCTTACGCAAATTTGTTTGCTTTGCCAAGTGACAAGGAGCAGCCGGCGCCACCATAGAAGCGCCAACCTCTCCTAACATCCATTTCAATGATAAATAATAATACAGAATTTTGCGCATTTGTCGCGATTCGTCTCGAGAGGAGTACGAACGTCGAAGCCGGTCAGATCGTTACGAGGTGCCCTCCATGCGAGGGCAGGGGAGCCGAAGGCTTCGTCACGCGGTAGTCGCTTCGTTTATTTATTTTTTTTTTCTTTCCGGTAATCGCCGGAGATCTTTGTGCACGTTTTTTGGCGCCGTGCCGCCAGGGAACGCACTAACGAGACAGTCGGGCTTCGATATGTGTCCCCGCTCTCGGGGCGCTTGCTCCACGTGTGCGGCTTTCGGCGATCCGGATGAGCTAAACTTGCTCGCCATGTTTACACTCGCAGTTGCTTAAGACCCTCGAGTGGGCGCGCCCTTACGGTGGCACGGGATCATCTCTTCGGGGCCATTTAGTTTCTTGTCTTAGCCGACAGTGGGACGGCACGACGACGGAAGCTAGGAACCCGGGCCCCCGACTTTGTTTTGCTTTCTATTCTCTCTTTTGCCGCACGTGGAGCGTGTTTTCGCTAGCTAGAGGTAATTGCTTTCCGCCGCAGTGTGTTTTTCTAGACGCTGTCCTGACGACCCGCCTTTTTTTTTTTATGCATGCTTTGGCAGTTTTTTTACCGAGTTTTCTTTTTCTTCTTGCTTATGAGCGCAAAAATCGATAGTAATAGCCGAATGTATTGAAATGACAACAAGTTATGGTGAATGTGAAGGCGTCCTCGCATTTTCTCGTTTTCCAATGTGTGGGACTGTGGTTTGCATTCGAGCTCAAATGCTGAGTCTCTAGTGCAATGCAGGGCGTTCAGCTAATTGCTACGCACCCATACCCCAACACACCATCATGTAACCCCTCATAAGCGGCTATCGAAAGTATATCTTTCCTACTCGTTTCAGTTCGGAGTACTTTGCACGACGCTTTCTGTGATATCATTTTTTTTTCTGTGCGTGTGTGAGTGGTTCTGGATTGACGTAATTATTCTATGTGGTAAATCTGCGTGCGCATATTGTAGTATGCCGGCTTATAGGTGCACCGTGTTTTGAGGGAAGTCGAATGATATTAGGCCTTTAAAA
This sequence comes from Dermacentor variabilis, assembly GCF_050947875.1. Taxonomy (NCBI): domain Eukaryota; kingdom Metazoa; phylum Arthropoda; class Arachnida; order Ixodida; family Ixodidae; genus Dermacentor; species Dermacentor variabilis. Next base: position 59,951,541 of record NW_027460280.1, on the reverse strand, counting down.
AATGCACATAGTTCGGTTCCCTCTACTGCCTTAGTCTTTCGTTATATATGCCGATACAGGAAGAATTCTAGATTGTATCCGGTATTTTATCGCTTTTCTCATATTGAAACGCCGCGAGGAACGTAATTGGAGTGCGGCTGTGCCATAGTTTGCATAATTAAGCGGAAGCCGCCTCGTATTTCTGCGGTCGAAACACTCCATCGCATCGTATGCTATATATATATATATATATATATATATATATATATATATATATATATATATATATATATATATATATATTATATATATATAAATAAATATATATATATATATATATATATATATATATTTATTTATTTATTTATATATATATTCCCTCCTGATATGACAGTCAGTTTGCTTTTGCGTGACATTTTCTCTAATAAAAAAATAAAAAACGAAGTGTTTGTGTGCTTTCGCATAATATCCTTTTTTGATAGGACGGGATATTCGGGACGGGCCTCTCTATAACCTGTTTGTTACAATTGCGCTAAAAACGTTACCATTTGTTGCGTCTATTTTTTTTCGGTTGAATTACTGCACCTCGAAACCAAAAGAATAAGGAATCTTCATTGTGGAAGCTGGGGTATTGTACCAATTGCAAATTATTATGGTTTGCGCGTTTCAGTTGCATATGCGACACTATACTATAGAGTAATCGAGAGTGCACGTGAAATGACAATGGTCTCTGTGTATGAAGGTAGATGGCGTCCAATTAATAGATATTAATCGTTATCTGATTGTTATATACAGACGTTGCAGCAGAGATATTCACAACGGAGTCGCGTAAAACAAAGGAGTATAGCGTCTTGGACATTACAGTCTATATAACGGAGTTGCTTTTAACAGTTTAAGGTTACCCGGCACTCCATATAATAAATAATAGTAATATACTCCAGGTTTAGATATTCTGAATAATCTTCATCTGGCCAAAAGTTATCATCAATTGTTACAACATCTAGCATGCAACCTCGAGCTGAAGTGAAGTTTAGTATAGAGGTTTCTTTTTTCCTTAGCCCCACCAAGTTCTTAAAAATCACCTGTGGCAGATAGCGGAATTCTAGCGCTTCATATAAATTAATCAACGAGGTGGCCATTACTTCTACGAGAAATCAAAATGCTTATTTAAATAATTATTCTAATAACGCTAATTAACTTTTTAATTAGTTATCTTACGGCACATATCTTAGTCTACGAATTGTTGCTAGTGAGTTCTCAAGGCGTATTCACTTGGAAAGAATGCTCTGGACTGCACCAGTTTCCAGATATTAATTTTTTATATGTCCGACGAAATGCACTGGTGTTCCAGTTACTTATGTTGGAGCGCCTAGCATCGCGTTATTGTGTGAATTTTTCTCAAATCTTTTTTCTTCTTTCATCTTTTACTCACTCTACCCCTTTCCCCAGCACAGGGTGGCAAGCCGGTACTTACTAATCTCCCTGACTTTCCTCCCTCCCCCCCTCTCTCTCTCTCTCTCTGTGTGCTTCAATGCATAAAACGGCGTTTCCTTTAAGAAAAATAACAGGTCCGTCACGCTCATGTTGTATTCCTGAGTGCAAAGGATGTTAAATAAAGGAAAGAAAGCGCAGGCAGAAGCAAAAGGGGACGTTATAGGGGGCGAGCATAGAGCGTTGAGAAGCTGGGCTATATAGGCGTGGTTGGCGAGAAGACGCAAGTCTTTGTTGCCACGAGGCGTGCTCGCAAGTGCTTTTCCCCTGGCTCCCGCCTGCAGTGACCGCTCTGCTTGGCGGCAGTGACGCCAAGGAATCCTCAGAAGAAGCTCCGCGCGCCCGCAGGCCGCCTGTGATGATGTTTTTTTGTGCCCGCACGCTTCCGGCCTGCGCGAACGCGCGAGCTTTCTTTCGAAAGACGCGCGCAGAGGCGTGAGTGGGGGAGGCAGGGGCGGGGAATGGGTTAATTGGACGGTCAGGCCCACAGGACGCCTTGTTTGGCTGCGCTACAATGGTGCAGGCGGGATGAAGGAAAGAAAAAAAAAGTGAGACGCCGAGAGGTTTCCTTTTCGATAGATGGCTGCTTACTTACGTAGAGCTTGGCCCGAGGGGACAAGAGACGTGAACGAGCCCAGTTGCGCCGCCAAAGAATGATCTATAGGGCAGGTGACGAACGCTTCGCTTACAGTTCCGCTTATCTCTCGTCTTTTGCGCGAGCTAGCGGTCTGTTTAAGTGCACAAACTAAGGGCAGAAATTCTGGACCCGAAGAACCAGCGCCGGTAGCGGCCACATTAAAGACGCCGAAACGCCGTTATTTGTGTGCATGTAAACACAGACGCAGCAAATGGAATTATACAGTCGGGGTCTTGAATTCCGGAGCCGGCACATCACGCTGTCGGCAGCATGCCGTTTCTTGCAGTCTAATTTTCCGGCGATGGGCATGCGATATGCCAACCGTGGGAACCTATCAAATTTGTCAAAATTTTGAACAGGAATCGAAAAAAGAAATGCAAGAATCGGAGTGTTGAAGTGACTATGTAATTTATGAATTCAGCTTTAATTTCCTCCAGACAAAACGCATCTAAAGTTCAAAACATTGGCGACACGGTTTTACGATAAGGTTGGGCTACTGTAATGGTTTCATAGCACCGCTGATTAATTTCACTGCCTTCATGAACACAGTGAACTACGTGAGTGAGTGCGTTTCAATTGTAGCATGTCCGACCTAGGAGTTTTAGCTTACGGAGGCTAGATAGACAGATCTTCCCTTTTGTAATAGAGCAGTGACATGTTCCACCTTGCCGTGAAGAAAAATCTTATGGCACCTACATTTCCTTCAGGTTCGCTATGTAGTGGTGGAGCAGCGAATTGTTCAATCTTCTTCATGTGCCTTCTTGTGAACATTGTTACGGCTAGAATATCTCAATACCACTGGTAATTTCAGCCAATTTAACATAAGGTCTCTGTGTTGCATGCTGCAACTGTGTTGAACAGTTTGATGCTCAGATGCCTGCACAACACAGTGTACTTGGCCTTTGGCGTGTTTGCGATCTTGGTTCCAGTTTTCTGTTGGTGGGGCCAACTGCTTTCCACATACTGCACCGGGCTTATGGTGTGGTTGCCCATGTTGGCGACCCATCAGAAGCTGAGTGTATGCACACATTTAGTACTCGTATATACTCGTCTTTGGTGCTTTTGGCGCTTGTAACGTTTTTACTCGGGTAAAGCCATTTAGACATAGTAGTCCTAAAAAGTCGTCGTAGTGCATCTCTTTCGATGCACTGTTTCGGAATCGTTCAGCACACTACTCCAAGCGCACTGCCACTGGGATTGACGTCACTCAATACTCTCGAGTGGCTGTAGAGACTGGCGATATTCCAAGAGAAGGAGGCGGAAAGCAATCGTATAGTGCTGCTTAATTGCTTTGTTAGCCACCAATATTTGCAATTGCTAGAGAAGGCTACTGTCTATTTTTATTGTCTATTCATAAACAACAACAACAACAACAACGACGACGACGACGACGACGACGACGACAGAATGTGTTACAGAATTTAACTATTAACTTTAACACACAATTCAGTCCATTCAACCATACCTTCGTCTCCTCTTCTGCAAATGACGCTTATGGAATTTAAGAAAGAGGAGCTATCCTCATTCCCAAGCCTGTCGACCAAAAGCTCACCCAGTTTTCCTACCACTCCGACAATGGCGAAGTCATAGATCTCCATAGTTTCAGACAGCAACCATGCCACTATATAAGACGAATAAAGGACGTTTTTAAACGTACACCCAAGACCATGCTGGTGGGCCGAAAAGGGGTGACCCCTGTTCAAAGGCAAATCTGAAGTCTTCGGTGCTCCTACACCCTTCAGAGAGAATTCTTGAACGTCGTCAGTTCTTTTCGTCGTCAGTCATTGCATACTTACACACGCACGCACATGCACACGCACACACCATATTTGTTTTTCTCATACAAGCTATAGTTCAGGTCGTCCTAACGCACAATACTTGATGGTCGACCCGGTGCTCAGCTTGACACCGTTATTCTTCACAGTAGTAACCATTAAAATAGGATGATCGTATTGAATGTTCAAAGGATTGAAAAATATTTGACGAGACAAGTAAATTTAACTAAATTAGGGCACCAGACAGGGTAGGCCGGTGTCAACATTTTGACGAGAGCACTTGTTTGTAGTCATCCAAGTTTCTTGTGCCTTCTTTTTTCTTTTTCTTCTTTTTTCACTTTGTGGCTCACGTTGTTGCAAATATTTTTTTGTGACATAGTTGAAGGTTAGGATTTAAAACGTTGTAATTACGCTGACGCGGTAGAATTTCCTGTCGTGGAAGCTCAAAGAGCATTAGCACCACAATGAAGCAGAGACTATAATCAGCTAGCGCAGAAATTACAGCGTGGTAGCGCCGAGGCGCAAACAATTTGCAGTCACGTTCTTCTCTGCGTTAAGCCTCTGGGGATAGGCTGGAAAACAAGAGATTATAAGACTTGTTTACATTAAATAAAACGCCTCTTTTATTACTTTTGAGCAGGGAGAATGGGTCTTCCTAAGCCGACTTACGCGCACCTCGTTAAGGGGCACTTCCTCGTCAGCTGTAATTATATCATTTGCTTGTTCGCTGTTTCTACCTGAGATAAAGTCAAGCTTGGTAATCGCTCTAGAATGTTTACCGGGGAATAATCTAGAGTTATGAATAGTGTTTGCGAGTATAAAAGAAGATAATCAGCGCCCAGAAATGGGGGCGACTACGAAAAAGAAGAAAAAGGAGAAGGGAACAAGAGATAGCGAACGATGCTCAATAATCTCTCAGGAGGCACGTAGAGGGCCTTGTATATATACGTGGACGTAGATCAGGAAAAAACTATAATATATAGAGTGTTCATCGCGTGTACGTGTAGTCAATGGAATTCAATATGTGAGCGGTGCTGTTAGCGCACAGGCAAACAGATTAGATGCACGAGGAGAAAAGAAAAAAGAAAAACGTTGAAGAAATACTTCTTTTTTTCTTTTATTGTCCAAAGCCACTTCGCTGGAAGAAAAAATTAACGATTCAGTTGTTCTTATCAGCGCATATGCGGCGCTCTCTCGGAATGGAGCATGATTGATTGGAGAAGAAGCAGGCTTCTACGGGCGGCGCTTCGATGCAAGACGAGGAACACTCTGCATGTGCCTTTGGATGCTGAAATGGGCATCAACAGCAACAAATGAATGATAACGGTGACACCCCGAGAAATTTTTACCTTTGTCTTAGCCTTTTTTCTCATTGCGCTGCTTCTCAAATAAAGCGAATCAAGCATACGGGCGTTACTCGATGAGAGCAGTATCAACTCACACCTGTTTTTACCGGGTCAGCGTGAAAAACATGGGTGCCTTTAATTTGTAGCGAAGGTTGTTATTATTATTATTATTATTATTATTATTATTATTATTATTATTATTATTATTATTATTATTATTATTATTATTATTATTATTATTATTATTATTATTATCAAGATGGCGCCGAGTAAGGACACCTGTATTTTGTGCTTCCGACCTTTTTTCGGCAAACAGCAATTATTTCGCTGTGTTTCCTGCGGAAAACGTGCACACGCGAAGTGTATTGCGTGGCCAGGCAACGACCTCGAGCTGCTGAAGTTGGGCGAGCAGGCATTCACTTGTAACTTGTGCCAGAACGCCGACATTTCTGCGGTTAGGCTTAGCGGTGTCACACGTTAGCCTCCCCATCGGTGGCCGCGTCTCCCTATACGTGACAGCTTCCTAGGCGGTCGTTGACCTGACCAGCCTTCGCGGCCTTCTCCTTCAGGCGCTTGAGGGAATATCCTACCTCAGCGGTGCGGTGGCGCAGCTGCGGAATGATAACGCACGGTTCCACAGCGAAAGCGCGCAGGCATCCGCACAACAAGCCGAAGCTACAGGCGCTCTTCGAGACGAGGTGCGCGTTCTACGAGACAAGCTTTCCAAAGAGCGCAAGCCGTCATCGCCCACTTTTGCTGCTGCGCCGCCGGCACACCCGTCCAAGGCAACGACGTATGCTGTGCAGACGGCTTCGCCGAAGACCACTGACCATCCACCGCGCTCACCTCCTGCACTGGATCGTCCTGCTTCGTCGAAGGCTCCCGCTGCTGACCAGTTGCTGTGCCTACCTGCTTCAGTGGACCTGTCACCTGCCAGCCAGCCAACCTTGAAGCGAAAGTCAATACTGAGCTCTGGCTGCTGTGGCACCGCTAGAATTGTTGCTGCTTCTCGCTCTGTGCACCCTCGGGCTATCTTTGCGACAAAGCTTGGGCCTCACACCCATCCCTTACAGCTCGCCGCCCACCCATCAGCATTTGGTGAAAAGCCTCTGTCCTGCACTCGACCAAAAACCCAGTACGATTCCTACGCGTCATTTCATGTGTCTGTTAACGAGGCCTGCTATCAGCGTCTAAGGGATCCTTCACTGTGGCCGCGCTCTTGCTTTTACAAGCCCTTCAGAGGTGAACTATACGATAGTATGATACTGAAGAATGCTCAGCGAGATGAAAAGAAGCATCAGTGATGTGAGAGTTTTCTATCACAATGTGCATAGACAGTTTTAGTATAGCGTACGCTATTCCACTGCGTACGCTAAAAAATAGCGGGTCGTCACTGCGCATGCGCTGAACGCTAAACGAAATAGCGGGTATAGCGATCGTACGCAACGCAAACGAGTTAGCGTTAGCGTTTTTGCGGGGTTTGCGGAGCTTGCGGGAAACATGGCGGCGGTCCCGGCTGCCCACTTCGAATTGAATTTGGCGTTGCTTTTGTAAAATGCACTTCGTTCGTAGCAAATGACCGTGTAAACGGCTTTCGCTTAGTCTCAGGCCACTTCGACGACAGAGTATTATGGATAACCTCGTGGTGTTTTCGAGATCGCTTCTCGTTTCGAACGAGTCGAAACCTAACGAAAGAAACGTTCGAGATGTCAGCGCCACCTGTCGCTAAAGGCGCGAAATAGCCGCAACGACGGCATATGGCCTCTGAGATCCGAAGATATCGTCGGCCAACTAAAATTTTAGAAAACGTGCGCTGCTTAGCGTACGCTATATCATAGCGTATAGCGTACGCTATAGTTGCGGACGCTAAACTAAAACTGTCTAATTACGCACAAAGGTGAGCGAATTTTTCTACAACGCCATTTCATCTTGTTTCTTCATCATTGCCTTAACAGAGACCTGTGTGCCCTGAAAAACCATCTAGTTCATACTTACCGCCTACTTATCAAGTTTTCCGACGAGACCTGCAATCCTTCTTCACTTCGGTGCGGTCCTGATTGCGATCAATCATTCAGATTTGTTCGGCGCCCTGATTTAGAATGTGCAACGGAATGTGTCTGGTCGGATATTTTTGGTGCTGGTAGTAATAGGCTATCAGTAGGAAATTTATATGTTGCGCCTGATACGAATATTGAGATGTAAATGAGTATTCTAGCCACTACTGAAAATGTGATGTCGGCCCCATGTTAACCATAAAATACTCATAATTGGGGATTTTAATACGCCTGGTACGTATTTCCTGGCAAACTGGTGAAATTTCAACCAATTCTTTTTACTTATCTGCCAAGTGCAACTCGTTACTTGACCTTATATCTTTTACATGTCTGCGTCAATTTAATAATATTCTGAACTCTTGCGGCAATGTACTACACCTATGTCTTAATGAATGAATGAATGCTTTATTTAGACAATACATTGTCTGGGATGTAGGGGCTAAAGGCAGGTGCAACCACCTGACAAAGACCCCCCCCCCCCCTACCCGCACATTGCTCAGGGAGTGGAACATCATGAAAATACAGTGCAACAATGTAGAAACAAGAAAAAGAACAAAATGTATGCGGCAAGCAATCAAGTATACAAAGAAGTAAGATTATTACACTTTATACATATATATCATCAGTAATGCGCGAGAAAATGGAAATATTTAAACAAGCAAATTATACTGATCAGTATTACAAAACATTATATAGCAAATACGTGAATACGTGAAAAAGTGTAAGAGAAAAAACGATTAAAATAAAAAGAAAAGTTATTGAGACACCAAGGACAGTTAAGTACCATTAGGAACTTAGCATAAGATAATTCCTAACCTTTTTCTTTAGACTGTAAGCAGATCTGCATTTCTGAATCATAGTAGTGATTTCTGAATTATTATTTAGGAAATGAGGTACTAGGTAGGCGAGTGTCTGAGTACCATATTTGGTTCTAAACATAGGTGTTATAAGTCTGTTATGCCTAAGGTGATATTGTGAGTTGTCAGATGACAAAAATGTGGACAGGGTATTTGGGTCATGCAGAATTTCTCTATGTGTACACATAGCAAGCCTTAGTTGGAACAGACCATCTATTGTGAGTATGTTTAGCTTGGAAAAATATGGTGGAAAAATATAAGGTTTTCTATGCAACGCACAGCTCTTTTTTGTAGTATTATTAACCTGTCTAAATTTATCTGAGTAGTTGTACCCCAGATTAGTAGACAATAGTGTATATGTGAATCAACAAGGGCATAGTATAGCTGTAGTTTTAACCATTTTGGCACCAAGGTTCTGGTATTATACAATATAGAAATTGACCTGCACATATTTGCATGTATCTTGTTTACATGTGGTGTCCAGCTCAAGTTTTCTTCAAAGACGACACCTAGAAACTTATAAGTAGAAACCCGTGCGATAGCACAATTTTTAAATCTAATACAGGTACTATAGTCATCAGGCTTATTATGGTTTTTGAAAACAATATACTTAGTCTTTGTACATTTAGTTGAGCTTGATTACAATGCAACCAGTTTGATAGATTAGTTAACCATCTCTTAGCTGCCTTTTCAAGTACAAATAAGTGTTTACCTCTAAAAAAAATACTTGTGTCGTCTGCATAGAGAACTAGGTCAGGAGTTCGCGGTATGTTCACAAGATCATTTATATAAAGAATAAAGAATAATGGTCCAAGGATAGAGTCTTGCGGTACGCCATATTTTATCGGCTGTAATTGGGAACGGTAACCATTTAGGCTGGTAAATTGCACACTGTCGGATAGATAACTGCGTATCATATTTATTACCAAACCTCTAACACCGTAGTGTGGGAGTTTGCGAAACAAAATGGGACGCTTAATAGAATCGAACGCCTTTTTAAAGCCTAGAAATAATCCAAGAATGTATTGCTTATTATCAATATTATTAACTAATTTTTCTTTAATATCTAAGAGCGCCGTTTCGGTTGATTCCTTTTCACGGAAGCCAAATTGCTGCTTGGAAAGCATTTGGTGGTCGCCAATAAACTTCATGAATCGTGATTTTAATGTATATTCTAACACTTTAGAAAATAAAGGGAGCACAGATATAAGCCGATAGTTATTCAAGTCATTATGAGAGCCACCTTTATGAATGACTACTACTCTGGCTATTTTCATGCCTTCAGGAAAGGTCCCCGGGGTGAAAGCTTGATTGCAGATGTGCTGAAGTGAGCCACATAGCAATTCAGCAACATGTTTAATTGGGTCAGCCTTAATGTCATCATAGCCAGCGGCAGTATCTTTATTTAACGATTTCAGGTATGTAACTATTTCTAATTCACCATATGGAGTCAAGAAAATACATTGCGCGCAGCTAGAAGAAATGTATTGTTCACAGTCATTTGTTGTATTATTTGTCTCACCTGCTGCACCAGAAGTTAGGAAATGATTATTGAATTTGTCCGCTAGGTCGGCTTCAGTGAACTCAACGCCGTCAAAGGTTAGTGTCATAGGAAGGCTAGACTTTGTATTCCCTGTGAGCAGACATGCCAAGTTCCAAGCTTTTCGGGGATTACACCAGACCCCAGCAAACCTTGCCTGATGATATTGAATACGAGCTCCCTTCAAATCTGAGTTTAATTCGTTGCGAACTTTTTTGTATTCATGTAATAGAGATATGTCTCTTAGTCTAATGAAGTTATGGTATAGCTTATCTCGTTCTCTAATTCTATTGTAAAGATCTATGTTAATCCATGGTTTCCTGGACTTGCTGTGCCTTTTATAGTATTGCAGTGGGAAGGCAGCATATTAGCAGTTCTCTACATGTTGTAGGAACAGATCATACGATACGTTAGGGTTTTGGTCACTGTACACATCACTCCAGTCGATACTTTCAATACTAGCATGAATTGTTGACAAGGCATTGGTATTGAAGGAGCGATATACAACAGGAGCATCGTTAACATCATTCTTTTCTTTCTTTGTCGCAGGGAAAAACAAAACACTGATAAATGATCGCTCATATCAATTGTTATCCCACCAGCATTGACGTCATTTCCATTATGGTTAGTTATACATAGGTCTAGTAGAGTTTCACTTACAGTTGTTATTCTGGTGGGTAATCCTATTAAGTTTGTGCACGAGAATGACTCAATGACATCTAAGAATTGTCTACTATGTGGGCTAAGTAATAGCAGATCAATATTAAAATCACCAACAAGGACAATACGCAAATTTCTTAAGGAGGCATATTAAAAAACCGTAGTTATAAATCCAAAAATTCTTGAGTATTCCCTGATGGGGGGCGATACACTGAGGCAATCAGAGATGTTATACAGTGGACGGCAATAGATTCATAATGTGCGCAAACACAACAAAATTCAGGAACCACGTCATATAAGATATCTTCTTTGATATATAGTGACACTCCACCACCCCTGCGATTCGGTCTATACACACCTTCATGTTTGTATCCTTCGAAAAATACTACATCGAACGCACATGAGTACCACGTCTCAGTGAAGGCCAAAAAATGAAACGCATGTTCTAATGCGTCAAGCGGCAGATCAGGTTGTTTGTTTCTAAGACTGCGTATGTTTAAATGGAAAATCTACATTCTGCCCTGCTTCTTAAAAGGGGGTACTGCGCAAGAGATTTAAGAGATTCAGCATCATGATATATGACTTCATGTAAGATAGCCATAGTACTAACACTAGCAATTGAAATAATGCAAAGGATAGAAGAAAAGAAGCCATTCAGCGAATCTTATCAAGGTCACTTTCACTGTCGATGGTCAGTGCTCAATCATCAGGCATCTTGCGCACAAAAAACGCCATTTTTGTACCACGCGAACTGATAATGATGCTCCTCAGCTTTTGCTTTCATTATCCAGTGAAGTTTCTTGTTCTGTGGCGTCAGATTGTCAAAGAAATACACGCCAGAAATAGCAGTTTTTAAATCGGATTTCTTAGCCATCCATTGATCACGTGTGACACGTGATGCGAAACGGACGAGCACGACAGGAACTTTGCCAGCTTTTGGCGGCAGTCTATGCACGCCTTCGACTTCGGAGCTAGTCAATCCAGGAAGGGTAAGCTTAGTTGCTAAATTATTCAGCTTCCCGAGCAAATTTTCATGCTGGGTGACAGGTAAGCCATGGATTTCAATATTTTGTCGCCTGCTGTATTGCTCTAGGGCATTGACTTGCTTTTGGAACTCAAGAACGTTCATGCTGGTGTTAGATGTCCCCGACGGAATCTGCCCTTTCTTTAAGGGCGGCTATTTCAGTTGATTGCTTTTGCATTTCAACAAGCACCGAATTATATATAGTAACGCAGAAGCTGTGAATGTGTCCTGTGGCGACTTTCTCCTTGTTAAGTTACATAAATACGCCTAGTAGCAGGAGATTAAAGGATACAGCAAAACCTCGGTCTTTTAATTTCTCAAGCAGAAATTACGTGGGTCTTTACCACTATCTTAATAATGTGGACTGGTCTTTAGTAGTAGAACTAAGAGATGTTAATGGACCAAGTGATGGCATTCACGAATATTATTCACGATGGAATGAAGAACATTATACCACTAAAAGGTGCTAAACGCTTTAAATTTCCCCACTGGTTTTCTGTTGAACTGAAAACAACTTTGAAACTAAAAGACCGTGCTCACAGGGAGGCACAGCGTACAAACCAGGAACACTGGCATATAGATATTAAAATGGTCAGGACACTCTGTAAACGTCATTACAAGCGTGATAATTCCATCTATATAGCACATGTGGAGGCTAGTAGTTCTAAAGATTCAGTCTTTTTGGAGACACGTTCGTGAACAGTCATTCAACAATACGAAACAAGATATCTATCTACTTAGCGGAGACGGCCAACCTGTCCCAGATGTAGCGGGCGCCTTCGCCCTACACTTCAGGTCTGTGTACGGTGAAGGGTACAGTGACGTAGTTAGTGAGCTTTCCAATCACCCTTCCCTGGATTCAAGTCTATCAGTCTCAGGGAAAAGCATCAAACGCTTAAAACCGTCGTTTTCATATGGTCCTGATGACATTCCAGCTGCTGTGATTAAGACGTACGGGTACTTGCTTGTTCCAGTGCTTACTTGTATATTTAATTCTGCTTTGAAGACGAACACATTCCCAAAGGCTTGGAAAACAGCGCGGGTCGTTCCCATCTTTAAATCCGTGGTAATAACTGCTGCAAGCAACTGCAGGTCTGTTTCTGTCCTATTCGCAACATCTAAATGACTCCAGTCAACTCTGCACTCAATAATTTCATCTTCTATTAAAAATGCTATCATTCCTCAGCAGCGTGGATTCATACCGGGACGCTCCACAGCTGCTAACCTCGTTAGCTTCATGATGCATGCCTCTCAAGCAATCTATAAGAAATGACAACTGGATGTCATTTATTTTGACCTGAGTAAGGCGTTCGATGTCGCATGCCACAAAATACTCCTTCAAAAGTTGACACAACTTGATCTGCACCACTCGTTCACAGCGCTGATAAGAAGCTACCTACGCGACCGGTACTGGTACGTTAGCGTAAATGGTCAGTCGTCAGAACTTTATGCGGTTACAAGTGGAGTTCCTCAAGGGTCTGTCCTGGGCCCTCTTCTTTTCTCGCGGTTTCTTAACTACAGTTCGACAGTCATACAAAACTCTTCAATTTCGTTATATGCTGATGACGCGAAACTTTTCAAAGTGCTAGAAAATGTTAATGGTTGCGCCGCTCTTCAGAAGGCTATCGCAAATTCTGCATCATGGTGCGCTGAAGACAAGCTGGTCATAAATGCATGAAAAACGAAAGTTGTAAGCTTTACGCGGAAGCCTAACAGGACTTTATTTCCCTATAGCGTTACACGTTCTCCTGCCAAGGGCTCAGGGAAGGAGGGACGTTGGAGCATACTTCAATAGCTGTCTGAGTTTCTCGCCGCACACTCAACAGACGAGGCAGTGTGCACTTCAAACGCTTGGTACAGTATATCGGGTGACGAGAGACTTCAAACAACCAGGGTCATTTGTAACTATATATAAGAGCCTTCCAGTTCTTGAGTACGCGTCCGTGGTTTGGGGCGACGCTTGTAGGCCAAATTGTGAAAGGCTCGAAAATGTGTAAAAAGAAGTTCACATCTATATATAAACATCGATTCTGTCAAAAGCCTTCCATCTCCATAGAGCTAACACAGACAATAACGTTAGCTACCCTCACCTGTAGACGCAACAAATCGGATTCATTATGCAAAAAAGAAGTGAGGCGTGCAGACAGGACACAAGCATACAGAAGTGGACAACACGAACGCCGTGTTCGTGTGGTCCACTTCTCTACTCTTGTGTCCTGTCTGCACGCCTCACTTCTTTTTTGCATAATGAATCCTTACCAACTAGCTCAGCTTTCTGTCGTTACAAATCGGATGTTCTTTTTCTTCATAAATTAATACATGGAAAAATCTGCTGCACGCACTTGCTTTCCAATGTGCGTTTTTACATTCCACAGACAGGCACAAGGAAACAGCGCGCCTTTCAGCCTTCAGATTTTTGTGACCCTCTATCTTGAGTGCAGGCGACATATAACGCTCATTCAGAGTGCCTTGATATCTTGATGCCTAATTTCAATATTTTCCTGAAAGGAGTTGCAGAGGTATTTCAAAACTGCACAAAAACTCTCATATCTGTTTTGTGTTCCATGATTCTCTAATATATTCTTCTGTTTCTCCACTTTTGCTTTGTATTCTCTTCGTGTACACATTTTATGCTCGGTTAAAATCTGTATTCGCGAAATTATTATTATTTTTTTATGTGTTCGGGGCCTGTGTATGTGTGTCTGTGAGCTTCCATTGTTGTTCCTGGGCATTTGTTTTGCCGAGTGCGCCAGCACCAAGACGCTCGAGGTTGTTCCTGGGCCCTTTAATAAAGATCTTTGATTTCATTAGATTATTATTATTATTATTATTATTATTATTATTATTATTATTATTATTATTATTATTATTATTATTATTATTATTATTATTATTATTATTATTATTATTATTATTATTATTATTATTATCGTCAGAAAGGCTCGGATTCTCCACTGCAGAGCTGGAGAAAGCGTTCAGGCCTGCCACTTGAGTGCTCAGGACCCATGACCTCCATGCCATGAGGCAAAAGCATGACGACGCCGCTCTGACGGTCCCATTTGGCCTGCCCGTTGCTGATGAGCTGGTCTCTGATGCACTGGGCTGTGTTCATCAAGTCCCCGAAATGAGCCACTCACATCAGCAGTGAATCGGGGTTGGTCATCGAGAATACCAGCTCAAAGACAAGTACGTCATACTCGGATAGGTAACTGTTGCAGACGGTGTAGGGTTGACTGCTCACGCCAAAGGTGACACAGGGGTCGGTAGGTCGTCTTGTCGATCGTCTGGTGGTGCAGCACATGATGCCGGTGACTGAACGAGCCCCGTTCAACATCCTGCCCGCTAAGGCGCACATGAATGCCCTTCTTAAGCAGGGAGCCCAAGGCCATGGCTCAGCCCAGGGCCTAGTCGCCCGTCTTCTGTTCAACCATCTCGGCGCGTCCCTTGAGAATGCGGCGCAGGCCTGGATGGATCTTGAAGTTGCCCGGCGGGGCCGAGCTGAACGCCATGCCTATGTGCTGCAGGACGTCTTCGGGTACACCCGTCCGTTCACACTTGATGGGACCACGCTCCCCAAAGAAACCCCTCTAGGTTTCTTTGGGGAGGTTTCGTCGAGTAACTTGCGTGAGCAGATGTCGAGGAGGGTTGAGTGCTTGCGGATTTTGGTGTACACGAGTGGCTATGTAAACATGGGTGCGTAGATCTTGTTGTGGCCATGGCGTTGGTAGTCCTCCAGATTAATAATATTATTAATATTTGGTTTGAAACACATATACAATTGACAGCAAAGAAAAAGCGAGGAGCAGGCTGGCAATTGCCAGCGGAAGGGCCACAACGCCTGCCTACTCTTCAGAAAGGAGGCGAGGAAAGCACGGAAATGAAAGATGTGAAGCAAGGAAGGAAAGAAGAAAGAAAGAGCAAGATGACAAATCTCAAAGGATAAAGCATAAGACACATAGTAAAGGTCACGCACAGTAGGGCAGTTCACTGCAAGTCACGCTACTAAAGTGAGTGAGTGAGTGAGTGAGTGAGTGAGTGAGTGAGTGAGTGAGTGAGTGAGTGAGTGAGTGAGTGAGTGAGTGAGTGAGTGAGTGAGTGAGTGAGTGAGTGAGTGAGTGAGTGAGTGAAGAAACTTTATTGCAGGTCCGGCGAGGACGCGAACTCGTCGCGCACCGGGCTAGTCCCACGTCGGGACAGGCAGGTCTAGCCCACTGGCCCGGTCGCGGGCACGCCGGACAGCCAGGATTTGCTTGTCTAGAGTGGGGCTATGCAGAAGCGAGTCGCATTCCTCCTTGCTGAAATTGGGGTATCTCGTCCCGCACTCCCAGAGCATGTGTGCTAGAGTGGAGGTCTGCCCACAGGACGGGCAGGCGTCGTCGCGATGTGAGCAGGTTGCGAACGTAGTTCCCGCGCCTACTAGGGCGCCCCTCGCGGCGGCGAGCGCGGAACCGGCAGGATACGACCGGCCCGCTTGCGTTCGGAAAGCCTGTATGTGCACTGTTTCGCGCGTAGCTGTTGCCTTTTCTGAGCAATGCCTAAGTGCAACCCGAGCTGTTCAGTAGTGGGCTGCAACAGCACGCACACCAACTCGCGAGGAACAAAGTTTTACAGGTTTCCAAGCCGACCGTATGAAGCAGAACGGCGTCAACACTGGATAGCGCTCGTCCGACGGCATGAGCTGTTTTATGTTCCGGCGTTATGCCAAGTGCGTTATAACGCTGAATTCTTTGCTTTTACGGCAATGATGGCAGCAACGGGACACCTGCAGTCAGTGGCGTAGCTAGTTCGTCTGACACCCGGGGCCCATAGGTCTCCTGCGCCCCCCCCCCCCCCCGGTTTATTCGAGGAAGGCGAGGATATCAACAATTTCCGTGTGTCTCCAGACGTACATGACCCCCCCCCCCTCTGGCCCCTTGCAACCGCCCCCCCCCCCCGTTGCTACGCCACTGCCTGCAGTGCGTACCAGGATATGTAGCAAACAAAGTAGTTTGTTCCCACACTGTACCACAGTAAAGCTGTGGAACTCTTTCCCAATCCTCTCCCATTCGAACAGGGCTAGGGCTTGCTGAGAGATTTGAGGAGGGGTTGCAGCCGGCTGAGCTGGCATACACCCTTCTGCGCCCAGCATATCAACGAAGGGGCAGTTGAGATCACCAAAATTTTTGACAACGTGGTTTATTGGAACCTCCTTTGCACGCACTGAAAAATCACAACATAAAGGTATCGCACTTCCAGTAACTTGGGCGAAAATATTTTCCCAGCGTAGTCTAACACAACTGTTAAGTTCATCCCCTTTTTTGTGTTTGGGGAGAGCAACGTTAGAATACCTCTTGTAGGCCTTACGAGTCGTTCGTACGCCCCACGTTCTTGGATGAGATGTTTTGTATTTGTATTTGCCGTCCTGTATGTACAGGGAAACTACCACGGAGTCCTTGCACTTCCCTGCGATGCCAGCACGCCAATCGCAGCTCCGCGCTATGATTTGTCTGCTGTCGCCGATTTTCAAGAATCAATGTCACCTATAATTTCATGCGTCCACACCGTAGATAACGAAGTAACTTACGCTGAGTTTCACGCATCTCGCTGGTGCATTATTTTTCGTTTGCGGAATAAACCTAGCAGTCACTTCCGATCAGTGCGAGTTCAACACTTCCCTCACGTCGTAGACGTGCCCCACTTAAAATAGACGACTTCCTTTGTCTAAATTCTTTTCACGAAAAAAGCTATGAAGATCTTGTAATTCCAGAAACCCGGTTAAAATTAATATCGGCACGCTGTTTCGCGCCATCGCTACCGTTTGACAGGACGCCAAACACGCAGCGCGGGCTGCTAACGCCGTGAGTAATCCTACCACATTCGCGCAACTATTCGTCAGATGGCGCTAGGGGTCGGAAAGACAGGGCGCCGCCTAGCACTTGCAACGTGCCCGTACGTCGGGCCAAGCCTCGTGTAGAACGGACAGACACGGATATGTGCTGGCTTGTAGAAGTCTAAGCGAAACGGCTTGCGCCCTATCCAACTTGATGTGAGGGGGTGGAAAGACCCTTCTAGACATGTAGAAGAATTTAATAACCTCTTTGTGAGTAGGGGGGCGGGGGGGGGGGTATTCTGTAAGAGTCCACCTAGTGGACTGTCCATTTCGGCCGCTGCTGATTGGATGCAGCTGTACGAAAGAGGAGGAGACGAGCGGCCGTCGCCAATCAGCAGCGGCCGAAATGGACATTCCACTAGGTGGACTCTTACAGAATACCCCCCTAGGTCATGCTACTAAAGAATGCTAAGAGGAAGCTTTAGCTCGGGTGCTCCTATCTAAACACATGTAAAAGGAGAATTCGTTTTTCTCGGCAACTACTGCACCAAATCTGATGAGGTTTGTTGCACTTAAAGGAAAACTTCAAACCTAGTGAGGTTTTTCTTTTCTAATTTTTGATTTAGGTCGTCAATTCTTTATTAAAAATTCGCAAAAATCACAAATTTTATGAACGCGAAACTATCCAGTTTACAACTCTCTAACTCAGTAATGAAACATGATATCACAATTCTGTGAATTGCATCTGATATTACATCTAAAGTGGACAAAATTGATATGTTGCATATAAATCCTAAAAAATTTAGTAGTATTGAAATACAGCTTTTGCAGAACCCTTGTAGACAACGTAACAGATTCACGCAAAATATAAATTAACATCAAATTTGTCCGCTTTGATTGATCTAATGGATGCCGTTTACAGAACCGCCATATCTGTTCTTGACGCCAAGCTATTCATTCGTAAACATTGCGCTTCAATGTTTCACGAACTTTCGAATCTTTGTATTTCTTTGCAATAACCAGGCCCCAACTCGTAATTTCGTTTCCAATAGTCACTAGAATTTATCTTTATCACTCAAATGCAACAAATTTCATTAAAATCGGTCCCTGGGTTACCTCAGAAAAGCGTTTTTCGTGTTACATGCATTTGTGTAGGCCGCGTCAGAGTTGGGCCCGAGCTAAAGCTTCCTCTTAAGATAGGAGAAATACTGTATGAGGTCTTGGTCATTTGAAAACAAAAATATGCTACAAATGTGCACATAAGTTAGCTACTTCTAGAAAAATGAGGAGAGCACGATGAGCATGATCGCCTCGAGATGTACAACCACTGGGGTAAAAACATTCGTCGAGTGTCCTACACCGCAGGCCAAATAGATGATAGTCCCTCACTAGCCAGTGCTCTGCGCAATTACATACAGCAAGCGAAGGTTTAGCAGCAAGAAATCGTGCATGGATAAAGATGCACTTAGGATAATGTATGAGCCTTACGCACAAATTATTCTCTGATTCGGCTGCGCGGTCTTCTTTCTTTCTTTTTTCTTGCCAATGCAAACTACATGCTGCGAGCCTTCTCTTTCTTGGACGGCAGGGCTTGCGTGTCTGCATCAATTACCTGGCTTCTACCGTCACTACTATGATGTGTATTCAGGGTTTTTATTTTATTTTTTTTACAATGAGGGCACACTTTTCTTACCTTCTCTGATAACCCTTACTGTTATTTAACTAGTTCACAACTTAACTTAATTAACTGAACTAGTTCACTTAAATAGTTCACGAGCAGAAGTTAGATTATTTTTTATCGACTCTTTCTTTGTCTACATGGGGATCAAGAACGCACTTCTTTGTTAGTCAGTTTCAGTAGCAATTTCGCTAAAGTGGACGCAAGCTACCGAGAACACGGGGGTTCTTTCTCATGTTATTGTGAACAGCTCGTTGTTATATACGCTCTCCGTCATTTTGTCTTCCCTCGCGCTGTCTCATTAGTAGTTTTCACCGCGATGTAGACACATTGCGCTTTCTCGTTTTGCAGTCTAGACACAATGCGGAAGCTGCCGTCTTTCCTGCAAAGCTTGCCCTGCATTTATCAGAGCGCCTCTGCGCCTCTCTGCATACATAACATTATCCGTGTTCAGTTGAGATACTGTTTAACATCATATATTCCACAGCAAAGTCGTGAGCATACTAGCACTGTCACGAACGCTCGTTCTGTCTGCATGGATACTACGACTCCGACTACACATATCGCTCCTTTTGCCGCACACTGAAGTGCTCCGTAGCATGCGAGTAATAAAACTTAATGCATTTGACTGCCGGGGGAGTGTGTATAGAGCTGAAGAGGTGGCATAGCGCTAAATGGCACCGTCGCGGATGTGGCTTTCTTCCTTTGTCCAGTACCATTTTGGCGCCAGCACCATTACAGCGGCTAACGACGCTGTGGCCTTTTCAGCCCACAACCTCTTATGCGCCTGAGCGCCCTCGTCGCGAGCCTTTCTTCTCCACTCCCTTCGCTGGTGCTCTGCACTGAATGCTTCTTTTCGTGCACAGAGCGCGTAAATTCTTCCATTCTCTAGTTCGTCACCCCAGCGGATCTCTTGTTCAACGCTCCAGCTCTTTCTTGATTCGTGAAGGAAAGGAAAAAGTGAATCGTTTCCTTCACCAACTGAAATGGCTCCCCGTAGTTACTAACCGGCTCTCACTCCATTTTCGATTCTAGTCTCTTTCAGTAAGGCAGACTTTTTTTTTTCGTCCTGCGATCATAATACACTTTTGTTGGATCCCAGTCTTTTACAGTCCAGCAGCGCAAACGCGCCGCTTGCTACCGTGTCAGCTTAACGCAAACACTATTCCCACTTGCCCGCTACGATGTCTACTGGTCTGAAGAAGAATAAAAAAAAAAGCAGAGTATTGATGTCAGCGCATAGTGGTTGCGGTGGGCAAGCGGTTGCTTCCATCAGCGAAGCCTCCACGAGGTGCAGCGCCAGTTTTGTGCTAACGGCGCGACGGGAAGCTGGCGTGGGTGAAGCAGCCTTGCGTGACTTTAATGGCACTCCTCGCGAGCGCTGAGCGAAGCAGCAAAAGCGCTGCGAGACGGTCCGCACGGTTTGCTCAGGCGCGTAATGATCAACTTCCCGCACATTCGACAACGCCGAGCGGTCCGCGACGTCCGGTTTACCCACGACACGTGGACCGAGAAGTGCCTTTGGAGACTGCGACAGTACGGTTTTCTTGCTACCATCACTGTCGTTGTTGTTGTTGTTTCCTGAAATATTCGCACCTTTCTTATCTTTTGTTTCGGTAGCAGGCGCGGGCAGAGACATTGCACCACGTTATGTGAGAGGACGCGGTTCACTGATGTTGAATAGCCGACTATGGTTCTCTCAGCATTTTTTTAACACGAAAGCGTTGAGGGCCCCGTGTCGCATAAAATCCGGTGTCGGCACCGTGCGTCTGACGTAGTTAAGCGAAAAATTATTCCGAACCACCACGCAGGCCCTCCGCGTGGCGCGAAGGCGTTACTGAACTAGTTGAATTCCTCAAAGTAGATGTGTCAGAAAAATTGTAAAGTACAACCTAAACACAACCTACAGACATGATAGCGTCGGATTGTAATTTGAATGTAGTAGAAAACATAATTCTCTTACGCGGAAACGGAAACATGAACCCCTTTTCCAGCGTTTCTACCATTCGTAGAGCGACGCGCTGCGCTCGGTTTCATGCAACAACGCCATCCAGATGGCGCTCACCTGTGCGCATCTGCGCAGAGGCGTGAAGAGGCGTGAATGTGAAGACATCTGCCCAGCGGTCGATTTAGGCACCACTGGCCTCCTTGAAGCCCTTGGGTTCAGCGAGAGCAGGGGAAAAGTAAACATGTCCGCAGTCGAGATTAGTAAGAGGCGATTAGAAGATTGGTGGAAGAAAAGTAGGGAAACGACAAAAAAACGGAGACGTACAAAAGCAAAGTTCGCGATAAGTGGTCAGAAAATTTGGTTGTGGGAGTTCATATTGGCTTTTTTCTTTATTTCTTGTTTAACCTAGGTAGGACATTAGGCAGTATAACAGCAAAAGCTCGGTGACGCAACCCACAGCCCCGTTCCGAAGGGGACGCTCATAACATCCATCCATCCTGCGGCACACGCGAGCGTTCGCGTTTCCACCAGGAAGCTCGCCCGCTCACGTTCGTGCATAGAGTACGCCGCCAGCGTTTCCCCGTGAACATCACTGTTACATAAGCTGCAGTTGCCGGGAAGCGTGAGAAGCAGTCAGGGATCTTTGAAAGCTGTAGAGCTCCACTCTGAAAGCCTAAGCTTCAGCGTCCTCCACATTTGTTTTT
Organism: Dermacentor variabilis; assembly: GCF_050947875.1. Classification (NCBI taxonomy): domain Eukaryota; kingdom Metazoa; phylum Arthropoda; class Arachnida; order Ixodida; family Ixodidae; genus Dermacentor; species Dermacentor variabilis. The sequence goes on along the minus strand of NW_027460280.1, from coordinate 59,930,039 downwards.
TTTTTTTTTTTGCGAATGACGTGAATTTCATGCCGTTTTTCTTTCTCCTTTTTCACTGTTCTTGATCACAGAGAAAATAAGCGCTCTTTTGAGGCAGTAACCGAAACAAAGAGCACCGTGTGCGTGTTCAGGAGCGACCATTACGACCAGTTAAGTGCAACAAAAGGCGGAGTGCTTTGAGGTTTTAATGTTCGCGCATGCTCGGAATTACCACACCGTCTCGAAGGAGGTACATCATTGCTAGGAGGGGGCGGAACCGTGGAATGAAGTAACGACTGTAAGTGGCGCTGTAGCCTAATATAGCGAAGCTGTAAAGGTGCTCATAAACCCCCGGACGTCCTAGCGAGACAGCTCTTCGTTTCGCGGTATTCCCACATGCACTCAGTGCGATGATCGTCATACGCGTTCTCTTCGCCATCAGGTAGACGTAGAGAACGTTTTACAACTGCTGCACAGAGGCAGACTCCACGGCGGGAATGCTGAGATGGCAATATCTTTTTCTGCATTGCTTAGGTCAATGCTGTTTCGAAAGCACCGCATACTGTTTCATTAACAGCCTACCGCTTGTACCTTGCGGCAACAATTTAAGGCATACCTTGCGACAATACTTGTTGCATGCTTCGCCTTTATTTTGGCTTGGCTGGAACAGTGCTAAGGGGACGCGGCATTCTTATGCTCTAGCCGCTCCGTCGTCGACTTCTGAGATGCCTCCCTCGATTTGCATCTGTCGCTTCGGAAAAGGAAGTGCTCAGTTTGCGCTCTTTCTTGAACTTTTATTGAAGATTCTTTTGACGAAGAGCGGGATGGATTTAAGTTTCTGTTTGAGAGCTCTAGCCAATTGTGATTGAGAAGGGCTGAGTTTGAATACTAATTTTGCATGCCTGGACGCGGATCACGTTTCTTCAATTCCTTTGAGGTTCTAAAGAAAGCGGAAAAAAAAGTGGGCTGTCCTCACAGTCTCCAGTAAACTTTCATTTGTATAATGTTCTTTAGACAAGCAAAAATCCCTTTTACTGCGCAAATCGCAAGAAGGAAGGAAAAAGGCGACAGAACAGAGTGATTTAGTGAGAGCGGACAGAATGTTCTAGTGCGTAAATCTCACGATTTGCGCCCTAAAATGGATTTTTTCGCGTCTAGAGACTGTTTCACTGACCAGCCCAAGCAGCCACCTTTTTGCCATGTGCTGTTCATATATGCGCTTACCAACTTGCCTAACTTGTTGTATTGTTATTAGAGCATATTAAGCACACAAATGTGAAGCAGCCTACACGCGTCCTTAGCGAGAACTTGCGAGAAGCTTTCGTTGCTCTTTCTTGACCTGGGCTTTGATGTTTCTGTGCGATAACATATGCATAACGAAAGCGTCAGTTGCAAGTCGGCGCTCGTGCCTGAGTTTCTTCTGTCCATCCGTGTTCGAAGTCGCGCGGCTTTTCACAACGAAGAGTAGGACGCAACGTTGCACTTGCGGTATGCCAAAGAAACCTTTATTTAACGCCTTTGAGTGGCAGAATGTATCAGAGCAGGAGGAAGGGGGTCCTTTCCCCTCTGCGTAAGGCGGAACGCACGACTTCTGGAGTGCAGCCTCGGAGTGATTAAGCGCGTTATTCGTACTCTTGATCCACAGGAAAGGTACGAAGGGCGCCGGTACAGCATCGATATCGCTTTCGAATCTCGCCTGTTCGGCCTCTCTCAGTTACCGACCTTCCTGCGATGATCGTGCCTTCCTTTGCGATACGGAGATGTCGCTCTTGAGCCCGGCCGTAAATGAGATCGCATAATCAAATAAGGTCGTCGCAGTAGACTCCATCCCCAGCATATTTTCAAAGTTATTCGAATTTTTCGTATATTTTCTTCTCGTTTTTTTTTCATGCGTTCATTTGTTAATGCTTGGGATGCTTGGCTGATATTTATTACGTTCTTGCGTTACATATGTCTTCAGGTGCCGAGCCTAAATTATTCAGAAGAAGTAAAGCACATAGCTAAGTTCGTGTTCTTTTGAGCAGGTAGAGAGAAAACTGGGACGGTGTAAGTTTAATGCGTAAGGTTGCTGTCTTTTTTCTTCTTTCGACTGGTTTTCTTTCATATTTGTTTTTCATTTACTGTAGAATATTTTGCGCTTAAACTTTCGACTCGCATATCGACATACCACATGCACTCGTGTATCAAAATCTGCACCGCCGAAAGACTCTGTGTCTTGTTCTAATTTCTGTCGGTGCTTAGCTTCGGACCTTTATTGTTTTTTATTGTTTAATATGTAAGGGTACGGCGCAGTAACATGCTGAACAGCAAGCAAGAATCAAAGCAGTGCCAGATGATAAAACGGTGGATTTTAATGTGCGGAGAGGGCACTGGGGAGAATCCGACAGCCTCTTACTTTATTCCTCTCTGTACGCAATAACTGCCCGCAAGATTTAGTGCTCTACCCTAACAACACGCTATGTCATTCTTCTCAGCATAGTTCAAGATTTTATATGGAAACGCATCTTGTATAAAATCACTAGAAGCAACGTGTTATAATGATAAAAATAAACCACGTTCTTACTCTTTTGTCGTTATATTTAAAAATATTATTAGATGAAATAACCGCGTGCTAGGGATGGAATTACGTTCTTATTACGCATCAAGTAAAAAGTTCAAGCTTGCGCGAAACCAACCAGAAGGTGCTCTCTCACTAAAAAGGCAACTAGAATGTCAACTGACGCATTCCTTACTTGAACATTAAGCGTGACAAGTGTACGACAGTCCTAGAAAGATATAGGAATGGGAGGGAGGTTACCCGGAAGCAAAACTTCGGTTTGGTACCGTGCAAATAGATTGGGGAAAAAGGAAGTTACAAAGAAGGGATGAAGAGAGTACGACAGCACAAAATTAGGACTTGTTAGGCTGCCCAGTTTGTTCCTGTTATTTACTCGACTGCGCAACCTATCACTGTTTGAGATGACGTGCCCGCCCTTTTGAGCGTTGCGAAAATGAGAAGCGTTGCTACAATGTTTGTGCCCGTCATCCTGAATTGAAGACACTCCAGCTGTCACTACGCGCGGACGGCTGTTTCTTTAAAACGTGAACACAGTGGCGCCTATAGCCACACGAAACATCGGGCGTTTCAGAGTGCTACTGCGCCGTTCATGTCATCTTGTACTGCCCTCTACAGCTGCCTGGCGATCACACCCTTTGGGAGCCATCACTTCGGAGAACAAGCTGTCATGCCAGTCGAACACCTTGTAGCGCGCCCTCATTCGCACCATCTCCTCCGCACCGTCCCACCGGAGATGACGACAACGGGCGCGAATTGAAGGCGAGATAAGGCGGCGCGCCCGTCCTCGGCTCGGGTCGCAACGGCGTCCGTTGCAGAGGGGCCGACTGCACGCTGGCTCCGGCTGCCACGCTTCGCTCGCCATTGCTTCCTCTCGGACTCCGTGTAGCACCGCGAAGACGCCGTTCCTTCGCCGCGTTGCCGCACTGCTTGGGCACCGGCGGGCGCGAGCCATCCGCCAGCGCCGGAAACGTCCGGCCTGCCACGGCTGACAAGCTCCCCCCCCCCCTCCCTTCCCCATCATTCTACCGCTTATCGACCGCGTCCGATGCAGGTCCTCGTTTCACCACTGCACGGAACGGGCTAAGGACGACGGGTCCCAATCGGCGTCGGCCGCGGCCGGCGCGTCGAGGGTGCGCAGCCATGCGTCGCATTGGTTTCTGCTCCCACGGACAGGCTTCCCGGATGGGAGAACAAGGACGAGTACGATGCACTAGATAAGCACCCACGTACTTGTCTTAAACACGCGGGACGACGTCCATGCCGAAGCAGGCTGTCACCGAAGCCTTCGCTGAACTACAGAAGTCGAATGTAAGCTTGAGAGCAGAGTTCATAAGGAATTACTCGCTACGTTAGGGGTAACTGGTTTCGGTCTACGCACAAAGAATGTCAAAACATCCGCGTGCCGACATTTTCCTTTGTGGTAAAGAACCGCAGACAAAGCTCACCACGTGGTTATTAACCGCGGAGTCCCTCAATAGCCGCACGTAGCTATAGGGCGTGCCAAAACCCACCTACTAATAACTCATTTCAGTATGCATGCACGAGGCCCTGAGAGTGGAAAACATAAATCTTTTTCGGCTGATAGGTTCGACAACCATATATCATTTCCAAATTTTGATCCTAGGCAAACGTTACTGTGTCCATGGTCACAAAGTCACTTTTTTTCTAGAAGTGACATCGAGGAGACGAGTCTTCTTGGTCCCAAATTTGGAACAGGGAATCGGTCGGATGTGCAAACTTTAATGATGCCAAGTCAAATATGTAAAAATTGTCTTCACCAAAGGTGCAACCCTTGTACACAGTGACACAATCTGAGCAATTGTGAGATTGGTGTAATGAGGGGTGAAAAAAACGAAGTACTTGTCATCGTGTTATTATACAGCGGGTGAAGGCTATAACTTTAACTTCATTATTGTGTAGCGTACGGTTTGCTGTGAAAGCACAGGGACCTCTGATTCAGAAAACACATACACGTACACACGCCAGTGATATTCGTAGCATTCGTAGCATTCTCAGCATTCATAGTATTCGTAGTATTCGTAGTAATCGTGGCATTCCTCGAATGGAAATCGCAATGCCAGAAGAAGGGAAACACTTCTGCCTTAAAATACATGCACGTTACTTGTCACGCCACCTCGCTTGGCAAAGTTTCGATCATTGCTTGCTGTCTTTATGGCTAAACACTGATGAACATAAACGAACTGATGTGTCACACTCTGGCGCATTTTTGTGTCATAACCAGCAAACCAAGTTTGGTTGTGAGTTTATTATTCAGTGATGTCATCTTCTTCTGCTTCTTCCGCAATGGCAGAATAGAAGCTTCGACATTTTGCAACCCGCCGTTATGGCGTAGTGGTTTGGGCATTGTGCTGCCAAGCCCGAGGTCGCGGGATCAAATTTACGATTTTCATATAGTCAACATCATACAATCTCAATGAGGTGCACACATCAATGCAAATATAACAGTTATTCCTTTCTGCTCTTCAGAACACTAAAAAGGAGAACAAACAAACAATATAACTCATGTGTCATATTTTTGATAGCAAACGCACATCATACACCAAAATGAAATCTGTAAAGGCCCGTCCTCTTTATCGGCATGGCATCTCGCAGCACGCTGTTTGCCGTCCGCGGGCCGCTGTTCGGCGGCGGTTTTGCTCGCGAACGGCGAGGTTTCCTTGCCGTAGAGAAGATGGCTCCGGGACCCATTTGTGCGGCAGCCATACAGCGAAGTGGCCAATCAGGATGGAGGAAGGACAGCATAGGAGAAGCTCTGACCAGCATTGGACCTATTGGAGAAAGTGTGGCTGAAGTCATGTGCTGTTTTTCGCAAAGAACCACTGAGACTGGTACCGCAAAAGACAACGTCGCCATAGCACTCACACTCCTGAAGCTTTCACTTCTGCTCTAGGCCTCTGAAAAGTGAGGTAGGTATTTTCGGCCCATGTCTTTCTCGCAGAAGATCCTGTTCGCGAGACAACCTGACTTTGGAGTGTGGTGTGTAAGCTTGAAAGTTGTGTTTTGGATCTGTGAGTGTGGGTTGTCATTCAGCAGCAGACACACTCAAGTAATCATGGCGTGGGTCTTCGTCGTCGTCTTCGACGTGCTGTGGAACACTACAGGAGCGCGTCTGCCTCACTAAAACTGTTATAGAAGTTTCGTAGCAATGCAAGTTCAAAGCTCCCGCCTATCTGCTCCGGCAAGCTGATTGAAGGCGAAACTGGAGATGGCACACCAACATGGCTGCATTTCCGGCTTCAAAAAGGTGACGTCAAAGCCTCTCCTGTTTTCTTTCTTTCCTCCATGCCAATCATGCGGCAGAGGAGTGGTCACTCTGGCACCGACGGCAGTCTCACCGCCGCTGATCGTTCGGCGGCGCCGATAGGCCTTCTCCGGTTCACTTCAAAGCTAATGCTGACAGCGCTTCGGAATGATTCACCGACGCTCACAAGCCGCAATATTTTCTTACCCTTGTTGTCGCTCTTCGCAATGATTATACACAAAAAAGAAAATGCGCTAATATTAGCGGCGCCGTCGGCTCCAATGCGAGCACAGCCGAGCCGGTCGTCTGCCGTCGCTAGTCCTGCGCTGCAGCTGAGCTCAAGTATCGGAGCTCTCGTTCATGTTTAACGTTTCGCAGTGGATATCGTTTCTCACAAAGTATAGAATTTGGGCATCACTTTATCTAGCGGAAATTGTTTTGCTTGAAGCAGAAGCTGCAGGCGATGTTTTCGTCGCTTCGCGTTAGTCGATTGGTCAGACGGTCGTGCTGTGCGCCGGCTGAACTGCCGTCTACATTGGACGCCTCTCACTCAGCAGACGTTCTATGGCACATTCTCTTCACTTTCGCCTTCAAGATCACTCACACTGGAGGCTGGTTCGCCGTTACGGCATGTTTGCCGGTACCGTGGACGTCCCTTAATACAACACGAAGCACAAATCTAGGCCTCAGAAAGTAATATTGCGTTAACTTGCTTCTTAAATTGTATTGCGGAGATTCGATATATTAAAATATTCGTTCAGGAGTTGTGGTGTCAGTGATGTTAATTTCTGTAAGCCATAATATGTACGTGATCTGGACATAACTATTACATTTTATTGCATGGCACATACGCAACCTCTGCTGGAGCGCCGCGCTCTCTCCGATTCTGTGTACAGAATACTCGTACTCATGCAGCAAGCGAAGTCTCACAAGCACCCCCGGATACGAGATATACCCGGCAATCTTCATGCCGCACCTGCGCGTGCCATCTGTTTTACTACGATATCTGGCGATATCAATTAATGGACGCTGTAGGCCCGATCGTGTCATGGTCGCCGCCATCGCATACTGTCCTGGTTGACGGCGCATGCGCGGCCCGCGTGTGAAGGGTTTAGGAAGCCTCCAGTGACGCGCCGATTGTACGAAAAATCACCGCCCCTTCCAGTCCGGGAAGATGGTCGAACAGGAAAGCTGTTTTAGTTACGCTGGGTATTACACCATGCAAGTCAAACTTCGCAAGCAGTCTATATTGTAAATATTTTGTTTTACCATTCTTTCACCTCATTTTCGCTTTTCCGTGCTTCGCGTGATGAGCATGTTTTAGGAACGCTGCCGTTTAAACTAGCACCTCTGCCGTGCAGCTCCGGGTCGGCCCTACGACGACGAGCCCGTTCACGAGCCACTGTCGCCTACGCTCGCGGTATGCAGCTTCTTAGGAGTACGCACTACTTGTGGTCTTCCCATAATTGTAGCTGGAATGGAAAGTGCGGAACCATGCGCTAATCCAAAGTTTCGTACATTGGGCGCAAAGCTCACCACTGGAGATGCGGGCACTGCAATCGTTTTGACGATCGGTTGGATTGGTTTGACGATTGACGTGGCTTTGCACGGCACTTCTTGCTGGCGCAAGAAGGGTCGGCAGCCACGCTCTCCTAGTATCGCGTTTCAGTCGCTGGGCACTGTTCGTTGGCCGCGAACCGGCAGCATAACATTTGTTTCTTTCGCGGCAGGGTGGAATCAGTCAGCGATAAATTCGATGCCGATCTGGCTCGATGGCCGAAAGCGCACCGTCTGACAACCATATATATAAGATTCGCGTATAAGATAGCATTCTCACAGGGGGAAATGTGTCCATCCAACCCCTCGGCCCCCGTTGAGCTCTTCTTTTCCTCTCCCGCTAGGTCACGTGGCGCCCTTTCTTTAGCGAAGTCCAACAACGACGGCACAGGGTCCGGATAAACAGCTTCGTTGTAAAAAACGATGAAGCCAAGTGGACGCACGATCAAGCTCCTGTCAATCGGCTCTGCCGAATCCAGTGCAGCGTCCCGGCTTCCGCTACTCACACGAGCGCCCGCGTGCATGCCCAGCGTTCCGGAACAGTTGTGTGCAAACCGCATCATAGTGCATACATTGGTCCGACCAGTAAGCACAGTAAACGTCAAGTTAAATCCACCCAATCCTTTCATTGGGCGCGGACAAACGCCACCGGTTTCATCTTGTACACCATCGAGGTGCGACGCCTGTAACGTTGCTGCCGACGTTCATCATCGTGCCAGCGTCGTGACACGCCTGGTACCTGCCAGGGTGTTGTTCCTGCGGCGAAGCAGTAGTTGTCCTGCGGGCTGCGTCGCGCCATGTCACCTCCGTGCATTGTGAGAACAGCGTGCGAGGAGCTCGTGTGCCGCGCTAAGCCTCGCTGTCGCTGTCAGTGCTTCGCCTTCGGGCGAAGCCGTCAATTTTTTTTTTAAACAACCATGTTTTCAGATATGCGGCAACCGTCCATCACCCCAGCACCTGGTCGCACTGTGGTGCCACACTGGTGCGAACACGAAGCTCCAGTCGCCTCGATGAACAAACACACGAACGCTATAGATTATGAAAAGAGATAATGTTATGGATAAGCAACTTATCTGTCACCTTTTTAGCGCAACAGTGGTGGAAGGCCTTCGCGGCGATGCCCGCGCGTTTCAGCCTCTTGGTTGGCGAGCACCAAAAGACCGTCAAAGTCGCACTTGACTTCGCCACCTGAACTCCATAGTCGAGTCGTCGCTTTCTCAGTAGGAAAAAACAGCGCTCTAATGCGACATAAATCATTGCACGTTGCTGTACTGGAACAACTAAGCACTCTTACTATTTCTGAAAGCTACGTGAGTACGTTTCATGAGATTCTGCTTACTGGCATTCGCGACACTGCGCGTCTTGTTTCCCGTCATCCTAAGCGCTACAAACAAGTTTTACAAAACTAAACGCTCTCCTGCTGTCTCGTTTAACGTACTGCACAAACAATCCAACTAAACGTTATCGTCTGTAGATGTCTGTGGTACGATGTGTAGGTATATAGTTTAACAGGCAATAATAAAAAGGCTTTGTTGTAAAGCGGGCGCAGTGGCAAGTAACGAGTAATCTGAATTTTCAATTATCAGCTTTACGGGCACCACCGGAAAATGGGGGTCTGTAATGATCGCATGAGCACGTGTCCGGAGCAGCTGCGTTCTCTTGCTTCTTTCGCACAACCATCTTATCACCAAATTATTGAGCAGCAGCTAGGGCGAACATTACGTTCCTTTGCTATCGTTGGTTTTCCCATCGTTCGCTAACAAAACGGTCGTTTTGATTCCCGTGGTCTTTTCTCTCTCTCTCTCTCTCTCTTGCAACATGAACACTTGGAAATTCCTGGAGCAATAAATTTTCTCAACTTTTCCCTCCAGGCAAGCTTATGACGTCGTCAGCTTCCTAGCTAAAAAGGAACAATGTCTAGCACACACACACGCACAAAAAAAAAAGAAGAAGGAGGAGGAGAACGAGAAGAAGAGGAAGAAAAGAACGCAGAAGCGCATGTTGCCCTGATCGCCTTTGCACGAAGTTCTGCGGTAACAACAACAACAAGTTCTGCGGCACAAAACGAAACGCCGGCGCGCAGCTAGCACTGCAGACCGCTCCACTTCTGACTTCTGCCGTAAAGCGGTTGTAAAAACCCTGGGGCGGTTGTCGGCATTTGGTTACGACGTGTGTATACGTATCTTTTATACGTATCTTTTTCCCTCTCTGCTCGAGACAAGGGCTGTTGCTTGGGGCCACCGTACAGGCAGTTTCGTAATGGGCAAAAAAAAAAAAACAGACGAAATAGAGAGCATCGAGGTAGCCGGACGCCGGATATGGAGCATTGAACTCACTCGATTACGCCGGGCGAGTCTATCGCAGATTCCAGCGAAAATTACGATTGTACTTGCTAGAGCTTTCTTTTGATTTTGTTGTCTGAAAATTGAATTGGGGGGGGGGGGGGTGCTGTATGCTTCCTGCGGATATTTATTTATAGTTCTTAATGTGCTGTGAGAGGATGTATTTCCTATAGAAAAGTGGCATTTTTATACTTCTCAAACAGAAAATAACGGGAGCAATGGTACCATCACAACTCTCCAATTTGCGGCTTTTGCGTAAGAGAAGAGTAAATTGAGGGGAGGACAGAAATGTGAAGCGAGAGAGAAGGAAAAATGAAGAGCATTACATGAACGCAAAGTGTGTGCAGGACAACTGCAGCTGGTCACTTAACTGCTGGCGGCTTAAGAAACAGCGTTATTGCTCGAATGATCTTGCTCCGCCGAGGGTGTGAATGGGCGCTTAAAGAGACGAGACGGGGCGCAATTTCGCATTTACAACATATAAGATGATACATGTTGTAGATGTCACTTTCGCGGTAGGCCAATAGAGAATGATGCTCTACTCTATGCTGACGACCTCCCTGTGCCGCGAATCACACGAGCAACTGGTGCGTGTTCGAGATTAGAGAACTTAATTGGCCATACCTTGGCCGAGAAACGACTCCACGTCACATTTCAGTGGCTTCCAAGTCCCTACGGCGTCGTAGGCAACGAGCACACCAATGATGCTTCTCGGTTAGCTCTTGAAGACAACGCACACGAATCGATACCATTGTCAAGGTCAGATGTCGCTAGAAGAGGTTCAGCGCTTGCGCGAGATCTCGCGTTCTCCATGGGGAACACCCCAAAATTTCAAATCCGACTATACTACTCGGACTCTTTGCTCCGCCATCACACTCAATCTGGGACTCTGCCAAAGCTAGGCTACCTTCCATCGTCGGCTATGGCTAGGAGTGGCCTTGGCGATGTTAAGAACGGCCAGCTGCAGTGCAAGTTTGCCACCCAGTTGCGACTGTGGAAGCAACATCTCGGGAGCATCGCCGCCAACCTCTAGCCACAGCGTGACTAAATCGACTTTGTGTCGGGGAACAAGACGCGCATCCCCCACTCTCCGTCGCTTCAGCTAGGATGCGTTCGATGAAGCAGGCTTTGTGCTGAAACCGCCGCCAACCTCTAGCCTCATCGCCGTTGTGAAGGAATGAGTTCGGCGGGCCAACTATTGTTCCCAAACTCCCCAACGCGGACCTGATCTGCTACGGGTGCGCGAGTTGCCGCGGGAACGCCGTTTTGCGCTGCTTCCCACGCACCGGCCAAGACGCAAGACAACGCGCTACCCGGAACGGCTCCGAGTTCTACGGGGCCCCTCTGACATCGGCCCCGGACCTTCGCACCTGTGTGTATGCGTGTGTGCGTCTGTGTGTGTGTAAACCGTGCCGCAGAGAGGCGGCTAGTTTGCGATGACTAATAACGAACGTTCGTATCACCTTGTATCGGGAGAGGACCGAGTGTTTAAAAACCGCTGTTGTGCGGCTGCTCAGGACACTGTCTCTCATGCAGTCACGTTAGACTGATGTACTTTCTCAAACAGTCATGTTAGACTGATATAAATACTGTAAATAAACCCATATTCCTCGTTCTCGATGAGAAGCAGTCCTTCCCTTTATCAACGCCCTCAGCGTGGATAAGTTGGACGACGGCATGGGCCAGCTACCTTCTAATTCATGCCCGACTCCAACCTTGACAACGGATCACGAGCGATGGGATTGAACCCCAAATCTTGACAGCGAGGTCTCTTGCTTTTCGCATTCGAATGGCCGACAGCACAACGCGTGATGACCGTGGTCACGAGCAGACCCTTGAACGCGTCCTCCGTGACGGTCCTCACTGCAATAAACAGAGAGGATCGCTCGTGGCTGCGCTAACTAGCGTGTACCACAGACCATTGTGAGATCCACAAAGCATATTGGAATGCCGATCTCAGAGGGGGACGAAGGCACTGTTACATTTATCAAGCTCAACAAATTAGAAAAAAAAAGAGGCTTTAGCCCTATTCGGTGTTCATAGTAGGCTTTCCTGCCGTCTCGAATTTTGCAGGACCTACACGACTTTCCAGTCGGAATGGCCGAATGTCCCGACTTTTGCTCTATTTATCTGCAGGTTAACAATAAATTCCTTCAATACCATTGCTAGACTCGTCTCACTAGATAACGTTCTAGTGTTAAACGCTGCCAGGTTCAGATTCCAATGGCGGCATGTTCGGACCCAGGTATTCTTAGCACCCTCTGCTCCGTCACAGGTCTGACCGCCGCCGTGGTCAGTTGCTTCGCAGCCGCTGGGGGCCGGGGTTTGATTGTTGTATTCCTATAGGAGGTTGTGGCCAAGTACTGCACCAGGGTGGCCAATCCTGCTCTGGTGATGGAGTGCGTTACCGGTTCTCCTAGATCAGGCCGCACTCCAGGCCTGTTTATGCAATTTTATCAACACGGGGATTTTTTTTTAATCCGGCGGAAAATAGCGCGGCACCGGGATTCGAACCACGGTCTTCTTGCACGCGAGGCGGATACCCTAATTCTACGCCACCGCTGCAACTTCTGCAACTGAAGAAACCGATCAATGAGCTAGAGGTAAGAGGGAAAATAGAGGAATTCCAGATCAAGCTACAGAACAGGTATTCGGCCTTAACTCAGGAAGAGGACCTCAGTGTGGAAGCAACGACCGACAATGGTATGGCCATCATTAAGGAGTGTGCAATAGAAGTCGGTGCTAACTGCGATAGACAGGATACCAGTAAGCTATTGCAGGAGACGAAAGATCTGATCCAGAAACGCCAATGTATGAAAGCCTCTAACCCTACAGCAAGAATAGAATTGGCAGAACTTTCCAAGTTAATCAACAAGCGTAAGACAGCTGACACAAGGAAGTATAATATGGATGAAATTGAACATGCTCTCAGGAACGGAAGAAGCCTAAAAGCAGTGAAGAAGAAACTAGGAATAGGCAAAAATCAGGTGTATGCGTTAAGAGACAAAGCCAGTAATATCATTACTAACATGGATGAGATAGTTCGAGTGGTTGAGGAGTTCTATAGAGATTTATACAGTACCAGTGGCATCCACGACGATAATGGAAGCGAGAATAGTCTAGAAGAATTTGAAATCCCACAAGTAACGCCAGAATAAGTAAAGAAAGCCTTGGGAGCTATGCAAAAGAGGAAGGCAGCTGGGGAGGATCAGGTAACAGCACATTTGTTGAAGGATGGTGAACAGATTGTTCTAGAAAAACTGGCCACAATAGACCATATCCACACTATCAATCAGGTGATAGAGAAATGCGCAGAATGTAACCAACCCTTATATATAGCTTTCATTGATTACGAAAGAGCGTTTGATTTAGTCGAAACCCCAGCAGTCATGGAGGCATTACGGAATCAGGGTGTAGACGAGCCGTATGTAAAAATACTGAAAGATATCTATAGCGGCTCCACAGCCACCTTAGTCCCCCATAAAGAAAGCAACAAAATCCCAATAAAGAAAGGCGTCAGGCAGGGAGATACGATCTCTCCAATGCTATTCACAGCGTGTTTACAGGAGGTATTCAGAGACCTGGATTGGGAAGAATTGGGGAGAAGAGTTAATGGAGAATAGCTTAGTAACTTGCGATTCGCTGATGATATTGCCTTGCTTAGTAACTCAGGGGACGAATTGCAATGCATGCTCACTGACCTGGAGAGGCAAAGCAGAAGGGTAGGTCTAAAAATTAATCTGCAGAAAACTAAAGTAATGTTTAACAGTCTCGGAAGAGAACAGCTGTTTACGATAGGTAGCTAGGCACTGGAAGTGGTAAGGGAATACATCTACTTAGGGCAGGTAGTTACCGCGGATCCGGACCATGAGACTGAAATAATCAGAAGAATAAGAATGGGCTGGGGTGCGTTTGGCAGGCATTCTCAGATCATGAACAGCAGGTTGCCATTATCCCTCAAGAGAAAAGTGTATAGCAGCTGTGTCTTACCAGTACTCACGTACGGGGCAGAAACCTGGAGGCTTACGAAAAGGGTTCTACTTAAATTGAGGACGACGCTACGAGCTATGGAAAGAATGATGGGTGTAAAGTTAAGGGATAAGAAAAGAGCAGATTGGGTGAGGGAACAAACGCGAGTTAATGACATCTTAGTTGAAATCAAGAAAAAGAAATGGGGGGGGGGGGGGTCATGGGCAGGACATGTAATGAGGAGGGAAGATAACCGATGGCCATTAAGGGTTACGGACTGGATCCCAAGGGAAGGAAAGCGTAGCAGAGGGCGGCAGAAAATTAGGTGGCCGTATGAGATTAAGAAGTTTGCACGGACATCATGGCCACAATTAGTATGCATGACCGGGGTAGTTTGAGAAGTATGGGGTAGTCCTTTGCCCTGCAGTGGGCGTAACCAGGCTGAGGATGCTGCTGCTGCTGCTGCAGATGATGATGATGATGATGATGATGATGATGATGATGATGATGACGACGACGACGATACATAGGCCAGATTTTAAATGGACCATTCTTTATATGCTGTTGCATTCTCATAAACAGATTGGTGGTTTCGCTTTTGTTGTTGTTCTAGTTCTGTTCTAACTAACTCTATTGGTAGCCATGTTTTTCAGGCAACTGTACTACGCCTTTCTTGTTATAAATCGCGACACAGTAGGACTAGCGAATTTCTTCCACTTTGTTCCCCGTACAGACTTCCGGATTCTGGCACTCACATGGTCAGTCGTCGCCATTCACCCCTCCACCACCCCCCACCCCCTCCTCGTCCAGATTTCGTCCACTCGAGAGATGGCAAGCCTAGTCTATAGCGCCGCACATGATCATGCGCTGTGGTAGCGTGCGGTGACTGTGACTGGTTGTGATAGTGTCCCTGTGCCATCTGACTCTATCTGTCTACTTTGTTCTTAAATTTCTACCTCCCCTCTGTCATTCCCAGGCGTATGGTATTGCCACATGGATTATGGAGTATGGCGTATGGATTACGTTTCCTGGTTAAGATCCCTTCCTCTTTCCTTCCGTCTCTCTCTCTCTCTCCACTATACAAATGGTCATGGGCACCACACATAGACTAGTATCTGCAGAACACTGCTTAAGCAACGCAACGCGGTTGGGACCACTTGTGTGCCTCCAAAGTAGTTTCAATGCTGGTACTCGTGTTACTCGGTTGAATTACATTTTCAACTTGAGGTTTGCTGTTGCCTGTCATTCAGATCCATGGTTGTTTGAAGACAAGAACAACCTTCTGATTCCGGCAGGTGCGAGAAAAATAGAATTTCATTGAATTATTAACTTACAGAGACTAAGTGACTATCGCATTGCACATTCTGCCAAAGTCCCCGCAACGAGGCGCTCAAGAAACCTTCCTTCTCGACTTTTCGTCAACGGCTTTGGTATCTAGATATCAATCAGAGATAAAGTACCTATGTAACCGGTTAGCTTATATATACGTGCAGCGGTCATTCGGCGTGTCAGTCACTCCTGGCCAGTGATGTGTGCCTGCCTTCTGCCTAACTGCAGACACACAGAAAATTGGCTGCTTACGTCAGGTACCTGCTTTCATTTCCTCCCAGGAGCGCAGTCGTGGGCGGCCCAATAAGTTCCGCGCCCTGGCTCTGAAGAAAGCGAAGCCACTGCCCGCTCGTGGATGACGGTACGATAAATAACGCGTAACTTTATTTTCGCCAGATAGCTTCCACTTTCCTTATCCTGATAGCTTTTTAGGGTTTCTGCAGAACGCCAATAAGGTGAGGCCCAGCTCACTCGGCCGGGCAAACGGGAGGAGTGCGTCTGTCAGACGGACGTCGAATAATTTACTCCAGAAGCGCGCACCTACAGTGTGCATGCTCACACGCATTTCGTGGCTCTGCCAGCCTCTGAGTTTTTCTTTTTTATTATTTTTATTTCTTACCGTTTCCTTCCCCCGTCTTCCGCCCTGCAGTCAATGGACGGAGTTTGTTTTCTCCGCTTCTGGTCGCGATGGCGATTCTTGCTCGCGCTCAATGAACTGCGGCCCGAGATGTTTCACTTTTTCGCTCGCCGACGGCGCGACGGGGTTTGTTTACATTCTTCCGGTAGCCTCGGTCACTGTTTTCCCTCGACGCTCGTAATCACGTGGGCACACGCCAGGGCCCTGCTCCTCTCTCTGCGCGCCTTTCCCCACCATGCGGCATTCCGAGCGTCGCGAACGGACAAACGGCGCTATACGATGAGCCCATGTCCGGTGGGCGAGCGAATTGGCGATGGCGCGGATGGAACGTAGGGACTGCTTTTAGCTGCTGCTCGCATGAACCCAGCGCCGCAGATCACGCAGCCATATACATGTTGACGCGTGCAACGTGATCCGTGTAAGAAACATTCTTCGCGTGTTTTTATTCTGTTGGGTTTTGTTTCTGCCCACTTTTAGTACATTTTTTCTTCTTTCCTTTCTTCTATTTCTTTTGACTTCGGAATATCGGACTCAGAAGTCAGCTTCAAATTTCAACTTGAGCAAAAAATAATTAACATCATAATATACGAATTCGTGATAACAGCTTTTCCTCTACTAATTTCCTCTACTAGATTTTCCTCTACTAATCTTTCGAAGTAAAGGACGGACAGTATTAAGACGTGTTATGTTCTGTCGCGAAGCATCATGAGAAACTGTAACAAGTGATTCCTCAAATGTACGTTCCAATTTAGTGAATAATACTGTAACAGCAGGTTTGAGCATTAGTCCCTTTACTTTGCTCTCACTTGCCCGTGACATATTCTACAAGGAGGAAGAAAAGAGAGAGAAAGAAAGGGAGGTTAGCCAGTGTAAATACCAGCTGGCTGACCTGTGCAGGGAAATGTGCTGAAGGAGAAAAAAGGTGGTAGAAGGAGAGAAGAGATAAATAAAAGCAGAATGTTAAGAAAAGAATGCGCACGCCAACGCGATGAAAGGTTCTAAACTTCCACCAGTCGATCACACAATCAACAAGTCTTTTAGCACGGGAGCAACGTGCTTAAAGACTTAAGTGCTCCGGGCCAGTGTCCCATGGCTCTCTCCTCCGTTAAGAGGCGGTCAAACAAGCTGGAGTGCTGTAACATATCACGACATTATACTGTACACATCAACGACTAACAGCAACCATTACGCCGTGTACTTAGAATTATAAAATGTAGGGTTACCGAAAAAAAAATAATAAGAAAGAGTACATTGCAAGATACGATTGTTAAACCCACGGTGTTCGGTATTCAAACCGCTGCTTACCTAACATCGTAGGTCTTATAATTGTATCTTGCACCGTTTTTATTTTAATCTTTTTGTTTTTTGTTTTTTTGAATTCCGTCCCTAACGTTAGCTGGGAGACACGGTACGTAGATGCGGTAGCGTCGTTACTGACACCGCACTACGCTTTACCTAACAATGCAAGCGTCGCCCACATTCTGTATTGCTGTCTACCAGGCAAAGCAGATGCAAATAGATTGCAAATTTGTCCTTGTATCGGGCATTGTAACGCCTAGCTACTTAGAGCGAAGAGACCAGCAGTCGAACAGGTCCTTAAACTTCGTTTTCAGCTCGTAGAACAGATGCTCACCAAGAAAGTATGGCTGATGGCAAATTGATTAATACGCAAGACGATTATGCGCGAAAGTTGCGAAAGGAAGAGGAGACTCGCGAATTGGTGGAAAATGATAAAAATAACGTTAGAACATGAAGGCAACTCAGGTCATATATGAATTTACAATTTACTGCGAGGTGACACCTGCCTCTGTACAAAGTGGCAGCCACTGGATAAGTTTGTATCTGGCTATCAGAACAACACCGTTATTGCTTGTTTGTAATATTGCATATCTGCGAGTTTACCAAATTGATGTGCCTTACTCGCCCTGTACTATAGGGATAAATGGGCTCCAACTGAAAAGCTTCGAAGAGTACGCCTCCGGCTACGTCATTACACTTGCATGGAAAGTATAAATGTGCTGAAAGAATGCACGAGGCAGAGCCACGTGCCTTCTGCGGCAAAGGGCAGACGGCCTCTGTTTTGGGTTCTGGCCGATTGGCTAACTTTTCGACGTTTCTCACGTAAAGGCTGAGTACCATCCAGTACATTCGCGCTTTGGCATGTTTCTGTGAGTGTCCCCGCTTCAGTGCTCCCAGAAAAGAACTTTCAAGAGCGTTAGATAGTCTTGACTATATATCCTTTTGTCCTGATATCCCTTTGTCGGAGGAAAGGGTCCTGGGACACTGGCCGAGACCGTCTTCAGCACAGAAGGCCTTGAAAGTGTTTTTGCGCTTCTTACGGAGAACTGGTCTTAGAGACAGGCTTTAAGCAACGCCGTATTCGCCTTTCCTTTCTTTCCTTTCTTTTTTGGTCTTCTTTCCTTTTTTTGTAACATCTCTTTTCTAATATCTATTATACCCCTTACCCCCTTTATCCAGCACTGAGTAGCCAGCCGGTCTGAGAACTGGCTAACCTCTCTGTCTTTCCGTCTATTCCTGCTTCCTCCTCCTTGACATGTTTCTAAGTGAAAAGTAATATCCTGCAAGGATACGATGCCTGTGAGGCGTACTTTCGATCGATCACTTTCTGTAATATTAATTTCAGAGCGCTTCGACTGGGTGAGGCGGAGGAAGGAGACGTGAGGAAAGGAATTGCGGACATTCCGTCACCGTTATTTTCTCTTCACGCATTTCTCAGCTGCTTTGACAAAATGCTTGGCGCTCCAGTGAGCCGTCTTGCGCAACATTATGTTATGAAGTGAAAGTCTCTCAGAAAGTGATCGATCGAACACTAAAAAAAAAAAAAAAAAAGACGAAGTAGAAGCAGGGAAAGAAGATTACCATAGGCACGGTGGTATCGCTGATGTGGGCGAAATGCTAGACCGCTCGTGCACTTAGCTTTAGGTGCTCGTTAAAGAAACTGAGGCGGCCAAAATTAATTCGGAGTCCTCCACTACGGCGTGCCTCATAATCCGATCGCAGTTTTGGCACGTAAAACCACAGTATTTGGTTTAATTTTTATAGTGGTATCACGCCAGGTGTAACTCGTAGGCAGTAATTTTTCTGTACGACTGTATGTATACCCACCCTGCTATGATCCGGTATTAGATCGCATTATGTGTTAACTAATTAGTAATTAATGAATGAATTAAATAATGCATTTATTTATTATTCATTTATTTATTTCGTTGTATGCCTAGGGCGCTTAAGTAATTATAGTCATACGAATTAGCCGCAAATATATTACGTGCAAAGAACATCTCCTACATCCTCAAAACACCTTTCATACGTAAAAGCAAGAATAATGATGGGGACCGAGGGGCTAGACTGGCTTCATGGCTTTTACCTAAAAGCATTTTCTCAATGGTCGACCTTCAAGCGCCAGCCAGCGAACGAGCCCATAACGAAGCCACCACCTCCGCGATGGCCAATCTCTGGCAGGCGGCACACTTACGAAAGATAGGTCTCGCGAATACAGGCCGCAGCAAGCGTATCACTGGATGTTTAATTCAAGGTATATGGGTTGGCCTAAACAAATACAGCAGCACGCATATACTTATTTCCGCGCGTTTTCTTCGGATATGCTCCAGCGATTCTCACGGCAGAGAGAAGCCAGGAGATTGATCCTCCAGTGCTCAGAAGAGAGACAGCCATCAATCTTGACAAGCCAGAAAGCCAGCGTTAAAAAAAAAAAATCCCTTTCAAACTCTCGTCCGCTGCGGCGTCGAAACACTTCCCGCGAGTAGCTTGCGCCAGAAAAGGGAAAAAAGAAAAGGGACGGATTGGAACGAAGGACGCGTGAAGGAACGGGCTACTATACCTACAACAAGTATGGACGCGAGAGAATTTCAGCGCGCTCGCTTTTTCTTTGGTTTCTTTGCGTTCCAAATCTCTCAAAAAGTGATTGAGACGGAGGAAAAAAACCGAAAGGGGTTGCCGTTTCTAAACCCCATTCGCAGTTCGAGATCAAACGCAACCGGAACTTTGCATGCGAAAAGTTTCTTGACATTTATGCGTGGGCGTTAACATTTGTCACTATCGTTCCACTAATGCACGTATTTATTTTTCGTTTTGTTTTTTCTTCTCGCTATTGATGAAGGAACGAGAGATGATTTAAATACTTTCGCCTGTGCCCACGTATTTCACGAATTTTCTTCAGCGTTCTAAAAGACCGATTTTTCACTGCGTCGTTTCCTTTTTACCGTTTTTCTTTCTGTAACAATATTTTGTTAATAAAGGGAAAATTAGACATCCGCCCAATCGTAGCGATTGCTGCAACGAAAAACCATACGGGTTCCTCGAAAGATAAATTTCGCAGTCGAAGAAAAAAATCGCCCTGGTCCGGAAATCGAACGCGGGACTACCGCTTTTCCGGGGCAGCCGCTCTACCACCTGAGCTAACCAGGCGGGTAGCAGATGGTATGGCGAAGTCGAACTCCTCAACAACTCTGAAGCAAATGCAAGAGTTTGACGTAATAGTTCTGCGGAAACCCGCAAGGTGGAGGGAAGTAATTAATAAAGGGAAAACGAGACATCCACCCTATCGTAGCAATTGCTACAAAGGAAACCTGTACGGGTTCCTCGAAAGAGGAGCTTCGCAGTTGAAGAAAAATTCGTCCGAAGCGTATGCTTGACAGCGAGTGCAAAGAACTTGCGCAGTATAGTGAAAGTGGCTTATGTGAGAGGGCACTCCGAAAGAACGAGGAGAAATAATTTTCTTGGTAAATAATAAAAAATGAAGAAAAGAGCAGTCTCAGAACAGGAGACATTAAAGAGGTCTATTAACTAACTACCAATACGACGAGAAAAATACTTGAGTGACACATGTGGAGAAACATGCGAATTAACCCCGATGTCTTAAATTGCTGGGTTTAATTGCCTTTCTCTTACAGAAGCACCATTCATAATTTTCAAGGACCCATGGCTTGGATTCGTTACTTTGATCCAAGTACTTCATCCGAGTTAAATTCACCTAAAGTATCTAAGAAAATATTCTAGATAGCCTCTATACATCCGTACACAGCACATTGACCGACAGAAACACCAGCGCTAAATTAGCGCCGGGCTTACTTTTCTTTTACTTCACAAAACTTCATACGCTCACCTACTCACCCATACACGCACATTTACAATGCGATGAGCAAGAAGTGGGGAAAAAAAATAAAGAACAGTAGTCTGCGTGCGTAGCTTATGCTCATTACACTCAGTCGGCATGTTCACTGGGGCGTACCTTGATAATAAGGTCGATTCTTTTTCTGCATTGTGTGACACCATTGTGCTCTCCAAGCGCGAGGACTCCTAATGAGTCTTTGGCTTCCGACAGCGTTCTTTTATGAACACCAGTGGCAGCCACAGAAACGAAAAGTGTGGCACAGACAAATGTCTGTTGGCAGTGCAAGAAAAAAGAAAAAAAAAGGAACCATACAGGTTACTGGTCACTTTATCCACGGCTGTAGGTGTTTTGGGGGTTCGTAGTCTTTTTGTCTTTCTCTAAACTCGCCTCAGACAAAGCGAATTGTAACAGCGCCAAGGGAGCGGGAAATTGGAGGGAGGCTGCTCTCTTCCTCCTCTCGCATCTCTTTTGTCTTGCAACCCGTGGCACTTTTCAGCGCTGCGGGTAACAAATGACGTTCGGAGGAGAGCGGCGCGATACGATCAGCACGACGTATCGACGCCCCCTTCGCGGTGCAGAGCGGCCGCATTGATTCTCGGGTCAGTTAATGTGTCGGGACATCGACGTCCTCTATCGTATCGGCACCGGCTCCAGATGTCGCGCGTGTAGCTACCCCTTGTCCAAGCTGGCCACACAGATCATGTGTCGCTCGCCGGAAGGGTAAAAGAACTCTCGTTGAACACGCCGGGAGTGAGAGAAGAGCCAGTCGTCGTCGCCGCCGCCTTCGCAGTCGCCGAGCGAGACCGTGAGGGTGGAATCAATCGCGGTTGTTTTGAGGGTTCCTGGATCCGTGGAATTGATCGCAGCAATATGCAATGAGCTGATAGGGCCCGCTTGACTGCGGCTGTGTTTGTTGTGCGTGTCCAGTCACGTGCAGAGCAAAGCATTAAATGAACATCCCAGTCCGACCAGGGCCCAATTCCTGAGATAATGCGACATTATTTGCTATTTGATGGTTTCGCTATGGACAATATATGAAGAGGTTCACCTTCATTTATTTTCCTGTATCGCTAGCATGCCTGGCAATCAATAGAAACTAAATGTATTCGGCTTCTTGCACAACGCCTGCGAAGCTCACACCTTTCAGATAAACCATCACACACTTTTACACTGGTATTGCCAGCATCAAAAGCTTTACGTGAATGCTTCTTGGCCTGATCTAACTACTGTTGCGACGATAGTATAAAGTTTGTAAACAGGGATAAGGTGCCTCAGAAAGGTTCTGAGGCACCTTATCCCGGTTTACAAACTTTATATCACAGTGGGCTATTCCATCTGTCAGCCCCTTTCTTGATTTTACACTAGTGTTGCGACTGTCACTGTTAAATAAGACTGAATCCACTGCGGCGCTTCATCTTACTATGCGCATAAAGCATCGTCGAAATTTTATTTATTTATTTATTTATTTATTTATTTATTTATTTATTTATTTATTTATTTATTTATTTATTTATTGCATTAACAAACATTTCTTACTCTAGGATTATTCGTAGGAGGGAAAGCGTGGCAGTTTGGGCGAGTTGGTATGTGATGACTTTTTTTAGGTTTGCAGCGCAGCTCAGCAAGAGCAAGAAAGGAAGGAGGTAGGGGTAATGAAAGGGAACGGAAAACAGTGAGCGCTAACTTCCAACTGATGGTTTATTTCGTGACACAGAAGGCTACTTATACACTCGGCAAACCATGTGACAGCAAGAGATTACAAAAAAAACCAAGCAACAAAACCGATAGTAACCATGTGACAACATATTCAGACAGCCTGTGGCTGCAGTCGGAGATACGCCAATTCATTGCTTGATAATGACAATGAAGGCGAGCTTACACATGCATGGCCTAGACCAATGATAGCCTTTGCTTCGATAATTTTTCTTGTGAGCTGATTACGACTATGACCTAGAATGACGCATTCCTCTAAGACAGGTTCGCAACCATACGTTTTGCAATGCTGCGCAAGAAACCCCCCAGCTGTAATACAATTCTTAGCATTGTAACCATTACGCCTACCTCCTTCCTTTTTTGCTCTTTCTGAGCTGCGCTACAAGCCTAAAAAAGTCGTAGGAGCAGATGAAAGCCAGTCGTGGCGGACGTACTACTATAGTGAAGGTTGACAGTAGGCTATTCATGTAAGTTTAGATGGCTCTACAGGCGTCTCACAAACACACACACACACACACACACACACACACACACACACACACACACACACACACACACACACACACACACACACACACACACACACACACACACACACACACACACACACACACACACACACACACACACACACACACACACACACACACACACACACACACACACACACACACACACACACACACACGCAAGCTTACGTGTAGCGAGTGGAAATATTTAATCTTGTCTCAAAGTAAAGTTACCGCATCTTTCTACGCTGACAACGTAAATAGGTGTGTTGACTCGATTTTGATCTGGGCACAAATCCACAAAGCTTTCGTTTGTAGGTGCTGTTTGGCACTGCAGCCTGCCGCTTTCGCTAATAATATCCAACGTCTAATTGCTTGACATCCGCTCCTACGAACAGTTTTAGAGTGAGATTCTTTGTGTGTGTGTGTGGGGGGGGGGGGATACTGTCTTTGTGGATACATGGAGCAATAATGCAGACAGCGTGTGCCAGTCTTATTATTCATGCGAGTCAGATTGGGTGGGGGGCAAGATATGTGCTCAATGAATGCCAACACGCCCAGAATCCTGCAAACAAATTTATTAAAAGCCATACGTTGGCATTTAGTACTCACTAGATCATCAGAACTTCGAAACCATTTAAGGCAACCATCTATGTATAGGTAACCATTTGACCGCCCTCTACGGGCCAATTTGCGCAGCCATGCGCGAACTCACTCAGTGGTGCGTGCGAACATGTACTATCGATCGCGAGTTGTTACACAGGATGGAACGTGCTTTCTTCATTGTCTTTTTTCTAAGCCTTTTTGTTAGCTTTCTTTTTTTCTAGCCTGAAGACTCAAATTCAAAGTAATGGCCGCCCCGCCGAGTGGATTTCCATGTTCACTTTTCGTCAGGACGCAAGAGCTATAAGTGGATCGAAGTAGCAGACGGTAGCAAGAAGTCTGGAAGGAAGTAATAATCGCAATGTTTCGATCTATTTCGCGCACGCACGAGGTTGCTATACCGCGTCGACGCTTTAAGCTCGGGAAAGGAGCGCACCCCG
This sequence comes from Dermacentor variabilis, assembly GCF_050947875.1. Lineage (NCBI taxonomy): Eukaryota > Metazoa > Arthropoda > Arachnida > Ixodida > Ixodidae > Dermacentor > Dermacentor variabilis. The sequence goes on along the minus strand of NW_027460280.1, from coordinate 59,905,990 downwards.
AGAACGTAAAACTCCGCAAATTGATTGCACGGTCGATTAAAAGCAGGCCAGGGGGTCTGCTCTGTCTGCACACGGCACTTGCTTCGACGGCTACTCGCGTTAACAGGAACGGCAGGAAACGCCAATGTCGGGCAGAATAAACAGGTGCGCCATGATAAATTACATCATGTATGATCACTCCAGCTGTATTGTAAGGGGTTTTTTACTGGTAAAACGTTTGACTTTCCACAACCAGTGGAGTGTGGGCACTCTCTTCAGCCACGCCAGCGCGTCACCCTATGCAGAGAAAGAAGTGCGTGTTCGCTTGATGATATAATTTGAGTGTAAACGATAATGAATGTTCCTCTTTCGCTGAGCAAGCCAACCTATGATGCTTGAAGTTGCTTCGAACATTCAGCTTGGAGGTTTCGCAGAAGGAATCTTCTGCGCAGAATCTTATCTTTTTTTCTTTTGGTCCGTTTAGCGCGTTCGTTCTACCAAAATATAGATACTGCCATGGCTGTACCTCCGTCCACATTTTCGGAAACTTACGTGAACGTATTTGTAACCTAAACCCGGTAGTGTTAGGTAGCGGCTACTCACGGACATTGCGGTTGATGTGCAGCATCCTTTCACTCAAAGGCGACGCATAATAAGAGTGATCTTAGGAGCAGGCAACTGGCCAATAGTTTGCGACAAAGCGAAATTGTGACCCAGCGAGCTCGCATAAACTACGGAGCGCAAACATCAGTGCCCCATAGTAGCACTTTATTAAGCAGTAGTTTTTTTTTTTTTTTTTGCTCAATTTTGTCGTCTTCTGCCTTTAAAAGGGCAGTAATGACACTTTTGCTGGGCAGCCTTCGCATACGCTAAATACGCCCGAAAAAGTGAACCGTTTAAATTATTTATCTGGGTAAGGATTCACAAAAAGTTTTACGCAACAGTTGTTCGTAAGCGCAAATTCCAGCCGATCCTCATGCTGGGCGTACTATTTGCAAAGACAGCCGGTCAATAGCAAGGAACTTACGAACAAAAAGCATTGTGAATTTGGTTGCTGTTTTATTTTGCGTGCAGGACATCGTACTTAGTTAGGGTACCTCTGTGATTTCTAATTGCAATTTTGCTTTACCAGTTGTTTCCCAGTGTATAACTATTTATTGTTATACTTATATTCACATGAAAGAAAAAAAAGAGAAAAAAAAGTTCGTATTTCATAGACATTTTTTCAGCCTTGCGATTGGCCGCCGCATCGAGCACAGTGTAAATGTATGTGCGTAATGCGGAGCCACCAGGCAAACTATTACCTTTAGCCGCAACACCTCCCCCCCCCCCCCGCCCCAACCGAAACTGCTGTAGGCATGTGTATGTGAAGCGTGTCTCCAATAAATAAACATTCAAATAAATATCTGTGTAGAACTGTATTTATGGTTAACCTCACGCTCATAATGAAGGGAAAAGGAAATTAAAGCGGTAAAAAGACAGCTTCGCTCCAGTGGGAGCCGAACCCACAACGTCCACATGATGCATGCGATGCCCCACTATAGTTGAGCTACAGGGCGTCCTTCCGTCGACTTACGTCTAGGTCCACTTTGTTGGTTCCGCTGTCTTGGACCCACCTTATGTACAACTACAGGCTTATATTAGCGTTACCTCTTTTTCCGAAGCCTTAGACTAGCATTTGAAGATATTATTCATTAACTTTCGTAATCGCAAGCGAGCTGTTGTCGAGTCGCAGTACGTTTTTTTTTGCGAAGAAGTTGACAGAAATGACACCTACTAAATTTCAAAGCAGAAATACTAAACCACGTGACTGCTTTGGTCGAACGGCAGCAGTATTTGATAATGCTTCCTACTCGCAGATGAAGGAAATAATGCATTGGGGTGTATCGGGGGTCCATTTGGTATGCCAACGGCCTAATCCTGTAATCACGGTAAATATCTGGGCAAGTGAACTACCCACTTGGTTATTGGGAAGCCCCAGTTTCAGATAAATGCTACAAATACCCCGTTTATAGTATTTAAATCAAGAAATACATCTGAAGACTTTGACATTTAATTTATTTTGACAGCTGTGTAGTTGAACATACATCCTCCTTCAAATGATTAAGTGGTCTTCCTGAAAAAAAAAGACTAAGGGGGATAACATATGTAAGCAACGTAATATATACTCGATCGTTTACATGTGTGCATTCAAGCTTTCTAAATGATATACCTCATTGTAACATGGCCAATACTTCGGCGGCATTCTATATTCATTTAGACTAATTTACATTGCTACTGACTAACTTGCGGCACAGCAAGCAAAACAAACAAAGACTATTGTTTCTTCAAATCAAGCTGTTAGTTACATTAAAAACCCGGGGCAGGGAGAACACACATCACTTCTTCTTGGAACAGGATTTTTGAAACGGTGACTTGTTACACCGCCTGAAGTTGGCGACATATGTACAGAAAGAAATACGCAAGCATTAGTTTTCTTTTCATGACACATGCTTATATCTCCTAACAAGTAATAAAACCTTAGTCACAGTTTAACTTTTATACATTGCTTTAGCGCACGAAATGTGATACCCAGCGAGTGAAATACTAAACCTTAGCATATAACGTCCTCTGTTAACATTGTGAAACAATATTAGTCCTTAGTCAGTTTGAAAAGTTCATGCCATAAACTTATATTTACTATTTTGCCATTCGCAATAAGATACGGTTGTGTTGAGAACGTAGAATTTGACTTTATCAAGCCTTACAAGAACTGTGTTACACTAGTTGTTCGCTGATACTCCGTGGTGTTCCCTGCCCGTCCGTGTTGTTTTTTCTAATTTGGCTCTTTTTCTCCGTTATTTATTATTTCCCTCTTTCTTGCGACCCTACGCCTCCCCCCAGATAGGGTTGCGAATAAGGAGACTCTTTTCCGGTTAACATCGCTGTGTTTCTCATCTCATCTTTATATATCTCTGTAGTTGTTTCGTTTGTATCTGTTTATCTTTATTTATTTGTTTACCCAAAGCTATGTCACATCGTTAGTTTTTTTAATTTCATGCTAAAAATGTTCTTTGCTTGCGTGTTGGTTGCTACACATGTTGAACCTGCGTAGAAACCAATCTCTCTTGTAGAACTCAGAATATATTGCGTCTGCGAAAGCCTTAACGATACCCATGACCCAAGTGGTCTATAAGCGCAGTTTATATGCAGGACCGGCGCCATTGTATTCTTTTTTTTGTGTGTAATTCTTCCCGCCTTCACAACAGTCATCTCCTTCCACAACGGATGTCTCTTCATCTTGGTTTCGATATGTCGCGCTGCCGCAGTGGTGAATGCGACTGAGCCACGCGTAGTCGAAGGATCGCGGCTATCGCCCAAAGTTTGACTTGAGAAGCTCATTAAAGCGCCGAGCAGTTAATGGGGTGCTGCTTGAAACCACGGACGTGATGGCGCGCACTACAAGAAAAAAAAAAAGAACTGTGAGGCGGTGTGTGTGTGTGTGTCGTTCTGTTTGGCACGCCATCGTGAGGAATATGAATGGCGCCGCATAGCAGCACGGGGGAATGAAAGCAAGCCCGCTGATGTAGAGGCGCTATATCGTGCGAGCCGCTCGGCTTTCCGCGCGCTGTGCTTTCCTTGCCGACGGAAGGAGCTTGGAGCGCGCCTCTTAAACTGTCGCTTGCGACTTTTTTGCGTTTGCCGTGTTCCGCATCCCCGCGCAGTTAAAAAGGGCCGTTTATGCTGATGCGGGCCCTGCTTAGGCAAACGGCCCGGCGCGCGCCACTGCTCCTCACGTACGTGTGTGCCGCCGAAGCTCGGATGTTTCCGCACGCTCCTTCCTCTTTTTTTTGCATGCGCGGCTTGCGCACCAAGTCTCGGCGCGCCTTCCAGCATCCTGCTGAGCGAGCCTTCGAAGCTCCGTGGCACAGCCGGCGCGCGGTTCTCTGCCGTTTCTCGCTCTTTTTCGGCGGCGTCTAGGCGCCATTTATTTCGCGTCCCATTATTACGAGAGCACGCGCACTTGCCGCAGACGCAGAATTCAAATTCGGACTGGACTGCGGGTGCTCGGTGCTCCCGTTTCCCCCTTGTGAGCTCCTAAACAAACGGTACCGGAGACGGAGCATACCTTGCATCTCGTTAATGCAATTCGTGTATGCGCGTGATATGTTCAAGGTACGTTGCATGGTGTGTGCTATTCCCTCTGGGGGCAACCTTCGTCACGTAGACTTTTGTCCTGCTTTGGCGTTCTCGTTCGCTCGGTCATGAGTGAGTGGGTGGTGAGTTAACACTCACTCACTCACTCACTCACTCACTCACTCACTCACTCACTCACTCACTCACTCACTCACTCACTCACTCACTCACTCACTCACTCACTCACTCACTCACTCACTCACTCACTCACTCACTCACTCACTCACTCACTCACTCACTCATTTACACGCATCAAGTAGTACTTCCTGTCCGCCGCTTCACTAAGGCTGTCAGCTAAATTATGATGATTGCAGCGCGGAGCTTCCTCATCAGTATGGTTATGACTGCACCTGCACTTGCCAAACCAGAGTACAAAACTGAGGAATGCGCGCAAGAGACAGCAACATGTCTGAAAGTGTCATTTACAGCAATTCTTTCTCGCACAGTACCTAAATTGTTCCCGAAACACACGTTTCCTATATGCACAATAGCGCAGTTTGAAGGACTTTTCCATAGTTTACCAGGAAAGAGGGAAATACGGTGAATGGGGTCGGAGACACACTCGATAAATGTCAACTCAATATAATATTTGCAAGAATGCCACTCCCTGCACTCGTGGCCGTGCGTACGTGTTCTATACATGGGAACCTAGAGTGGATATATTAGGAGAAGCGTCAGAACAAAGCAACCGGAGGTTGCAATAGCGCCGGGGTATGGTAGCCATTCACAACACCGCTTGTGATTGTTGCTAGCGAATCAAGTGTCCTTGCATGACCGGCAACGGGGTCGCTCGCAAAAGAGGGAAGCACGCGCACTGCAAAGTTCTAGAGATGCCGTAAACTATATGCAGCGCTCGATGCGTTACGCACAAGAGAGTGATCAACGCCAGGACACGTCCTTTGTTGTTGGGAATGCATTTCCCTCAACGCCCAAGCGGCGCCCGTCTGCAGCGATATGGCTATAAGTGAAACAGTCGCAAACGCCGCACGACGGGGAACATGGTGCCTACGCACCTTCACACTGGCAAATTTTAAGGGCAGCACTAAGTGCTCGTATATCACGCTACGACGCAAGTTGACGAGCTCACGTGCTCCGACCTGCCCGATTACGACCTGAATCTCTCTTCAAAATCTGCAGCCTCGCGAAAGCCGCCTCAGCGTTCCGCGCGCGTTAGGTTGCGACTTCGACAACTGGTAAACGCAGATTGCGAGGACGGCCCTTATTGCGGGGCGAACCAATATGAGAGCACACGCTCGCGGCGGATGCTTGGGCAGCGCCAATAGATGGCGCGACCATCCGAGCCACGCGCCCGAACACCGCGATTAGGCAGCAGCGACCGCTTGCCTTAGCGCCCCCCCCCCCCTCCCTCCCTCCCTTCCTCCGCTGTGTTGTGCCTGTCGGGATCTAACGCGGAGCGCCCAGGGGCGGCGGACCGGGCAAGCGGTGTAGCCTTCAAAACTGCCGACGCGGCAGAGCGCGTCAGCGTTCCGGAGCGCGTGGACTAATTGCGAGCCCGCTTAATTATGCCCACTAGATATGGCCGTATTATTGCGTCCGTGCCCCGATGAATACCGGCCGGCTGGAGGCGGATTGGCTCGCGGAGAGGACGCGCCCGCTGCGTTCAACGTGATACGTGTCCCACAGACCTCGGCTGCACCCTCTTCGCCCACGGCCGCAGAAACTCCGGCTGCCAGCTTCGCCGCGCTGTTGAGAGCGCCAAGGCGTCCGTTACTTGGTGCGCAGTTGACTACAAATTGAATGCGTGCCCTGCCAGCTTGCCTGCCTGCCGGTTTGCTTCCCGCGGGGAGTTTACGTCGAGGAAGGCGCTACGCCCTCTCCCCGACTCATTGGGCCGGCGACAGGCGGACAGCCGGTATTAAGCGCCCGGCTTCATGGGGACTGCTTCTGCAGCGCACGACGACTTTCGCCCGTAGGAGGCCACGGTTCTTCGGCTGCGACTGATGGCCCCAGCAACACTTGCTCACCACTATGCGCACACTTCTATTAGTCTCCTCTTCAAGGAGGAATAAGCAACACAGTCTAAATAAATAAATAAATAAATAAATAAATAAATAAATAAATAAATAAATAAATAAATAAAATCCGCATACCCTTCGAGGCAGGTGAGAAACGCCGGAAACCCAGACTTGGTGTACGCTGCCGGTCATGCATAGAAACAGGCGCCACTGAAAACAATTTCCCTTCTCGTCGCGCAGAAAACATGAATAGGGAGCACATATAGCGGCATGCATGGGCTAACGGCATTTTGTGAAGTTCAGGGACGTTACGTATAATGTTAAGAAGGACGAATACTGTTGTGTCGTTGCTGGCGGAAACCACATTCTTGAATCGACGAAATTCTCTCTCTCTCTCCATATATATATATATATATATATATATATATATATATATATATATATATATATATATATATATATATATATATAATGCACAATTTTAGACATATATAGAGCTGGTTACTTGCGCCACAGTAGCCGCTTTTTTTTTTTTCATTTAGGCAAGTTGAAAATGTGCCTAGGAAATTGGATACGTTTCACAATGCAAGGTTGTGCGCCCGTAGAAGAATCTCTTACACAAAAAAGTCAAAGTCCAGGGCACACATATCTTATATGGTCAAACACTTTCCCTATTGCTGTTACTAATAAATCCGAAATGGCATATTTTCGCTTTCGGCCATTCGATTGCATAAGCAACTTTCTTTTGAAGCAGCAAAATCGTATGACCGGTTACTGGTATACTGCTTTACTACTGCGCTACTAATACACGATGTCATAAATTGGCTTCATCAAAATGTGAAATATGACCTGTCGCAGCGCAAGTCCATAGCCGAAACCAGTCTGTGTAGTTTTGGATTATAACAAAAAAATAAGTAAATTTTATATTGATCAATTGTTTGCTTGACGTGTCCAGGAACAACCCGATGATCTGAATACTGGCACAAGCGTACGGTAACAAAAAGCTCAAGTCATAGAGAACAACGAAATAATGTAAGTAAAAAAACGATGGAAAAGATGCAAGGGCAAACGAACAAGAAAATTTTACATTTAGGAACAATATAAGAAAGAATACATGAAAAATAAGAGTACAATGACAGAAAATAACAGTTAGTATTCAACAAAGCGCAAAGTAAGTTACGAGAAAAATAAGGCGAGCGATAGTACTTGAACAATGTGGAAAAGAAACTGTAGGCACGACAATGCGATGCTCGGAATGTCACAATGACAGCGACCTATGCAAGATATCGAGATGAACTGTATACTATGCACAGATAATAATAATAATAATAATAATAATAATAATAATAATAATAATAATAATAATAATAATAATAATAATAATAATAATAATAATAATAATAATAATAATAGCAAGAATGCGCTGCGTCGGCCTTCCTCCTCTCTTTCTTTTTTCATTGTAAAGGATTTTGCTGAAATGCTCAGTCACTTCAAACGGTGGCAGTATAATGAGCGCCCTGCATTCATCATTGATTCTACGCGCCTAATGGCTCACGCATTTGGTTCTGTTGTCACGATTCCACTAAGGGAGTTCAAGTCTTCATTGTCTGCAGGCTTTGTTGCTTTTTCTTTCTTCTTTGATGGCCACAAGGCCGGCCAGTCCATAAAAAAAGCGGCCGCCGCTCCATTTCAAACGAACCGTGGCTTCAGTACTCTTAATAGTGCAGGGCGATCTGAAAAGCCCAAAGGAAAAAAAAAAGTAAATAAGAAAAGTGCTGTCGGGAAGGAGGAAGCCGGGTGGGACGCAGAAGGAACGAGCCGCGAAGCGTCAACGTATCCGTGCCGACCCCGACGGCGCTCTATTCTTTCGACTGACCATCACGCGAGGCGTTAGAGAAGGCACTCGGGCACTGACGCTTTATTTCGAACGGCATTACTAACCGCCACGGCGCGACAAAACGTATCGAAATCGGCGAGAAAGTGTCCGGTCCCGCTCCACGACTCGGCCAGTGAAGCTTTCTTGTCGAGACCCTCCGTTTCATCAGGGGAGGTGAGGGGAGGGAGAGGGGGGGGGGGTCGAAGTTGCCGATTCGGTCGTTTCGCGTGCCCGCGCGGTCGCTCGAAAGAGGCTCCAGCGGTCGCACGCGCGGCCGCCGTAAGCGTTTTTTGATGGAATCTGCGATGGAGATAACGGCGGCTAATGACGCTAAGCGGAATGTCGAAGCAAGGAAGCCCGTTTCTCTTTCGTTGCTCGCGCGCCCTCTTTCAACCCTTTGTTGTCACGGCACACACTTGCACGTGCCCGCGGGCTGGCTTCTGCTTTGAGGGGAATTAAGTTGAGAGCAGGGGCGAGTTCTGGCTCGACGTGACCATTTATGCTGTCTGCGGCGGTGAATTAAATTCGGCCACCTCTGAACACGATGTCCCATTCGATGAAGGCGATGAAAAGGGGGGAAGAAAGAGAGGAGACGAGGGAGCGAGGGCCAGAAATTTGATCTGAAATGCAATTACCGGGTGTCGGGCCAAATTCCGCTTACGCAATGGACGCCTTCTTTGACAAAACACGCAATTCGCGCAACAGTTGAACAATGCCCCCTTATTTCGGTGAATGGGCAATAAATAGACCCGCGTGCTTTTGTAAGGTGTCCCAGCTAACTTCAGCTAAACTGTTAAATGAAAAAAAAATTGAAAAGCCATTGTGAAAGACACTATTTTTACACCTATGGTGTTCGATCGTCAGAGATCTGTCGACCGAACACCGTAGGCTTTATGATTGTATCTTGCAGCGCGTTTCTTTCATTTTTTTTTCGTTCACTAACTTGTCTAAAGTTAGCTGGGACACGCTGTATCGTATATCCAATGATGGATTATCACTTCTCGCCTTTTGTCTTGACAGCAATTTGCAGCAGGAAGTTCGCGCTAGGGCGCATAGATTGCATTTCCTCTTCGTGGCATCATTCTCGCAAGCGCAACTATGCCTCTTGAGTTCCGTATATTATTAAACTATTATTCAGTTGGTGCTTTGTAACCTGCCTTTAAGCGCAGTGCGGGAGGAGCAACGCGCGACACGTTTAACTTGTGTACGGAGCTTTTGGGTGAGGCTAATTAAGGGGGTATAATAAGGAACAATGAAAATATGTCCCGAGGCTTTGCCAGTATGACACTGGCACAGAAGTTAAGCTCTCGCAGTTGATCCGTGAGAAAAGTGTCAGTGTAGATGTGTTCTTGAAACGTAGAAATCAATAGGATGATTTCAGTCTTCTACAAACTGCAGATACCTCCCATGCAGTCAGCCCTCTTGGGCTTTTTTTATTTTTTTCTTGGGAATTGATACCCTCATGTTGAAATACCTATTTTCCAGCTTTTCTTAGAAAGGCAGGTAAATGCCAATAAATGCAGCTGCCAAAATGATAGAGCAGGCGCAAGCCAAAGACAGGTGGCGGTTAAGACAGAAGAGTTTTATAAATAAGACATCAACTCATCAAGCGCACTTATACTCTAGGTTACCTGTTTAGTACGAGATGACCTTTGCGGCTTCTGGCCAGCAGTAGCTGAAGAAAAAAGAATTAAGCTTCATTGTATTGACGGTATATTTTATTTGCTTCGTGAATATAATGTGTGTCGATCCATGTGACCCCACATCTTCAGTGAAAAAAATTTCTTAAATGGCTTCTCTTTCTTCCACCTGCAGGTGCGGGAAACAAAGGGTCCGACAACGATGACGTGGACGAAGAGGCAGAAGTTAAAAATTTCAAGTATTGGGCAAACAAAAGTAAGTACTTTCAATTGCAAATTTTATTTTTGATTTAGCAATGGTGCGATCACAAACGGCGTTGTGTGACACCAACTTCAGAATACGCTGAAATTGTGATTCTCACTGTAAGGATGCGTGCGTGGACGAAGACGGATCCCCGAGGTAAGAAAGATCGCTGGCTTCATAGATATAACTTTCAGATGAAGTGTTCAAGGTGCCTGTTTCCCTCATTTCTTACTCCACAACCTTGCTATACTTGGCGTCGCAAATTTCAATAGCGTTCAGCATGCAACGCATGCGCCACACGTTGTGTCACGAGGCATTTCACACTCTTAGGGGGTTTCTGAACCACTTCATCAACGCCTGCACCCACGATTCCCTCCTCTTATTGCCCTTTTCAGTTTTTTTTTATTTCCGTGCTCTGCTGTTTTTCTTGTTTCGAATGAGCACAGCTCAATCGGTCCTGACAGTTCAATCATTTACTATCTGTGCTGTGAATTCAGCTAAGTGCTCAAAACTGGGCTTGCCTTGTCCGTCCCTCCGTCCATTCCGCTACGTTAACGGCAACCGTTGCCGTCAACGTTACCGTATTATTGCACCTCCTCCTGAGCTTCACCACTGGCCGAAGAAAAACAAAACTCTGTCCCCAACCACTACCAATGGGATTCCCCCTTGTGAGTACGAGCGGTGCTTTGAGGAGACAACAACAACGTGAACTCTGTCTCTGCAACAATGTCCACTCTGGAGCCGGATGCGCTAACCAAAGCAATATCGCGCAACAGCGCTTGGCAATTACTACAAGGCATCGTGCTCCACACAGACTTTGAGATCGTTGGTACTAGTGCGTATGTTTCGGAGGCCATGACAGGAACTAGCGTAGCGGACGTAGACGACATTTTGTGAATCGCAAGCTGTTCTCGCCAAGATATGGCGGTGCGTTGGCGTGCAATTAGTCATCGTCATGATGATGAATCTCAAATATGGCACATACCTACAATGCAGGATGCGCCAAGTATCCGGTTATTAGGGGAAAATAGCTTTGAAAGCGTGACTGCTCACGAGGACATCGCAGCAACAACGCTATAGCTTTTTTAATGCGAAAGCATTATATGGCTCATGAGGCGGAAAATATCCGACGTCAGCGTTCACGTGACCAAAGTCACCGAAACCTCGACCTTTTGTGGGAGTCGACCCTGCAACCTTTGGCGTTAATTAAGGCGGTGTAATTAAGGTACACTTGATTAAGGCACTCGAGCCCTCGACCTTTGGTGCGAGCCAAACCCGCGTCCTTCGGTTTTAATTAAGGCGAGCTTAATTAAGAGCAAGCTTTAGCTCGGGCCCAACTCCGACGCGGCCTATTCAAATACATGTAAAACGCAAAAACGTTTTTATGAGATAACCCCTGGACCGATTTTGATGAAATTTGTCGCATTTGAAAGAGAAAGTTAAATTCTAGTGACTGTTGGAAGCGGAATTTCGATTTAGGGCTTGAATTTTCTTAAAACGATTTTCAAATATTTGACCGTTAGAAAAAAATAGAATCACGAAGTTTACAAATTCATAGCTTTGCATCAAGAACTAATATCGCGGTTCTGTAAACGATATTGATTAGATCATTCAAAGCGGACAAATTCAATATGTCATTTTACATCTTACGTGAATTTGTTACGTTGGTTACAACGGTTTTGCAAAAGTTGTATTTCCCTATGATTAAATTTTTTTATATTCATGTGTAACATATCTATTTTGTCCGCTTTAGATGTACTTTTAGATGCAATTCACAGAATTGTGTTATCATTTTTAGTGGTTAAGTTACAGAGTTGTAAACTTGATAGTTTCGTTTTTTGAAAATTTCCGATATTTGCAAATTTTTAATAAAAAATTGACAATCTAACTCAAAAACACGAAACCAACAGTCACTAGATTTTAAGTTTGTCTTTTAAACGCCACAAACCTCGTCAAATTTGGTGCAGTGGTTGCCGAGAAAAACGAATTCTCCTTTTACATGTATTTAGATAGGAGCACTCGAGCTAAAGCTTCCTCTTAAGCTAGTTATTTAAGGCACTCGAACACACGACCTTTGTTGCAGTCGAGCCTAAGACCTTTGGTGGTAGTCTAACCCACTACCCTTGGTGTTAATTAAGGCGAAGTTAATTGAGGAACAGTTATATAGGGAGAGATAATTAAGGAACTCAAACCCACGTTCTTTGGTGGGAGTCGAACCCGTGTCCTTGCGTTGTGCGCACCTTGTGAAGAACATCGTTGGGCACGTGACGTCGTATCGCTTCTGCTGACGTGCCGCTCGGATGCGCGTTTCATCGCGTTTTGCTGTACCCAATAAAAGTTTACTCACTCACTCACTCACTCACTCACTCACTCACTCGAGCCATGTGGTCGCAATACTTGCTTTCGCATTCATCCACGTAAGGATAACTAACTGCCCCTTGAGTTTTTTTTTTCTTTTTTTTTTTTTTACAAAGCAGCACACACGCTTCACGGCCGCTATGGTACAGCGAAGCCCGCGAATGCACGCAACATTGCCGCGCGACTGGCCGCTCGAGGCACTTTGCGTGATTTCGCGCGCTTCTTTTACCCTCGGAAAAACACTCTTATGTAGCACGTATTGAGCAACAGAAAGTTGTATTGGGTGTATTTTATGTCGCTCTACAATTTTCGCATTGACACTTTTCATCTAATAATAATATTTGAGACGTTGAATAATTAATTAAGACTAATTCTGTAATTAGGCAGAATGCAAAAAATAATCTGGGTACCTCCTAGCGACGGCAAACAGCATTACCTTTGTTCTGTCCAGCTACGTGGTATTTGAATATTTTTAAATCTGGGTGCGTGATAGTTGGACACCCAGTATAATATATATTTCATTTCATTTCATTTCATTTATTTTCCCCTTAAAGGCCCTGAGGCATTACATAAGGGAGGGCTTTAATCCTTGTAACAATGTTAGAAGAAATGTACAGAGCAGTAAAGAAACAATAATAAACAAATACAAGCCAGGAACAATTGTGAAAAAAAAAAGGAACATCGTGTTAGAGTAAGGGTCGGTGGGATCGGCAATTAAGCAGTGTAGTTATCTAACATTTCGCGGAACGTTATACGGCCAGTGCATGACAAGATATCTTCTGGGAGATGGCTCCAATGGGTTATAGCGTCGGGAAAGAAGGAAGTGTTCATGGCAGACGATCGGGTGTTAATGTTTGCTATGGGACGACTGTGGCTTAAGCGAGAGGATGTACGTAAGGGTGGATTTAACAGGGAATGCCTGGAGTGTGGATGGTAATAAAAGGTGTGAAGCAAGCATAGACGAGAGATGATCCGGCGGGAAGCAAGTGATGGTAGTTCAAGTGTACGTTTTAGTGCGGTTATGCTGGTATCACGAGAGTAAGTGGAAGTTATAAACCGAGCAGCGCGATTTTGTATTGCTTCTATGTCATAGGTTAGATATGATTGAGAAGGGTGCCAGATAGATGACGCATATTCTAACTGAGGACGTACGAATGTTAGATATGCTAGCTTTTTTATTTCTGGTGATGCGGCTTTCAGGTTTCGTTTTAAATATCCAAGGGTGCGTGAAGCATTAGAACAGATGGTGTCAATATGAGTTGCCCATGATAGTGTCGATGTCACGTGAACGCCGAGATATTTGTAAGACGGGGCATGATCGATAGGAGCTGAATTTATTGTGTAGGCGTGACTGGTTAAGCTGTGGTTGCGGGTGAATGACAGAGCTTTGCATTTAGTAAGGTTAAGCGGCATGTACCATTTCTCGCACCATACTGCGATGGAATCGAGATCCTGTTGTAGTGCGGCGATTTCATTCGAGCCTTTGATTTGGGAATATAGGACACAGTCATCCGCGAAAAGACGTAATTTATTCTTAATGTTAGCAGATAAGTCATTGATGTAGATGAGGAGAAGTAGAGGCGATAAACCAGCACCCTGTGGCACACCCGATGTTACGCTGCAAAGAGATGAATTATGGTTATTTGCAGAGGTAAACTGTGTGCGCCCTTTTAAGAAGTGTTCAAGCCAGGTAAGCAAGCTATTTGGGATTCCGCTAGATGCGAGTTTTTGAAGTAGGTGGTTGTGGGAAATTCGGTTGAATGCTTTCGAGTAATCCAAGAAAATGGCATCAATCTGCAAATGACGGTCCATGAATTGCAGAATGTCATGGGTGAACTCGGCGAGTTGGGTCTCGCATGAAAATAGTTTTCTGAAGCCGGGCTGGTGAGGGTAAAAGAAGTTAATAGATTCCAGGTGAGACATTAGGTTGGATGAGATTATATGTTCTAGAAGTTTAGAAGGAATGCTGGTCAGAGAAATTGGGCGATAACTTATAGCACGGGAGCGGTCGCCACTCTTGAAGATTGGTACGACATGGGCCTTCTTCCAGTCGTCGGCCAAGCTTTCAGTCTTTAAGGATTGCGTAAATATTAGATGTAGTACCTGGCTAGAAATGTTACTGGTGTTAACTAGTATTTTGGTGTTGATTCCATCACACCCGGCTGAGGTGGTTAGTTTGAGTGAATTAATGAGGCTACATATGCCATCAGGGTTGATCTTGATGTCTGGCATTAATTTTACTGGGAGTGGTGGTATTGGTTCAATGGGAGTGTCATTAGTGATGGAGAAAACTGAGGTAAAGTAGTCGTTAAGAGCTGACGCGCATTTCTCAGAATTAATGAGATTACCATCCGGATCTGTTAGTTCAATCTGTGTAGAATGTGTCTTTACTGAAAGTAAGCGCCAGAATTTATTGGGGTTTAATCGTAGAATCGTCAGAAGGTCATGATTAAAGAAGTTATCTTTGGCTATCATCAGCTCCTGAATATATTGGTTAGCGCACAGTTTGTATTTTTCCCATGTTTCTGAGTTATTTGTAAGTTTGGCTTTTCGATAAAGCCTTTCTTTTTAGCAAGGAGAGCTTTCAGTCGTTTATTAAACCATTCATTGTTAGAGTCAGATTTCACGAGAACTGTTGGTATGCATCTAGCTTCCAGGTTGAGCAATACATTCTTATAAAGTTCCCAGTTGCTATCAACAGTTTTTGATAAGTAAGACTGCTGAAAAACATGTAAAAAGTTTTGGAGTTCGTTATTTATGGCGTCAAAGTCCGCCCTTTTGTAATCTTTTATTATTTTTGTTGTGGGTGACTTTTTCTTAAGTGCTATTGTCATGCAGATATGGATGAGGTTGTGATCGCTAAGACCGGGTAGTGTGGTAACGCTCCTTACGCTATCAGGGCAAGATGTGAGCATAAGGTCAAGGGTGTTATCTCCTCTTGTAGGACGTGATATCACCTGATGTAGGTTGAAGTCTAGCGTAAGATCAATAAATTGTTTAGCTTCGGATAACGGTGACCTGTTGGTTACAGAAAGCAGAGGCCAGTTAATGTTAGGGTAATTAAAATCGCCAAAGAGGTGAATAGGTGCATTAGGGAATTTGTCAGTGATGTCGGTTAGTGCTTTACGGAGTGAATCGCAGAATGACGGATGGCTGTACGGCGGCCTGTAGCACACGCCAAAAATTGTCTTTCCAGCACCGTTGTAAGCGCAAGTCCACAATAGTTCGAGATTATCATCCCGACTGATCAGGGAAGATGAGAAGGTGTGTCTGATAGCTAATAGAACACCCCCTCCTCTCCGGTTGCTCCGATCATGGCGATACAGAACATAGCCGGAATTAGGAGGGAAAATTTCGCGATCGCTTACGTCTCCGTTTAGCCACGTTTCAGTTAGTACTATGATGTCGGCATTGATGTCGTGAGTGAAGCTGCGAAGTTGTTCTCGTTTGGGTAGCAAACTGCGCATGTTAGTGAAGGCTATGTTAAGGAGAGGTAAAGATGAGGGGCGATTGCGGGATGAGATTGAAGTGATAGGCTTCGTTGTCCGTCATGTTATTGTTATTGTTATTGTCTTGTTATTTGGGATGTGCTGTTTCCATGCGCCTTTATCAATGGTCTCGTAGTCTCAATCACACTGTCAGAAGTAGGGTCGTAGTGATAGCGCTTATTGTTGACGAGTAACTTGTCTACGTGCAGTTTGAACGCACATTTTTGTGGTAGATATATATATATATATATATATATATATATATATATATATATATATATATATATATATATATATATATATATATATATATATATATATATATATATATATATATATATATATATATATTGTGGTGGGTGCACTGAACAGTTCCGAGGGTAACGTCCATTCGTAACCGAGGAGGCAGGTGACGCAGAGCAGCAACAGCTGGTTGCACAGCAGGCATGGAAGAGACGATCTGGCCAGCCGGAATATATATATACACTACCTATATATATATATATATATATATATATATATATATATATATATATATAGTTAGTGTGGGTTTAATGGCACAAAGGCTGCGCCAGTCACAAGACAAAATAAAACGGAACCTTAGAGCAGGTAAACCTGCATTACATCAGATAGTTTTAGAATAGGGGCCCCAATAGTTTGGGGCCCCAAAGAGCTTTGCGAGTGTTAACGTTGGGGCACGCAGGAGTTAAGAGTTTTAGTATAGGGATTTGCGTTTGCGGATAGCGTCTTGCGCTGACGGCGCCACTACGGCGTCAAAGAAAAGATATTAGAAATAACTAAATAAAATATACCATTTTATGATAGGAATAGTAATTTTGACTCGCGTGTATTTGCGTTTAATTACAATTTAGAGGTTATTCTGTAAGCAGCAAACAATTAGTTGCGCTTAGTTTTGAGCAAACCAACTTTACGTGCCTTCACCAGCCAAGCTTAGCCGTGTTAGGCCTACGAGCCATAAAATCCACAATCGAATTCGGAATCAGCGACGTCTAATGAATCAATCTTCATAACACACGCTAGTTGAGAGAAAGCGATAATCGCAGTGACTTCTCCTAGCTTGCGAACTTCACGCGTTACCACGAATCGAACCCAGTTTTGTGCTAGGTTAGCGCCGTCGCTTCGATGGGTGCCGCCATGTTTGCTGACGCAAAGCTTTTGGGGCCGCTATTTGGGCTCTCGCTAAATCGGTGAAATAGCGTTCCCAACGCAAAACCCAAACGCAGTTTGCGTCTGGCGCATGGGCAGTGGCTTCGACGCTATTTCTTTAGGGCCCCAAAACGTTTGGGGCCCCTATTCTAAAACTCTCTATTATAGTTGGTGTAAATAACCAGTTTTATCTAAAAAGTCGAACAGGTTAGTAAATGGCCCTGGGGGTCATCTACTAGCAATAGGGCAGGCTGTAATGAAGCGTGCAAATTATACAGGCTGTGTAACAACCTCCGTCTAAGTGTGTCGATGTGTGTACATGTGATGAGGATGTGCATGACTCTGAGCGTCATTGCATATATATCTATATATATATATATATATATATATATATATATATATATATATATATATATATATATAGTCAATTTCTTAAAAAATTTTACACTGCAGGATTTCAGCGGTCGTCACATCACGCATTGTTTTTTGATGTGAAACGTCTTTCATTTCAGTCGGCATAGGGCGTCGCTTGCTTGAATCGCATTTAATGGCACATGCTATAGTATTATCGCTTATATCTTTGTAACCGTGATACCCACGCTCCTTACTTTGGTATCGTTGTGTAGAGGAAAGAAGTCATTACTGGACCATGCATGTATCACGTGCCCAGATGGCGCTCTTGCGACACAACGCAAGACGCCATCGGAGTTAAATGTAGCCTTTTGCTCGGCGTTTAGAGATGCATAGCTGGGCAGCACGTTTGTTGATCCGAGCGGGAGTGGTTGCGTTTGCGAGGTCTCACTCTGTCACAATGAGTATTATCCGTCGAGCTCAAACCGGTGCTTATCAGAAGTTGTAAGGCTTACAAGTGTGTAGTTTGCTGCACATTTTTGAGCTTTGCTCGGCTATGGCGCCTGCGTGTTAAGCACTTATGGTCAAGAAGTGCCATGAAGACACTTGAGCAGCAAGACAGAGGCATGTCGATTCACGCCCACCACCCTTGACCACGGCGGCCCACTACGAATAGGGAGCGAGCCCGATTGCAAGATCAGACGTTAGGCCTTACACTAGTTGCATCATAAGTTAAGCACGTAAGCTTTGTAATGCAGGAATAAATGTCACTTGTGTATTTGTTTACGTCCACTTCCGTACTCTAGTGCCTATGCACCCTCAGCAGCAGGCACAAGATGTTTCACGTAACCCACTGAGGTTGCGTCAGCAATAAAGTGTATACCCATTCTTTTAATACATTATTGAAATAAGTGTCGTCTACTCCCTGCTGTTAAATTCGCTGTTTATTCCTCATCAGGATGTATGAACACTAGATGAAGCCTTGAAATGTTTTGGTAGATATTAGTTGCACTACGTTAGCCTATACTATACTGTTTCAAAAACGCCGATATTATACGTATAATATTAACTCGAAATTTTTACCACAATTTTAGTGAGGTTTGATAAAATGTTAGAGAATATTTGGAGAATTCAACCTCACTTTAGCGATACGCTCTATAAAAGTTTGCAGCACTGACCTGGGAATCGGTTTAACAGTGTAGAACTATATGCCAGCATGCCTTCTGAGCTACCAGAGTATATATATAATACAGCATCGATACAACGAATGCTTTTTTTTTTTTTTCACTTTCTGCAGCACTGTATCCCAAAACCACTATCCTGTAGACGCAACTGGCTGAGTTCAGCTACGGCTCACTACAGTACACGAATAATGATCTACTAGTAGATTCTAAATTTATGTACGTATATAAAGTTGACTGCGCCACCCAGAATAACGTTCTCGTTAAGATATCGGCCTGAGACATTTGAACAAATATAACTTGCTGGTTTGAGCATTTCTTAAAGGCCGCGCACAGTGCACCCTAGCTAACAACTCTGACTTTTAGCATGGATGTTCTTCAGAAAAGTGGACTATAACAATTATTATCAACAATCTGCATAAACAATGTCAATGCTATATAAATTTGCCATATAAACAACTGCCGCCAATGCTCTAGTAAAAAATTTAATTAAAAAATTTTGTTATGTAGTTTTCAAGACTTTTATGAGAAGCAAGGTATGTTCGCCTAGCTTCGCAACTCCTCTGCAAGAACGCCACATTTGCTACGATCATAACTTTTTATAGAAAAATATGCCTACTTTAAAAAAAGCACGCTGTGCACATCTTACACGCATGCTCACAAAAAGCATACAACAATATCACATAATAACGCATGCACATCGAATACGGCTGCTGAAGAATTAATATTCGGAAGCGTACCATACAATAGACGGCTCATTTATGCAACAATCTACGTATGATCTTTTTTGGTGAAACAGGCTTACAGAACAAGCCTTGAAGTGGTGTTATCGCTCCTGAATGGTTGCCCCCGAGAAGTAAGCTTCACAACCGATCGCAGTAACGTGGGCTACCATGTGTGCGCCCTTGCGCTATTTCTTACATTTTGCGCATGCTTCCGTAAGCGGTTATACACTGTGCCTCAAGACATGGGTTTGACATAAGCTATAGTTCACTGGAACACTTCACGAAGGGCTTCTCATGCCTTGTGCGGAAACCTCGTTTGACACAGTTTCGAAAGCTTATTGGTGGCAGGAAAAATTCCAGCAGAACCAATCCCACTATATATGTCAAAGCAATCTAACCGCACACTGTATTGCCACCACCAAAAACGCGTCATGTGTGGGGCGTGTACTGCAGCTGGGCTCCACTCTCGCGCTTCCCTCTGAACGAGCTGCGCCATCTAGCCGCGCCACGCTGAAGTTCGTGCGTAGCTTCCGAGATGCGTGGGGCGGTAGTGCGCGCGAACTCTGAGAAATTGTCCCTCGCTGCGCGCGCACATTCGTGGCGCCCTAATAATGTGTCCGGCTGCTGCGCTTGAGGAACCCGTGTGACGCAGGCTCGATTCAGCCCAGCACCGTAGAACAAAGAGGTTGAATACGGCAGTAACCGATACATACATACGCGCCCCAAAATGGGTGAAGATTTCCAATAATGCGAATCGTGTGAAAAAAATACAGGCATACCACGCCCATTACCAACCTTCTTAAGGTTGCGTGACACCTCGTGCCCATATATTACTACCTCCGGCTTGAACTTCGGGCGCTTGCCTCAGCCCTTTCCATTCGTGTTCCATGGTTTACCTTTTGAAGTAGTGTCTCGTATACAACATTCAGGACCGACGAAGGGAAGCCAGCTGCCAATAGGCGGAATAGTTTATTGTTGGGCCAGTTGGCGCGCAGATGGTATTGTTGAGCGGAAAAAAAAGGAGGGGAAGAAAGCGTCTGTTCTGTCCACTTCGTACTCTCCGTCCTTGTTTCCGCTCAAAAATACAACCTGCCAATAGGCGGCCTACTTGGCTGGAGAAGCTATAGACTGCATTTGGTGCGAGCGTCATTTTCGGGGAGTCTATTCCAAGCAAAGCGTGACTGTAGTGCGCTTTTCACCACCATTACGTGTGCGCAATCAAAAGCAAATAGTTTCAAGGATACGTGGTTGATACGGCCAGCAAGCATGACTTCCACCATAAGTAATCCTTATATCTATCATTGGAAACCCGTGGAGTTGGTAAGCTCGTGAGTAAAAGCAAGGTCCTGACCTTAATTGTTGAAATATTGATTTTCAGCGCTAATTCCCTTTCCGATCAGTTACCGCACTGATGACTTAGAAAGCTGTCTCGCACCACTTGCTTTACCTCGCCCCTGTATTCGAAGTAAGTAAACGTTACCTCATTAAAACGAGACCTCTACCCTGCAACACTCCTTTCACGTCGCTTAACAGGCGGCGCCGGGCTCCTCTTTACTCTTCGGAGTGATGGCACGCACTGTTAAAAACCCCTCGAAGAAAGTCCTCCCTACTAAGGCACTGTCATTATATAACAGGTATTAGCAGCCTCATATTAGCAATGTGCGAGCTTTCTCTTTTTTTCTCTCACGTGATCATATTCTGGAATTCATTGGCGGGTTGCTATTCTTGACGCTCAAGTTCCGTCATGTTGCCGAATTCGCCAGCTCTGATTGACCCAGATGGCTGCTACGCCTTCCCTGATTGGCTCAAAATCTTAACATGGTGGAATCTGGCAGTGTGGCACTCCCGGATCACATACCAACGTGTTCAGTCCAGAAATATTTAGCGAAAACCTAACCCTCATTTCATCTAGGAAACGGCATTTTGTAAGGACTTAAGTGATCGCATAATTTAAATGATGGTTTTGTCCTCGCAGAGCTGTACTTCACTTTTTATTTATTTATTTATTTATTTATTTAGTTAGTTGGTTAGTTATTCAGTTAGTTAGTTAGTTAGTTAGTTAGTTAGTTAGTTAGTTAGTTAGTTAGTTAGTTAGTTAGTTAGTTAGTTAGTTAGTTAGTTAGTTAGTTAGTTAGTTAGTTAGTTAGTTAGTTAGTTTCATGATTTTACCTTTTCAGCCGCAGGATTGTGTGTTTCTACGTTTTCAACTTTGGTCATGTTTTTTTCTCCTTGTGTGACTACCTGTGTCTGTTCGATCATTTTAAATATGTTTTTGTCTTGTTCGGTGACATGCGTTATTATTCTCGTTGTTTGTCGTATTTATCCTTAAAACGTTATCCACGTGCAAGAACCCTCATATGTGATGTCATCTGAGCCATGAATATATAGTAACTGAAACGAAATTTAATGAAATGCAAACTGTCGTTAGTATGCTCTTACAGCGATTCATGTAACACCGACGATCAAATGTACTGAATCGCATCGACGTCGCATGAGTCGCCACTTATCTTAGCGCAGCCGCACGTTTGCCGACATCGAGTGGACCGTTACATATCTACATGGGTTGTACCACTAAGCGCGTGTTCTCGTGCTAAATCTCACGAGGGACATTCCCGAAATATACGTTCCGGTGTGCAGCGCGCCGCTCAGCGCTCACGGTTGCATTTGACTTTTCTTCCTTAGTTTATAAGGAGAGAACAAACAAAAGCGTCGAGGTGCAAAGGGGATGTATTAAAATAGGCACTTGCTCTACCTGGTGTACACGCTATTCCCGACATCAGTCGCCTGCGAAGCACCCCTATCCACTCTTTGAAAGAAGAAACGATCATTCACAATCAATCACAATAAAGGATTTCGCTCGTTGGAGCTACTCGGCGAGTAATAATTTATTCTCTAACGTCAGCAGCGGCCTTCTCAATTACTTGTCATGCCGGCTGTTGCGTTTGCTTTCAAACCTATTGCCTAGTCCTGTAAGCCACCCAAAACTAAGTTGCCCGGGAAATACAGAAGAAAGTATGCGGCGAAGTTTTTTGAGTAGTGAAGAGGACGGAGAAAGTAATGCGCGCACTTTGAATTGTAACATACATTTTTTTTCTTGCATAGCATTTAATTCGAAACCGTTATCTTGTACACGGAAGAAATAATTGTCGTTTTAGTCGTTCTGAGAATTAAACGAGTTGAAAAGCATGACAGCGACGCTTGTTAGAGGCCGGACGTTGTTCTTGCGGGTAAGAAATGACTTTGCTGAGGCAATACTCAAGCTATACGAGTACTTAGACGACCAAATAAAAATCAAGCGTCCTTTTCTTTCTTTCTTTCTTTTTTTTTTTGTCTAAGACATCATTGACAAAGCTAACAATTTAAGATTAACAGCGCCATAATTATCACGAAGGTTTAGCGAGATATGAGAAACAAAACTATTTCGTCAAGTTTACCGACAAACGTAAAATGGCGCATAAGGAGAGTATTTTGCATAGGTGCTTAACAAAGAGTTTCTGTGCTACAGCTTACTATAGCATATGTAAATTTTCATTTCCAAAACAGAAGTTAACATCTACTAGGATCAAATTTAAGTGCGGCGGAGCAGCAGGCAAAGATATAAATGGATATTTTATGTGATGAGACAGCAATGGAAAGAGTTGAAAAATGATATTGATGGTTTGAATGAAAAAGTGTGTTATTTTTCTAGGCTTTCATTCACAAACCTTTTCCTTTGCAAATGCCGCTTACCATTGGCTGGTTGCCATCACTGATAATATGGCCGACATAACGACTGGCTGGTATTTGCTCTTACGAACACTGACAGCGTAAGAACATTTTTGTCTGTGTGCCATCTGGGTCCGTTCTCACAAAAGATTTTTTACGCTAGAAGTGTTCGTAAGAGAAAATTCAGGCCAATCCTAACGCTGAACATATTGTTGCAGGAAGAAAGCAGGCCCACGAGTGTAAAATAACGTATATTTACAACTGGCGTATATGTCGTTCAGGCAACTGCCAGACTTCGTCTTCGTCTAGTCCAATCCAACTTCTTCGTTCCCTTCACCGTAACATCACCCTCCCGGTGGAGTAGCTCCGTCCCGGTGCAAGTTATAGAGCCTTACTTAATGGGGGGACATAGGGCTTAAGCCTGGCGACGTGAACAACATCGCTGGTGACGTTGGGGTGCACTGAAGGCTGACCGACTGGGGCGATCTCGTATGTCACGTCGGACAGTTGGCGTAAGATCTGGTACGGACCAGAATACCGGGAAAGTAGTTTTTCCGACAAGCGGAAGGGACGTGAAGGCGTCCAGAGAAGGACAAGGGAACCAGGTGAAACATGGTAGTCTCGGTGCCGAAGGTCGTAGCGTCGCTTTTGAGAAGCTTGCGAGACTGTGAGGCGACGACGGGCGACATCTCGGGCCTGGGCGGCTAAGTCAATAGCATCGCGAGCGTAACCAGTGCTGGGTGATTGTACAGCGGAAGGTAGCAACGTGTCAAAGGGCAAGGTGGGGTCGCGGCTATACAAAAGGTAAAATGGTGATAATCCGGCAGTGTCGTGACGGGACGAGTTGTATGCGAAAGTGATGTATGGTAAAGCGACGTCCCAGTCACAGTGATCATCGGAAACGTACATGGCCAGCATTTCAGTTAGCGTGCGGTTGAGTCGCTCGGTGAGGCCGTTCGTTTGAGGGTGGTACACGGTAGCAATCTGGTGTTCTGTAGAGCAGGAGCGGAGCAGGTCATCGACGACCTTCGATAAAAAGTAGCGGCCGCGATCCGTAAGCAACTGGCGAGGGGCGCCGTGGTGCAGGATGACGTCGTACAGTAAGAAGTCAGCGACATCTGTAGCGCAGCTGGTTGGTAGCGCTCGTGCGATGGCATATCTCGTGGCATAATCGGTTGCTACAGCAATCCATTTGTTGCCTTTGATAGAAATTGGAAAGGGGCCAAGGAGGCCTAAGCCCACACGAACGAAAGGCTCTGTGGGGATATCAATTGGCTGAAGCAAACCAGCGGGAGGCGTAACAGGCGTCTTCCGGCGCTGACACAGGTCGCAAGAAGCGACATAACGGCGCACAGAGCGATACTTGAATGCCGGGCCAGAAGAAGCGGCGCCGCAGGCGGTCGTATGTACGAGTGATGCCCAGATGTCTAGCAGTAGGAGCGTCGTGAAGTTGCTGGAGCACGGCTAGTCGAAGGTGCTTGGGAACGACTAGGAGGAGTTCCGGGCCGTCAGGACGAACGCTACGACGCTATAAAGTTCCATCGCGCAAGGTGAACATCCGGAGGGACGGGTCATTGCAAGGGCGAGGAGCTTAGGCGTTCCATAAGTGTTCGAATAGCAGGATCTTTGCGCTGCTCGTCGCCAATATGGAGGAAGCCGGAGATGGATAGAACACTGATGTCCGAGTCTGCATTGGTATCGTCCGGTTGATCCACGGTATTGCGGGACAGGCAGTCAGCGTCTTTATGCAGGCGCCCTGACTTATAGATAATAGAAAATGTATATTCCTGTAGACGCAATGCCCAACGTGCAAGTCGTCCAGTTGGGTCCTTCAAAGAGGAGAGCCAGCATAGGGCGTGATGATCGGTTACGACGCAGAAGCTCCGACCGAAAAGGTACGGCCGGAATTTCGCGACCGCCCATACGAGCGCGATACATTCTCTCTCAGTAAGGGAGTAATTTCGCTCGGGCGTGGAAAGAAGGCGGCTAGCGTAAGCGATGACACGGTCTTGGCCCTGTTGACGCTGAGCGAGAACAGCGCCGATGCCATGACCACTCGCGTCAATTCGTACTTCAGTGGGCGCAGAAGGGTCAAAGTGTGACAGAATTGGGGAAGTTGTAAGCCGCTCAATCAGGGTAGAAAAGGCTTTCTCCTGCAGTGGTCCCCAAGAGAAAGAGACGTCCTTCTTAAGAAGGTCAGTGAGAGGGTGAACGATGTCGGCAAAATTTTTCACAAATTGCCGGAAATAAGAGCGTAAGCCCAGAAAACTACGGACATCGTTTGTTGAAAGGTACAGGAAAATTTCGCACGGCGTGAAGTTTCTGCGGATCAGGTTGGATTCCGGCGGCGTTTACGAGATGGCCGAGCATGTTAATTTCACGGCGACCTAAATGGCACTTGGAGGAGTTTAACTGAAGGCCAACCCTGCGAAACACGGAGAATATGGTTGTGAGGCGCCTCAGGTGGATCTCAAAGTTCGGCGAAAACACAATCACATCGTCGAGGTAACAGAGGCATGTAGACCACTTCAAGCCGCGCAAGAGAGAGTCCATCATGCGCTCGAATGTAGCTGGCGCATTGCATAATCCAAAGGGCATGACTTTAAATTGGTACAGACCGTCCGGTGAGACGAAGGCGGTTTTCTCGCGGTCCATCTCATCGACGCTAATCTGCCAATAGCCGGAGCGGAGGTCAATTGATGAAAAGTATTGGGATCCGTGAAGGCAGTCAAGAGCATCATCAATGCGCGGCAGGGGATAAACATCCTTCTTTGTTATCCTGTTGAGGTGACGGTAGTCAATGCAGAAGCGCCACGAGTTGTCTTTTTTCCTTACTAAGACAACCAGTGATGCCCACGGGCTACTGGAAGGTTCAATGATGTCCTTGTCCATCATCCTGTCTACTTCTTTCTGTATGATGGCCCTTTCTTTTGCGGAGACACGATATGGCCGCCTATGAACGGGGCTGGCGTCACCGGTGTTGATGCGATGCGTGACAACAGATGTCTGGCCAAGTGGACGGTCGTCCGAATCAAAGATGTCCCGAAAAGATGACAGGAGGTGACGAAGAGCTGTTGTTTGCTCGGAAGGAAGGTCAGGGGCGATCATCTTAGAAACATCGTCCGCAGGCGTTAAATACGGAGGAGTGGGTGACAAAGGTCCGTTGGTACTGACGAAGGATTCAGAGGTCAAAGAAGAAATCTCAAATTCTTCCAAAGGAGTGATATGCGCTATGGCGATACCATGTGGCAGCACATGCGACGAAAATCCAAAATTGAGGATGGGCACGCGAGCGCAGTTTTCGCGGATCCGGATTAAGGTGCTCGGCAGGGCACTATTGCGCGACAAAACTACGTCAGTAAGTGGCGACACGACGTACTCGCCATCAGGTACGGGAGGACAGGGCGTCAGGAGGACATTTGTAGCCGCCTGTAGAGACAGCCTTGCAAACTCAGCAGAACATAAGTGGTGTGAAGCACAAGTTGTTGCGTCGGCAGGAAGCGGCAGATCCAACTGTACAACACCTGCGGAGCAGTCAATTTGGGCAGAGTGTTTCGAGAGGAAGTCGAGGCCGAGAATTAGGTCGTGAGGACAGTGTTCAAGGACGATAAATAGAACAACGGTATAATGCCACCTCCCCCCCCCCCTATGGTCACACGTGCTGTGCACATTTCAAGGACAGGTGAAGTACTCCCATAGGCGACTCTCACAGTGCACGGTACGGCGGGTGTCAGAACCTTTTGAGCCTTCGGCGGAGAGCAGCGCTC
Source organism: Dermacentor variabilis (assembly GCF_050947875.1). Lineage (NCBI taxonomy): Eukaryota > Metazoa > Arthropoda > Arachnida > Ixodida > Ixodidae > Dermacentor > Dermacentor variabilis. The sequence goes on along the minus strand of NW_027460280.1, from coordinate 59,879,357 downwards.
ATAACTGAAAGCTGCGCTCCTGTATCAACGAGAGATCTAACAGCAACGCCATCAACTTCAATGTCCAGTAGGTTTCCACATGTAGGCAGGGTCAACAGAGGATTTGTGGGCCGGGTCGGAGTTGTAGCTTCACCTCCGGAAGCTGCACCGCCTAGTTTCCCGAAGCGAAGCGACCGGCTGCAGAAGGGGACGAAGAGCGGTGAACGAAAGGCGAACGGGACCTACGACCTTGCGGAGACGGGGAGCGACTGGATCTTGGTGGAGCACTGTCGGCGTTGATGTTCCTAGTCGGCGTATAGGGTGAGAAAGTACGATTGTCTGGTACTTGGCGGTAGTGACTCGGAGACGACCACCGAGGAGGCGACGACCAATGGTTGCGGCAATGACGGGCGATGTGTCCAATATCGGAACAATTAAAAAAGATAGGTTTATCATCCGCTGTGCGCCAGTCAGCTGGGTTGCGACGAGGGGGCGGAAAGCTTTGCGTCTGGGAGCGAGCTGTCGGAGAAATCTGGTAGGTGTTTGTATGGCGGACCGAGCAGAGAGATGGAATGCCCAAACTTGCTATTTCCTCCCGAACGACCGCTTGTATAAGTGAGATAGCGGGCACGCTTTCCCGACAGTCAGAACGAGCTGGAGCCGGAGCCATGGCCTCAAGCTCACGGCGAACGATGCGCTTGATTTCTTCCGGTCCTGTAGGGTGAACGAAGCGCGGCGGATCTTCGCAAGAAGATGTCGCGGTGGTATTGGGCAATCGGTCGAAAGTTTGAGCGACGCGGCGACCCTTCGCTTGTTCGAAGCGCCAGCACTCCTTTATAATTGCATCCACAGTGGCACAATCCTTGCACATCAGGAGATTGAAGGCATCGTCTGCAATACGTTTCAATATGTGACCAATCTTGTCTGCCTCGGTCATGTTGTTATCAGCCTTGCGACAGAAGGCCAGCACATCCTGTATGTAGACGACATAGGATTATGTGGACGTTTGAGCGCGACACGCAAGTTCTTTTTTTGCTTTCAGCTGACGACCGACAGGTCTGCTTAACAGGTCCCGCATTTTTTCTTTGCAGACATCCCAGCTCGTTAGGTCAGCTTCGTGTGTGTCGTACCATTGCCTCGCAGTTCCTCTTAGATAAAATATCACGTTTGCTAGCATCATTGCTGGATACCACCTGTTGTTGTCGCACACTCGTTCTTACATCGTAAGCCAGTCCTCGACGTCGGCTTGTCCGTGCCACAAAATGTCCCTGGGTCCCGCGGATGAGGGAGGATGACCGTTGGCACGGGCTGCTGAGGCGTTGTCGCTTGTGTCGGTTGATTTGCCATTGTGGCGGCAGGTAGATGACGTCCGCTACGAAGTTCCGTGATTGTACCCCGCACCTTCCACCAAAATGTTGCAGGAAGAAAGCAGGCCCACGAGTGTAAAATAACGTATATTTACAACTGGCGTATATGACGTTCAGGCAACTGCCAGACTTCGTCTTCGTCTAGTCCAATTCAACTTCTTCGTTCCCTTCATCGTAACAATATCATTAGCCGGCCAACGGCAAATAGCACTTACGAAACATAAAGATTGCGAATTCAGGCCCTAGTCTTTAGCACGGCGCCATGCCTAGTCGAGTGAGGAATGGGGCAGCATTTTCTCGCTACTACTTTGTTTCGCGTTTGTCTTTTTGTCACGGATGCCACATCCATAAACGAAGTCTTGAGCAGAGTGCATTAGTGTAAGACTTTTAGGCACATAAGAAGTTAAGCACACTTACAAGTGAAGACGAGCCGTATGTAAAAATACTGAAAGATATCTATAGCGGCTCCACAGCCACCGTAGTCCTCCATAAAGAAAGCAACCAAATCCCAATAAAGATAGGAGTCAGGCATGGAGATACGATCTCTCCAATGCTATTCACAGCGTGTTTACAGGAGGTATTCAGAGACCTGGATTGGGAAGAATTGAGGATAAGAGTTAATGGAGAATATCTTAGTAACTTGCGATTGGCTGATGATATTGCCTTGCTTAGTAACTCAGGGGCAGAATTGCAATGCATGCTCACTGATCTGGCGAGGCAAAGCAGAAGGGTGGGTATAAATATTAATCTGCAGAAAACTAAAGTAATGTTTAACAGTCTCGCTAGAGAACAGCAGTTTACTATAGGTAGCGAGGCACCAGAAGTGGTAAGGGAATACATCTACTTAGGGCAGGTAGTGACCGCGGATCCAGATCATGAGACTGAAATAATCAGAAGAATAAGAATGGGCTGGGGTGCGTTTGGCAGGCATTCTCATATCATGAACAGCAGGCTGCCATTATCCCTCAAGAGAAAAGTGTATAACAGCTGTGTCTTACCAGTACTCACGTACTGGGCAAAAACCCGGAGGCCTACGAAAAGCGTTCTACTTAAATTGAGGACGACGCAACGAGCTATGGCAAGAATAATCATGGGTCTAACGTTAAGGGATAAGAAAAGAGCAGATTGGGTGAGGGAAGAAACGCGAGTTAATGACATCTTAGTTGAAATCAAGAAAAAGAAATGGGGGGCATAGGCAGGACATGTAATGAGAAGGGAAGATAACGGATGGTCATAAAGGGTTACGGACTGGATTCCAAGGGAAGGGAAGCGTAGCAGGGAGCGGCAGAAAGTTAGGTGGGCGGATAAGATTAAGAAGTTTGCAGGGATGACATGGCCACAATTAGTACATGACCGGGATAGTTGGAGAAGTATGGGAGAGGCCTTTGCCATGCAGTGGGCGTAACCAGGCTGATGATGAATGATGAACAAGTGAAGAATTGCTTTTAGTCTTAATGTGCAAATCATAGCTCAACCCTATAGTGCATACTTGAGGGTCTGACAACCAATTGGAAGAAAAGAATTGATCGTACTTTTGTTTCGAGACCGTCGTTCTCGTATTGCTACTACAAACAAGATTCCTTGACACAAAAGTCGTTTAAACAGCATTATTGGCAATTTCATCAGTTTTCAGCGAATATTTTTTGCTTACACATTATTTTTATTGATCACGCGTGGAATACCTGGCAGCTTACTCGGTTTGTATCACGACTAGTCATGCGTTATGATCGCGATGCCCTCAGTCTGCCTGCTTATTAAATGTTTATAAATATGTATATTTCCCGTCTCACCATGTACCTTTTAGAATTACGCTACACGCTTCCGTATGTATTCGTTCTTTCCTTTAAGGGGCCATATAACGTAAAACTATTCGAAGATGTTTTTATTCCAATCTCCTGACGTCAAACTTGCGTAACCGCCGACGCAAGCATCGGGCGGTCACCGGCAGGGTTGTCTGATCAAACCAATCAAATGCTCCCCTCGTTCATAGGAGGTCACTTTTGTTTGCTTGAAAAACGAATAACATTGCCTACACTGAGCGGCTTGTCGTATCTAATTGGCTGACAAGAGGCGAGGAGAACGCTCAAGTGGAGAGGGATTCGATGGGGCCGAGCCACTGCACTGAAAGTCGATAACCGGATGAAGAGGGTGGTGCCGGCGTCGGCGATTGGTCCGCTTTCTCTTACTTAGCTTGCGGTGGCTCGTCGACAATCGTGGCGGCATGCAACGGAAGCTTAAGAATAACGCTAAAACTGATCCTCAGCAAAAAAGAATTAGCAGAACGAGGTCGTAAACGTGCCGAAAGTTCTCCAAAAGGTTACACGGCAACGCAAAAAGATTTATTACACGCAAATAAACCCATGCTCTCCTGCAGGCGCGAGTAGCCAGTGCCTCAGCGATCAGCGGCAGCCATCGTTTTTCTCCTTTAGGAACAGGGCAGCCTGCGGCTATTGAGAAGAAAATTCAGTTTTGTTCGGCATATTAATGCATCTTTAACGCGTACACGTCACTTGGACGCCGTGAGATTTTGCGGTTTTGTGACGTCGCGTTACAGGCAGGTTAAGTGGGCGCAGCCGCAAAACGTTTCACCAATAGCCGACGGCTAATGGCGAAAAGGCGTCGAATGAGAGGTAACTATTTTTCTTTTGTTCTGTCAAATAATGCCTAATGAGTGCGTACACGGCATATCAGATGGGGAGCTATCGCGGTTTTCGTGACGTCGCGTGACAGACAGGTGAAGGGGGTGGTCCAAGAAAGTTTTTGACCAATCGTGGAGGGCTGATTGCAGAATTGGAATGGAAAAGTTTGGAATACTTTTACGTTATATAGCGCCCAAGGTGATAACAGTGATCTTTTATACATATATAGCAGCTATAGCTACGAAAACACAACGAACACACTGAGCAACCGCAAGCCCCGAAAAAATTGTCTTTAGAAGTGAGCACACATAGGCTCCTCTGACAAAGCACTCGTAAGCGATGATTTTAAGCAGTCTTCACGCCCCCCTCCCCCCCCCCCCAACTCCGGTGAAGCGCTCAGCACCACAGATTCCCTACGAGTCGCTCCCTGTTTGCCCGAAACGCTCGCTGCTTGCGACAAGTGCCGGGCGTTCAAACAACCGCCGGCAGTCTCGGAAAAGCACGCAAAAGAAAGAGAAGAAGAAAACGCGCGCGAAACAAAATGCGGCGAAGCCAGTGGAAGTTCGCAATCAATAATTCAATCAATCCCGACGTCGGCTTCCACCAGGCTGCGTACAGGATGCGGCAATCGACGCTCGCGCTTCCAGCTTGTCAGACAGGGCGTGCCGCCGACCCGGGCTGCTGCGAGCGGGCCGCCGAGAGTGTGTCGCGGGATAAAAAGGAGCTTCCCGGGCCGCTTCTACACTCCGGCCGGCCGCTCTTATCGGCCGGCACTTAGCGAGGGGCTCGCGCGCGCGGGGCCCACGACGACCGTTGCTCGATGTTCTGGGTCGTAGCGCGCCGCTGCAATCGCGCGGCAGCACCGGCCCTTCTTGCTGCTCGCCCGTTTGCTGCCCTATCTTTCCCGGCGGCAGCGATGAGAACGCCACGTCCACTCATTATCGTTGACTCGATTCTCGGCGGAGTCGGTGCGTAAGTAGCTCTGCGGTCATCACCTGTCGGCGGGAGAGCGCTCGGTGCACGAGGCATTGCACCCCCAGACATTCGGCGAAGCCGTTTTCTCTGCAACCTTTTATATATATATATATATATATATATATATATATATATATATATATATATATATATATATATATATATATATATATATATATATATATATCGAAGCTATCTCCGTGTCTTGGCACTGACCCTTGTTTCTCCGCAGCCTTCGCTCCGTTCTCCTACGGCTTTTTTTCCTCGCCGTGTTGCCGTTTTTCTTCCTCGCCTTTGTGCTGCCGCAGACAATGACCGCCGGCACAGCTCTCTCGGCACTACCGCGCCGTTTTTACGGATGGTTTGACGCCGTCGTTTCTTTCGAGATGTCCGAAAGCGACCATCTTCTTCGTCCTCCTCTTTTCGACGCCCGTTCTGCTGGAGGAGGAGGAAGCGGCGGCTATTTTACGATTCCTTCGCTCGTTGTTCAGCCATTTCGCCTTACTTTTTGTTGTTTTGTCTCTCTTTCTCTCTCTCCCCAGTGTCATCTCTTTTTGTTATCGACCGTTTTATGAACAAGCCAGAAGGGCGGCATTGTATCGCGCCGCACGAAGTTTGATGGTCTTCGACGCTGCGTGCTTGCAGAAGCATAGAGTTCGCCCGAATGCTTCAGGCGTGGAAAGCTGGGACGCAAAATTGTTGTCGCTACGGCCGTTCTCGGCACTGCCGCTTCCTCCGCCTTATAGAGGACTCCATCATGCACTCCGGCTGTTTCCGCGTCTAGCATTAAGAAAAAGTGAAATGGATATATATATATATATATATATATATATATATATATATATATATATATATATATATATATATATATATATATATATATATATATATATATCGGTTCGCCCGTGGGCAGATTAGACGGCCGCAATGCAACATTTCATGGCGCGAATCACTTCTTTTATTTTCTGCAGTGACACTGTATCTTTGTGAACCTGAAGTATGTGCATCATGCTACTGAAAAAATGGAAAGTTTGAGCTGGACAAGATTGGGTTCATATTTCTCAAGTCCCCAGTACGCTGTAGTCCTAATATAAACTAAATTCAACTTATAATGACCATTACAATGACTAGGTTGTTCACTACAACGAAATTAATGCTACCTGTCTTCTTCGGAGATGTTCCTACAGATAGCAAATGATTTATTGTATGGGAGGTGGGGAATAAAGTTAAGGATCATTACATGAAAGTCAGCCAGTGACGACACCCTCATAAATAGGGTTCGGAGCTCCGACTTAGAAATTAACAGAAGAAAAAGAAAAAATAAGAAAAGAAAAAAACAGGGGTGCACTGGGATAATTTACTATTGCGTTTTGAACGAAAAAGATGAGGGGCCGAATTTGCGAAGATTTTCGTTCGTAAGTATTATTTGCCATTGGCCGGCTGTCTTCGCTAATGATATAAGAACGATAGCTGACATTCGCTCTTACGAACTATACCAGCGTAAGAAGTTTTTGTGAATGCGGGCCCAGTATTCCAGAAGAACTAAAAGGAGAAATGAAATAAGTAGAAAATTTTGGGAGTCGTGATATATTAAAATGTGATGGCATGGGAGCAGAACTAGGGTAGTGATAATGCAGCAGTTCTATCTTTTCTCTTTTCTTTTTTTCTTTCACGCTTCGTCAGAGGTCCGAGCGGCGCTCCGACTTCGTTATCACCAGGATCGGCTGGTCTTAATCCGTGAATGATAAGAAATAAAGAGAATCGTCTGAAGTGAATCGTTGCATTATCCCGGCCTAATGCTCATTTGCTCGAAAAAGACACCTTATCGACCAATAAGATTATAAATTTGGTGTGATCAAGATATGAATCAAGTGAGATCACTTATTTCTTCGCACCATTGCGTTTTGTAATTTTCTAGCGTAGCATCCTCACTGTAATCATCACGTGACCACTCGGCAACATTCATAGCCCAACTGCAAAAAATCATCAGGGACTATCGTGGCCCAAACGTCGCATATATGCTCTCATGACGGCAACGCTTCAGCCCTTTATATTTGTATTGATTATTTACCACTGCATCCAGTTTACACAGCTAAGGAACGTAAGCAGGAACCGCTTTAACATATCACCTTTCCCCGAAATAAAAATTAAGCAGAGGCTGCAGGAAAACCAGGTCAGCTTTCACGTAAATAATCACCGGTATACACAGTGTCGTGTGCAAAGAATGGATACCGAAAGAAAGAAAGCGATAAAAAAACGAAACTCTATTAAAAACGAAGTCTTCCAACCACAGCGACAATTCTGGGTTCCGACAAAAACAAAAATAAACAAAACAAAATAAACCGCCGAATTTTCGAAACACAAAAGCGAAAACGCGGTTTAGTCCATTCCCGACGTACATTCAAAAGCAAAGCTGACCCATATACTTTCTGCGCCTGTTCTGCGGTAAACAACGTTTGTTCGAAGGAGGACGCTACTGTATATAGTCGCAAGTTCAAATTTTCTTTCGGAAAGCTGCTTTCCATCACGCCGCTCGCATTCGGGGATCTGCGCCTGCAAATGCCGAAGTGCGTTCCCGTGAAAAATACTGTCGTCTCAGAGCGTCAACTACGGGCACTCGAATACTTTCTTTTTTTTTCTTTTTTTTTCCATTGGTCAAAAGCACCACACTGCGAGATTCTGCAGGAGTTCTATACACAGTACAACTGTTTGCACCAACAAGTTCAACCAATAATCCCAACTCTTACTCTCATCAACACCATCAAGGGTTCTGGTTTCTCCCATGGATAACGAACTTGACGAAGATAGGTCGTCCTATAGAAACGTCGGCCAGCCTTTCTTAGGCACCTTATCTCTGTTGATAACCTTGATACAACCGACCTTTACCCTTACGGCTGTTAAAAAAGAAAGAAAAAGGAACAGGTATTATTGCGCACGACAACGAGCTTAAAGTGGGGTGAGACTTTGAAAGGTGGTACGGAAAAAATTGTAATAAGAGGAATTAACGACCATTGTTGTGCTTTTTTTTATTATTCATGTGGTATCAGTTTTTGGGATGTCTATAAAGGCTAAAAATCTGTAAAAACCGTATTTAAGTTTTTTGTTATGCCTGTTTCTAATTTTTCACAAATGCATCTTTACTTTTTAAAGCTTTCAGTTGCAGAGCTTTCAAATTTTCGAAAACGAAGAACAATGGTAGCTACACCTCTGAAACTAGACCTATGTAGATGACTAAAAATAAATGAGGCTAAAAGCATTTTTTTTTTTTTTACATAGTGACACTGCCACTACGGCATACTTTTTATTTGTTAGCTTGCGGGTAATTATTCTAGTTCCCAGGTTGAACGAGGCGCCAACTGAAATGTTCACAGAACTTCGTTCCCATACACATACATGGGGGGGAGGGGGGGAGGGGATGTCGCAGAACCAAAACCAAAACTTGAATTGAGCACAAGTTGTTTTTTTATGTGACGAAAGCTTCATACGAAACCGAGATTCGACGATGGGGCATGCTCACTTTCCGGTCGACGCGACAAATAATATGACATAAGTATTTTAGAAGTCACGCATATCAAAGGGTCAAATATTCTTTGGAAGCTAAAAACATGTGTTATAAAAAAAAACTTCAGGAAGTCGATATTTTGGATCAATGTCTCACCCCACCTAAACTACACCTGTGATGAGAGAAGTTGAAACCTCTGTATAAATGGGGAATTTCTCGTGCGCAACAAAATATCTGACGCTTTAAAGTTTATTTGATGAAGTTTTCGTGTCATCTGCCGCAGCTATCATCATGTGCACCTGCCGCCAAACAGTCGCCCCCCCCCCCCCCCCCCGAAAAAAGAGGGCCTCAGTTGTCCCTATCAATGAACCGATTTCCCCCCTTAAGGATGATAGTGTAAGCTATGGGACACAACATACAACCTTTATACATGCATGATGTTGAGTAAACGTTTGTTATGAGCATAGCTCCTTAAGCTGAGCAGCAAGGTGAGGTTTCGAATCGTCTAACATTTATTCGGCTGCATTTCTTGCTCGGAGATATTCATAAAGTGACCAACGTAGCACTTTCCCGTCACACTCACGCCGCCGCTGTCGTCTAATTGCAAACAGATCGTGAAAACAGAACCTCGTGAAACAGGCACGAAGGCCTCATGTCACCTCAGTTGTATTCTGTAGTTGCCATCTTCGTCTTCTTGTTTTCTTTTTCGAGCGGAAGTGTTGCTATCTCAGGTTGAAAGGTGCCGGGCAAACACAAAGGCCAACTCGCGTTATGCAAGTGAGCGCGAAGGCCTAAGTATCCTGTTGAGGAAAAAGACAAAAGAAAGCACGAGATCGAGTGCAGTTCGCTTGCAGCGTGAGAAGCTCGATATGAGCTCCTCCCACGCTCCCGGCAAACGGAAGCGCAGCTGGGCGCCGCGCTCTTGAAACGCGACGATAAAGAAAAACGGCCGAGGCAAGCAGAACAAAAGAAAGGAAAAGAAAGCGCGAGATGAAGACGCCGGTGCGTGCGCAGGTTACAACAGCGGGAAGCCTATAAACCCGGGGCCTCCCGTTGTCTTACTTGTATTCCCGACTTGAGTGCTCGGCTCCCCTTTCTTCTCATTTTGTTCCGTTTACCTTCGGGCTTCGAAAACGCGATCCCGCTGTGCCCGCACTTCTTCGCTGACTCTGCGGCGCGAAAGAAGGCTGCGTGGAGGCTTGCAGGAGCAGCACTCCTCGCGTCCAGTGCCGATCCTGATGCGCTCAGCGCGGCGGCTATCACTGGTGTCGGAAACACTTGACTACGTAGCGCTACAAGTTTGCGCAAATATACGCTCGTACCTGGAAGGCCGAATCCTTTTTTTTTTTTCTAGCTGTTGTGTTCTCGACCCTGTGTGTCATTTTACGTTCCGCATTCAGCGGGGCGATCGATCAAATGAACATTGCCTACGCTATTGTTCGTGTCGAGTCAATTCTAGTGCTCTGAAGAGCGCCGAGCTTACGAAAAGCGTTCTACTTAAATTGAGGACGACGCAACGAGCTATGGAAAGAAGAACGGTGGGTGTAACGTTAAGGGATAAGAAAAGAGCAGATTGGGTGAGGGAACAAACGCGAGTTAATGACATCTTAGTTGAAATCAAGAAAAAGAAATGGGCATGGGCAGGACATGTAATGAGGAGGGAAGAGAACCGATGGTCATTAAGGGTTACGGACTGGATTCCAAGAGAAGGGAAGCGTAGCCGGGGGCGGCAGAAAGTTAGGTGGGCGGATGAGATTAAGAAGTTTGCAGGGACAACATGACCACAATTAGTACATGACCGGGGCAGTTGGAGAAGTATGGGAGAGGCCTTTGCCCTGCAGTGGGCGTAACCAGGATGATGGTGAAGATGATGATGATGTTGATGATGATGATGATGATGAAGCAGAAGAGCTCCGAGCAGCGTGAATAAATAAAAAGAAAACGTGTAAATTTGGAGCAGTGCTCCGAAACATCAGATGAAAATTTTTTGCAGTTATGCTGTTGGATTCCTTTAATTCACCGCGGCTGCCTGACTCACGCACCACAGCACGCTCGCCTCCTAAGGCCTTACTGCGCTGAGCAGTCGCTTTTTGTCGATATCCTGATGGCGCATTTAGCTGGAGGCTTAGGTTTCGCAGGTGGACGTCTCGATTTCAGAATGGTGATTGTTCATATTTAAACACCACTACCGCTGCGGAGATGTCGTTATGCAACTAGAATGTCCCTATGGGGACAATAGCGGCAAATAAGTATTTATGGAAGAATCATGTACGTTATAATAATAGCAATCGAGGCAACGAATTAAACGTTTCAATGCAGTGAACAACGCTGCTCTCAATGTGTGAATTATCAATAGAAGTTTCAAGTGAAATCAAGTTTAAAACATTTCGTTCATTATAATCAGGATTAAGCGTTTTCGGTTCTTTCTTTTCCGAAATTCGGTGTAGGTTCTTTGTTTATCCGTATCGAAATATTGTCGTCTTTTTTCGGTGAATGCATTTTCATACATAAAATTTCATCCATCATCCGTGTTCGGTAGATTATTTCTCTCTTCAAGCTCATCGTTTCATTTTTTAAAAGTGAAGCTGTTAACGGGACTTTCACAACAGGTCTCGCTCGACGGCATGCGACGGTGATATTTAAATGGAGAACAACCTATATATGCCTTTTTTAAAAAAATCAGTGATCTGTTATTCTTGTTTATCACGTCGTGTTATAACGGCTCCTTGTTGGATGGCAGATGGAGTTTGTACTGCTGTGACAGTGAAAACTGGTTGCGTTTCAACGTAGCTTGCGTGGCCATCGTCACCAAGAACAAAAGAGCAGTGTTCCCCGCCATGACAAAAAAAATTATACTTGTGTTGTGGGAGTTTCTGTCAAACGAATGAGAGAAAAACGGTGAAGCGTCCGTTTTAAGCCACTGCCACACAATGTTTTTCAAAATAAGGGAAGGTAAGGTTGAAATGCCAATGGGGCCATACTGAGCAAAATAAAAACAATCACACAAGCAGAAAGAAATATTTATAGAGAGAGAGAGAGAGAGAGAAATGTGATTTGCAAACAGCGCGATACAAATCTTGTACAATCGCAGATGTTGTATACGAATGCATCTGGTTGAAGTATATTGGAAAAACGAACCAATTTGTGAAGTGTCTGCTACATAGCATCTTGCAGCAGATTATGTTAATATGTGTTATTAGTTCTAGAACATATATTGCATTATTATGTAACACATTGATGAAACATGGGAAAGAATTAAGAGTATGTAGGTTGTAAACATGATTCAATATAATTTTCGCCTTTGAAACAGCCAGCCATGGTCTCTCTCGAATGCAGCAGCAGTTAGTGCTGAACTGCTGCTGCATTCGAGCGAGGCCTTCAGACCGCAAACAGACACGTAGTACTTCTGACGGAGGGTGCGAGAACTCGCTTATACAGCTTCGCTGTCTTTGACGTATTAATTGCCAGATTAGCATACATCTGTGAAGAATATTTATTATATATGCTTTTTGCGTATCTGCTTCACTAATTTATTAGTGCTCAAATGTGTTGTCCGACTGCACACGCTCTTCTGCAACGCTCTAGTGGCATCTAATACGCAGAAAAACACAGTTTTGAAGAATCAGTGTGTAGCAAGGACCATGCGCCGCTGTGACTGTACAGACATTAAACTAACGCATATTGGATATTCGAGCACAAATAGAATGAGTCTCTATTGCTAACATGATGCGTGTACAGCTAGAGCTCCAGCGAATAATATAGACAAGAAATCACTTGACAGCCACGACCCCGCGTTGCAGTCAGCGAAGTTGCCCGGTTCATAAGCCGCAGTGGCCGAAGCGCGAAGACTTCAAAGACTCGGGCAAAGGCTACTCCGACACTTTATTCGCAGAATTTTTTTTTTGCTACTGTTTTGATTTCTACCGAAAACACTGAACCATAAATAGAATGCACGTCTCATTACGCCAAATCATTATCAGCAGCAGCAACAAGCGGTCCATTGTGGGAAGCCGAGTCCTCTTTGTGAGTTCTCATGACTGCGTCAGGCTCACCCAGGTGGTCCAAATGTCCGGTGTCCCCCACTACGGCGTGCCTCATAACCAGTTCGCGGTTTTGGCACGTAAAACTTCATAATTTAATTTAATATTTTTGCGTCAGGCGTCAAGACATTAAGATTTAACGCAGTTAATCGGAAGCTAAGTTAGCCGCTGTGTCGCGTGGCCTTTTTACGACGGAATTGAAGTCGCACTCATAACCATGACTCAGGTGAATAATTCGTGAGCTTTGTGAGCGAAAAAAGGACGACAAGCAAGAGTGGGCGATACTAAACGACAGATAAAGCACAAGTAATGGGCAAGATACGAAAGATAAGCCTTCGAAATGTTGCTAAATATATATGGCTGTCACAAGAACCCTGAAGCAAACGACGAGCTTTGATTACACGTATTTACCAAGCACTTCAATATCATTAGCTTCGTTCCGCACGAATACAATCAGGTGCGCATGTCTTCCCAGTATGTTCTGTTGCTTCCTGTTTAGTTAAACATTTCTGGGCTTGAAATTCATCTTACTTTCAAGCAGCAGGTTAAACCCCACTTTTCCTGATAAATATAGGTGGAATGTATATGAGAAAGTTGACTCACTGCCTTGTTTGACGTGTTCATTCCGCGCAAGCCAAATATAAAGCAGTGGGCCGAGAGAACCAGTCACGTTCACAACGGTTGTTGATTCATCGGATTTATACGTTTAACAGCAGCAGACACGGGCGGAGGCACACCATAGTGGAAAAGGGCTCCGGATTTATTTTGATCGCCATGGAGGCTCTTTAACGTTCACATAAACCTAAGCACACGAGTGTTTTTTAGATATCGAAATGAACGATGGGCGTGGCCGCGATTCGAACCCGGGTACTTGTCCTCAGAAGCATAGCCACTGTGGTGAGTCACCGCGGTTATTAAGACTATTTTGCTTACTTTATTACAATTGCTCGCATTGAGGGGTGAAGGCTTTAAGCACTCGTCTGGCACTCTTGTCGACAGTTATAAAGAAGAAGAGAGATTATAGCCTTCTGCTGCTTCGCACTTAGCTCCGCACCGCCCTCGTGGTTGTCTGATCTCTATGCCGTTCCAAAATGGGTCCCTATAAGGTAAAACTATTCCAATATGTTTTTATTCCAATCTCCTGACGTCAAATTTGCGTAACCACCGACGCAAGCATCGGGCGGTCACCCGCAGGGTTGTCCGAACGGACCAATCAAACGCTCTCCCCGTTCATAGGAGGTCACTTTTGTTTGCTTGAAAAACGAATGACATTGCCTACACTGAGCAGCTTGTCTTATCTAATTGACTGACAAGAAGCGAGGAGCATGCTCAAGTGGAGAGGGGTTCGATGGGGTTGAGCCAGTGCAGTGAAAATTGATAACCTGATGAAGAGGGTGTTACCGGCGTCTCCGATTGGTCAGCTTTCCCTTACCTAGCTTGCGATGGCTCGTCGAATTTGGCGGCCCGCAACGGAAGCTTAAGAAGGACGCTAAAACGGGTCCTCAGCAAAGAAAAGTTGGCAGAACGGGGTTGTAAGCATGCTGAAAGTGCTCGAAGACGTTACACGGCCACGTAAAAACTTCTATTACACCAAATAAACCCATGCTCTCCGGCAGGTGCGAGTAGCGAGTGCCTGAGCGATCGGCGGCAGCCATCTTTTATTCCTTTCGGAACGGGGCAGCCTGCGGCTATTCAGAAGAAAATTCAGTTTTGTTCGGCATATTAATGCATCTTCAACGCGTACACGTCACTTTGACGCAGTGAGTTCTTGCAGTTTTGTGACGTCGCGTGAGAGGCAGGGGAAGTGGGTACAGCCCGAAAGCTTTTGACAAATAGCCGAGGGCTAATGGCAAAAAGGCGTCGAATTAGAAATAATAATTTTTGTTTTGTTCGGTCAAAGTATGCATAATCAGTGTGTGCATGTCATATCAGATGAGGAGCCATCGCGGTTTTCGTGACGTCGCGTGACAGACAGGTGAAGTGGGGGTGGTCCAAAAAAGTTTTTCACCGATCGCGGTGGGCTGATTGCAGAATTGGAATAGAAAAGTTTGGAATAGTTTTACGTTATAGCGCCCTTAGTCCAAGAAAACGAAAGTAGAAAAATAGACTACACACTTCTAGGATCGCTCGCCACCTCCTTGCCAATTCATTTCTTAGGCTCAACCTTATATATCGCTCACATAGATGTTTTAAAGGAGGCGGCTGAAAGTGAAGGTTCTTTGTCATAGGTTTAGTTTGCGGCAATGCGTTGCTGCCTGGAGTCTCTGCAGCAGAGGGTTTCTAATATGTCAATGGTTGTTTCATAAAGCTAAAGTTCGTCATTTTTGTACTCCATGTAGTCAATGGCTCGCTGGATGACAATTCCGTGATAACAAAGGAGCACCTGTGCAGACAGAAAACATTTCTTTTTTTTTTCTGCGGCCAGGGCACGAATTCACAAAGTAGTTTTTATGCTAGAACGTTAGAACAGCTGTAAGCCCACCCTGGCCTTACATATATTACTAGCGACGAGGAATGGTCAATGGCAAACAGCCCATCCTAACGAAAAGTTTTGCGAGTTTGGCCGCAGATGCTGCGTATATATATATATATATATATATATATATGTATATGGGGGGCGTGGTCGGTTGGCCACATCTTCGACGCGTGATAAACGTCGTGAAAACTTTAGAAGGATCGACATTTGGGCGAGTTGCTACTGGTACTGGTACTGTCGTGATAACTGCTACGTCACAAGTGGTCGAGTGTGCTCTTGAGTCCTCCGTCCTCTGACTTCCCGCTGAACCTCCTGGATTTTCCATCGGGTCGCCGAATGTGCCAGCTGTTCGCCAGCATGTCGCAGGACGTACCAACAGGCACTTCTACTTCCACCATCTCGGCCTCGGCTACCCCAGCCTCTCCGTGTTGGATTGTCAGTGGGCACCAGCGTGATCCCCATCTGTTTGCTGGACTTCGCGGTGAAGACGTCGAGGATTGGCTGGACGACTACGACCGAGTGAGTTCGGCTAACTGTTGGGACGATGCCTCCAAGCTACGTCACGTCGCCTTTTATCTGACAGGAGTAGCCAAGACTTGGTTACTTGGTTTTGGAACCATGAGGTTGATTTCACGAACTGGGGCGCTTTCAAAAAGCAGCTCCGCCAAATCTTCGGCACACCGGCTGTTCGTTCCGTCCTCGAAAAAAGACGCTCGACACTCGCAAGCAACAACTCGGGGAAAATTATACGTCGTACATCGAGGATGTGCTTGCTCTTTGTCGACGCGTGAACACGGCCATGACCGAATCAGGCAGGGTTCGTCACATCCGCAAAGGCATCAGAGCTATCGCTTTCAATGCTTTAGCCATCAAGAAGCCCGCTACCGTCGCTGATATTGTCGCTACTTGCCAGCGACTTGACGAACTTGAACCAGTACGGTTGCAGCCAGACAACACTGCAAATACTACCGCTGACGACCCCATGTTACGAGCAATGATCCGCGCAATAATTCGAGAAGAGCTACAGTATCTATGCTTCGCCGCAAGGCCTATGCTTTTTCATGCCTCGGATACCAATCTGCGAGACATTGTCAAGGAGGAATCGGTCTCCATGGCTGGTGCAGCGTACACGGACCCTCTAACCCATAGAGCCCCACCAACGTACGCAGAAGTAGCCGCAGTTACGCCAGTCATCGTTCCACCGATGCCTCCAAAACCAGCGCCGGCCCACATGGATTCCATGACAGCCAGCGCAACTACCCAAACCAGCTATCCGCAGTGGCGTCCTTCTCGTCCGATCTGTACAAGTGCAAGCTTTGATAGACACTGGTGCTAGTGTTTCAGTTATTCACCGTGAATCGTGTTCGCGACTCCGGAAAGTTACGACCCCCTATGATGGACCTACGCTACTCGCTGCTCAAGGGGCCGCCATTCGACCTACCACCATGTGCACTCCTCGTATTTCCATCGATGGACTTCTGCATTACGTACAATTTGCAGTGCTAAGTTCGTGTGCAGTGCAATTTGTGTGCTAAGTGCAGTGTGCAATTTGCAGTGCTAAGTTCATATTGGGATGGGATTTTCTTTCTACGGCCTCTGCCTCCATCTGCTCTGGGCAGCGCATTCTTCACATGACCGACACGACCTATTCCCTTCATGTAGATGACGCACCACTTCACTTGCTTGCTGCAGAAGATACCGCGCTACCTCCTCGCCATCAAATCATTGTTACTATCACGTCTGATATCATTGACTACGGCGACGGGCTCGTATTACCATCTGCACGCTGTCTCGCAAGAGGGATAGCCTTTGCATCAGGGCTGGTTCGGTTTGATCATGGCTCTGCACTTCTCTACGCTACAAACCCGACATCCGAAAAGATCCTCACCCCTAAAGACACGACATTGGCTTGCGCCACTTAATCGGCGTCTATCTCTGTTGTTTCCTTTAAAGCAGCTTCATCTGAAGTTCCTTGTACTGGACGGGCCGCATCTCCTTCAGCTCTTGCAGCTGCCATCAGTTCCGACCTGACACCTTCGCAGTCCCAACAGTTGCTTGCTTTGCTCCAAAAACATGAAGCTTCGTTTGACGGGCATTCAGATTTGTTGGGAAAGACTTCGATTATGGTTCATCGGATAGAGACAGATGGTGCATCCATCGTGCGCCGTAGACAGTATCGCGTATCGCTAGCCGAGAAGAAAGTAATTGACGAGAACGTCACCGACATGCTCCAACGGAACATAATACGCCCCTCTGCTAGCCCTTGGTCACCCCCCCGTTGTTTTGGTTCGCAAAAAAGACGGCTCTGTTCGATTTTGTGTCGACTACCGAGCATCTAACAAGATCACACGCAAGGATGTATACCCTATGCCGCGAATAGGCAATGCCTTGGATTCCCTGCAGGGTGCCAAGCACTTCACCAGTCTCGATCTGCGTTCCCCCTACTGGCAGATACCTATGCATGAGGGCGATAAAGAGAAAACAGCGTTTTCAACACTAGACGGGCTCTACGAGTTTAATGTCATGGCATTCGGCCTCTGCAATGCGCTTGCAAGGTTCGAGCGCATGATTGACACCGTTCTTCATGGCCTGAAGTAGAAGACTTGCTTGTGCTATCTGGACGATATTGTTGTTTTCTCGTCAACCTTCTCTCAGCACCTGAAACGTCTGGTAGGTATTTATAAGCTCTTCTTTGTCATCTGTACATGATCATCATCGTGTGGGGATCACATGGGGTTCTTCTTCATCATCGCTTGTGGGGTTTGCTCTTGAGTGGGATCCGTGCTGTGGGCGTGGTCGGTTGGCCACACCTTCGACGCGTAATAAACGTCGGCATAACTGTAGAATGATCGACATGTGGGCGAGTTGGTACTGGTACTGGCACTGTCGTGATAACTGCTCCGTCACAATAATATATATATATATATATATATATATATATATATATATATATATATATATATATATATATATGCAGGATGATGCTGCGCACAACGGCGTGCGCCCCTGCCGGAAGTGATTGGGCGCACGACGCACAGGTGCCATATCTGTGGAATAGCAATTCTCACTTGGTCAAAACTTATTTTCTTTTTTTATACGGGTATTACTGCATTATCAAAATATTGGGTCTGTTTACCCCTGCCGATGGAGTCGTAATTTTGTTTTAGTAGGCGTAAGTATCAGCTAGCGCTATCTACGGAACCGCGGTGAAAACAAGTTCCTAGCTTATTTTTAATCTAAACTTACCTAACCTAACGTTGCGCCAACCTAAATCTCCATGCTAACACGCGCTAAAAAAGATAATAGTCTCACTAATGCGAGAATTGCCATTCCGTAGATGGCACCTGTGTGTCGAGCACCCAGCCATTTCCGGCAGGGATGCACTGCGTTGTGCGTATAGCATCATTCATATATACGCGTGTATTGTTTTGTGTAAACTAGCTGCACGTTTGTAGACAAGAAACCAACGATGTCGCTAGCGGGCAGGCGCATTGGAAGAATGAAAGACAGAAGAAACGCTTTATCGTTTCTCCTCTAGCCAATTCAATTCGTGGCTTCAATGATTTGTGGCTTCCTGCAGTGAGTTTCATACAATGATTACTAGAGAGAACTCTGGCGCTAATGTCTATGGGAGCTTCAATGAGGTTGGTTCAGCCAGCGTGGGAATTACGTGGAGTACATGGATTTGCCTTAACTCCTTCATTCTGGCTTCGAACGGCTTCGTGAACGCGTCACTTTCGACGAAGCACCGGCTAAGAAATAATTAAATAATCATTACTGAAATTGTCCAACGGGAGGATTCGAACACAGGACCTCTATAGCACATAAGCCCGATATTGAAACCATTATGCCACGGACGCACGCATCGCCGAGCGACTTATGAAATTATCGCGGGTAACCCAGTGCCTTGAGACGCTTGGCGCGTTTCGATTTGGCCACCTCGACGAGCTAACCGGTAGCAATTAGTAGCGATTCTGCGTGCTCGCAACGTCTTTTGCACTTCGGAACGTATAGATTCCGATGAAATTTACAACGAAGACATATAGAGCGTAATAAGCAAAGCCACAAGAAAGTCTGAATTCACGAGCACGAAGCTCATACAAATCCATCCCCATCATTCCCATGGTGGCTGAACGATTGCAGCACCATAGCTCCCTCTAGTAGTCATTGTAGAAAACTCTATGGCTTCCTGTACGACGATAAGATTCTCCGGACCAAAATAATCACGCATAGCAATCGACAGGCACCGGTAGGCAGTTATCTGTATGGCGGCATGTCCTGGAGCAGGTCTGTCGTGTGCTTTGTTACTTAGAACAGTATTCCAACACCCCTTCGTGGTGACTCAGTAGCCATAGCATTCTGCGGTTGAGCACATGGTCTTGGGCTCATTTGCCTGCTACGGTGACCGCATTACAATTAAAATCCTTGGTCTTATACGTGCTAAAACCACGATTTGATCATTATAGGCACGCGCGCCGTAGTGAGGGACTCCGGATTAATTGTGACCCCCTGAAGTTCTTTCGCGTGCACCCAACCCACGGCACATGGGTGTTTTTGCATTTCGCCCCCATCGAAATGCGGCCGCCGTGGCAGGGATTCGGTACCGCGCCCTGGGCCTTAGTGGCGAAACGTCATAGCCACTACGCCACTACGGCGGGTCCCGCATTACAATGACCGCAGAATTCAAAAGCGCTCGTGTGCTGCAGTTTGAGAGCGTGTTAAAAACCATAGAGGACTCGTTAGGAAACGTTTGCATTGATAAAATTTCACAGGGTAGTCTTGCATGACAGTGTCCTTTCGTATGTAAAATGTTTCTTCTAGTGACGCACTGTCATCACTTTGTGCTCGCTCTTTGCCGAGATAGAGCTGAATGTTGTTGTTCTTGATGATGATGATGATGATGATGATGATGATGATGATGATGATGATGATGACGATGGTGGTGGTGGTGGTGGTGGTGGTGGTGGTGGTGGTGGTGGTGGTGGTGGTCATGAGGAGGAAGACGACGAGGAGGAAAAGGGGGTGCTAAAATCTTATACAGCCTTGAAAGGGCACGCCCACAAGCTCCACCCGAGAGCCTCGTGTTACCTTGTGTGGCGTAGATATGCCGCAGAGTTACATGCCACGTAAGCATGTCAACTTATCAGAACGATGCACTCCAAGCCAATGCACTCTCGGCACGTGGCGTTCGGCTCTCGACGCCGACTTCCGAAAAGTTGTTTCTAAGCTCATGCTCAAGCAAGTGGACATAACCACTCCAGCAAGCACCGATGAATAGGGCAGACGACGCGTCATACTTGTCATTGGCGAGAAGTACAAAGAGGAATCCAGAGACCTTGTTTTACAGAATTTCTGCGATTTAGCCGGACGTTTCACACCCACCGCCATTACCGGGAGCAGCGCTTGCAAGCAGTCTTGTGTTTATACTGCACGTGTCCATGCACATAAATTCCCACAAAAGTGGAGCAAGGGACAGCCACCGTCTTATGCAATGAGGCACCGCATCGAACTTCTTATTCTTATTGTTACTATGATTAATCACTTTAATGATTAATCTTTTCTTTACGTCTTGTTGGCATTATGCCCTTTAATCATCAAACTCTCCCTACTTAGCAGCTAATAAAAATTCGGCCGAGACACTTAAGGTTGCTTACGTGTGGGAATGCGAAAGCATTGTAATCGCTTTAGTGAACTGTTTTTTTTTCTTTTTCTGCGTGTTTTTCGTCCGCGCAAGTTCTCGCTTGCGTTTAATTGCGCCTCGGTGACGCCAAATGAAAACGCGCCAAGTGTCTCAACATGCTCGTTTGCCCGCGAGGAGTTCAATACTCGAAGGACTACTCAGCGGCATTCAATTGGACATTGATGCTTTTATTTTATTCACTCATTTTATACACTCATGACGTGGCGCCACTTTGCCAACCAGAACCGTGGAGCCGCCGCGGCGTCGAGGAAGCGTACTCGTCAAAACTCCTTTCAAAAACATTAATTCACTTTGTTCACAGGTACGCCCCTGAAAATATTGACGTCAATTCGAGTATTTTTCATGTGGTTTCACGCTTTGCCGTCGGCCATTTTTGGTGCCATCATTCGCTCACGCTGCCGAGTAAAACGCCGGATTTTCGCGTAATGGGGCATATGATGATTTCGCAATAATGACAGCAACTTGCCGTTGCTGTGGTAACGTTGTTGGTTATATCCACTCACATAAAAAAATGCATCCAATGTTACAGGTCGATCGAGAAGAACGAACATAAATGCATGATGCTGACTTTCCCTCAAACAAGCAGCTTACGCGGAGAAGCAAGCTTACGAGAGCACTTTTATATCACCGCACAAAATGCGTGCGCCAGGACAGTGTGTGCGACGCAACCACGAGCACTAACACATACACGCTACATCTAGCAAAACGCGCGTCAACGCTTAATTGAATTCTGGCGTTTTACACGTGCCAAAAACCACGATTTGATTTTGAGGCACGCCGTAGCGGGGACTCCTGATTAATTTTGACCACCAGGGCGATCTTTAACGTGCGCTAATGCAGGGGACACGGGGCGTTCTGGAGTTTCGTCCCCAGCGACATGCGGCCGCCGTGGCCGGTATTTGAGCCCGCGACCTCATTCTTAGCAGCGCAACACCACAGCCGCTAAGCAACCTCGGCGGGTCTTCGCATGAATGTTAAGGTCGACGTTGTGAAGACGTGTGTCATGTGCATGTGGTCGCTCGTGCGCGATTTCTGTCGGATCAGCCACTTTTTCAACAGTTCACAATTATGCGTAAATGACACCACGTGCTTGCTGGTAGCTGCTGTCTTTAGACAGTATAAGAAGGATTATTTAACGCCACCATGTTATTTGGCACGCATAGAATGATTCTTCATATTAGGTTCGAAAACTCACTGACGATTACGAAAAACTTGTGCGAAATTTGAGCGCAGCTCTATACGTGTTCTCATTTCGCAATATGTTGGCTGGCGCGGACAATCTGCCTCGTGCAGCACATTGCAAATGGAGCGAAGTTTGCCCCGACTGCTTCGCTAATCGGGAGATCGCGAGAGGCAACGCGTGGGTGAC
The DNA here is from genome assembly GCF_050947875.1 of Dermacentor variabilis. NCBI lineage: Eukaryota > Metazoa > Arthropoda > Arachnida > Ixodida > Ixodidae > Dermacentor > Dermacentor variabilis. The sequence goes on along the minus strand of NW_027460280.1, from coordinate 59,857,309 downwards.
GTGTGAGCGAGATTCACAGCAGTCGCCACAGACAGACCTCCGCTCATGTGGCGCTTTGCTTCCATATATGCTATCGGTGGACGCGCTCGCGCGTGCCATCGGTGAACAGATGACGGCGCGCTACACTGGCGCCACCTTGTAAAGGTCGTCACCGCAGAGCTCGTCTTGTGCGGCACTAAGCTTTACTTCTCAAGCTTTCGCCATACCCTCGGCCTCCGCTTTGCGCTTCATGGTTCCGCCAGCGGGGGGCAACCATAGAGTTTCTCACTATTACCTAGAGGGAAATCTGGCGCTGCTGCGCTGTGGTATGCATGGGAATGCCGGTATATTGTGACTTCGGATTGACATCGTTCTCGTAGAGACAGGACACCTTGAAGACGCGCTTGGCGAGTACCGTTCCGTCTGTCACAATGATTAATTTTCTACTAGAACAGCACATGAAAAGCTGTTTTAGCTTTATTATTATGCGAAAACATGTTTTGTTTAACTATGAGAACTTGTTATTGTGTGTACGACTACATGTTACGTAAGAAGTATCAGCGGGCCGCTAAAGTTGGAGGACAGACGACAAGGTTCGCGCTCGCTCTGAAACAGTTGGTCGTCTGTTCTTGCTTTTCTTCGCTTGGTGATGCAGTGCGGGTGAGTAAAGATGTAATATGCGTGAATGGAAACATTTCATTAAGATTTTACTTTGAGAACGCGTTATTTATGTAGCCATATCCACGTTTTAGACGAAGCCTCTTACAACACCAGCCAACACGAGCCTCGCAGACACATATACCGTCATTCCCATGACGGCACGGTGCCCCCTTAAGAAACTCCCATAGACGGTGGCGCCAGATTTCCCTCTAGGCATTATAGTGAGAAACTCTATGGGGGCAACTCCCGGGTTTCGGTGGCAGATGAAATTGGCGCCATCTATGAAGAGGGTGAACCCGAAAATCCGTTTCCCTTGCATGGCCTCGTAGATCATCGCGCGCACGCGCGCTGATCCAGGTGGCCGAGCCCTCCCCCCCCCCCCCCCCCTGAACTCCTCGCCTCTTGCCCTCCCTCGTAACTTTCTCGCAACTCCCTCACCTTCGACTGCCTACGCGTCCGTGCTGCCGTGCCGTCCCCGCCGGCCCGACGCCCGCTTAGCCCGCTGCATCACAGAACACCCATACAAACTTAGAGAAGGGAAACTGTACCTTCCACAGTGCTACGGAAATAAGCGTAGTGGTGGCGTCGTGAACTAAAGTATGCGACCACAGGTGGCGCTGTACAACAGGAAACGGAAACGGGGTTTTGCACAGTATGGCCGTTGGCTTTACCAGGTGTTCTGTGGCTTTACTGGGTTTCTGGCTGCTGCGCCTCGATCGTGCACCCGCCAGTTTAGTTGCTGTGTGGCAGACGTAGCGCCCACATATATATATATAGGCGCTACGTTTGCCACACAGCAACCAAACTGGCGGTAGCACGATCGAGTTGTGCCGCCGCGCTCCAGCTGTTGCATTTCGTGAAGGGCTACTGACAGAATGCGGTTTCCAGGTGACACGATGGCCTCGACTGGAATAAACGCACACGACACCGAAGATTGAGTAAGCCTGAAAATATTTTATTTGCATTTTACAAGTACAACAAAGAGCACACGTCTACGCATCCACACAAACGCGGTTACATGGTCAAGAACATAGTCAAGAAATGGCTCATTAATAAGGGTAGCACAAGCGCACAAGAAAGAAGACCTAAGCTACGAAACGTACGGTCGGCTGCTAAGTATAATAATTTCCCTGTCACCGCGTGTCACTTTTGTACAGCATCTTTACAGCACTACCAGGCCGGGTAGTTTGGCGGAAAGAACGCAACAGCTTACGACCGTCAGCTGCCTCTTCCTTACGGGTGTCATAATTATCCTAATCTCCGCATCAACGTCGTGCAAGTCCGCAAACAGGCATCTGTATCTGAACCATATGTGCCAGCTTAATACATGTGTAGTAAAATTATGATAACCACTGCGTCTTATCAAACGTATTGGTTTTGCAAATGCGCATTACAGCTGACGGAACGACATACTGTAAGTGAAGCACAACAGAACAAGGACAAAAGGAAGGTACAACACTTGAAGAAGAAATGAAGAATTAGTAGGCGTACAGCAAACAAGCGATGACGGAGAACACACAACGATGCATCGGGTGTTCTGCGACATCGGTTTGCGTACTTACGGTGTTATGGAGATCAACGGCATAAAAACGTACCTTCAAGCGTACTCCCTCAACCTCCGCCGCATTCATTATGATAATCAACGCCCAAAACAAAATGAGGCACTATTTTTTGCCAAGAGTAGACCTCTTTACAGCAAGTCTATGTAATGACTCGCAGACGAAACCAGCATGCTTTCGAAAATGTTTTACCGCCGTAGTATTCGAACGCCAACGGCCAGGAAACACATCGATACCAATAGGCTGTCGGCTGTCGGTGGTTAATCAAGTACAAAAACCTTGACGCTATGACTAAAAAGCAGCTTCAACAATCGAATTTTAAAAAAAATCAACTGCCGATTTGTCTGAGGTAACAAAACATCCTTAGACACCTCGATTGTTTATGTCAATGGTTTGGGTAAAGTAAAAAATCCGGCATGTTCAGCGCCCCTAGCAGAGAAAGCACAAATTAAAGTATTCGACCAAATTACAGTAGCTACACTTGCGCGCTTACGCTGAAACGCGCCTCGATTGACTTTTCGCCCTCTGTGGCCATTTGTTGAACTTGAGAGTGTGCGGGGCCTGGCTGCATGACGTTTCATTTTTCGTTATCTGCTGTTATCGGGAAGCGTGGGCTGGCTGTGCGTTGACCGGCGTGGGTAGTTTCGTCGGTTTCGTGGTCCTCGGTAGCTGTGTGCTTGTGTTCCGCGATGTTTCACCCGTTTCACGACTCGTACCGCTCGTGCATCGGGCAGTGGTGTACAAATACCTCAAAAACAAGCCCTGCAAGGTTGTTCCGGGTGCCTAAAGACAACAGGTGAGCGCGCAGACCCAAGGACATCAGAAGGCGCATGTACACGAACACAGCCCTGTCCATGTGTGTGCTCCATGAGCCTCCGGACGTCGCTGCGCCTTGATTGTGTTACACATCCCTCTTGCCGGTAGAAAAAGCTGACAAATACATGTTCCTCCTCATTGTCACCTGGTCTATGACTTGTGTTTTTCTGTGCTAAGTCTCATTGTGCAACTTCAGTAACTTGCCCAGCTTTCCATACCGCCCTCAGTGCTTTTTCTGTTTGTCACGTTCTACGAACGTACTAACAGCTGAAAAATTACTGTTCGTGTTTGTGTATTATCTCAGTAATCGCCGATGGGAAAACCGCGCGAACAACCTTCATATTTAGGCATGACACGCCTTTTCTTCTTCTGGAAAGCATGAACATTGCAAGTGTCCTACATGCAGATTTTTGCAGTTCGTGTTTATTATACAAACCAGTGCCCAGCAGGTACAACTTAGTGCCTCAAGTGACTTAATGTTATTGCTAAGCACTGCATTCGGAGTGAAAGAAAAATCGTGTTGGTTGGCTTATTTCACCTGGTCTTTAATTGAGGAATAGGCCTTTCTGCGAATGTTTTCTCTGTGCTGCTGCAATAGCCGACTACCTTCTGTTCCCCTTGCCACCGTTACTCATGCTGTGGCCAAGTGCAAAATAATGTGATAATGTGTATTTCAGTTTTTAGAACAATGTCATTTTTGTTCTGCCATGTCTTTTTCAATTTGTTCAGTAGTAATGAACATGTCACGCATTTCATACTTTCGTGCAGATTTATAAGTAAGCTCTTTTTTTGTATGGCTGTCGATCAAACAATGTTAGCATTTTATTCTATATTTCGGTATTTTGCGTGTCATTGTTTTTGCCATTACCAGAGAATTTTCCTTTTCTTTAGTTATCAAGACTAGAGAGTTTTAGAATAGGGGCCCCAAACGTTTTGGGGCTCCAAAGGAATAGCGTCGAAGCCAATGCGCATGCGCGAGACGCAAACTGCGTTTGGGTTTTGCGTTGGGAACGCTATTTCCCTGATTTAGCGGGAGCCCAAATAGCGGCCTCAAAAGCTTTGCGTCAGCAAATATGGCGGCACCCATCGAAGCGACAGCCCTAACCTAGCACAAAACTGGGTTCGATTCGTGGCAACGCGTGAAGTTCGCAAGCTAGAAGTGACTGCGGTTATCGCTTTCTCTCAACTAGCGTGTGTTATGAAGAATTATTCGTTAGACGCCGCTGATTCCGAATTCGATTGTGGGTTTAATGGTTCGTAGGCCTAACACGGCTAAGCTTGGCTGGTGAACGTACGTAAAGTTGGTTTGCTCAAAACTAAGCTCAACTAATTGTTTTCTGCTTACAGAATAACCTCTAAATTGTAATTAAACGCGAATACACGCAAGTTGAAATTGCTATTCCTATCATAAGACGGTATATTTCATTTAATAATTTCTAATAGCTTTTCTTTGACGCCGTAGTGGCGCTGTCAGCGCAAGACGCTATCCGCAAACGCAAATCCCTATTCTAAAACTCTTACCTCCTGCGTGCCCCAACGCTAACACCCGCAAAGCTCTTTTGGGCCCCAAACTATTGGCGCCCCTATTCTAAAACTCTCTATTATGTCATACATGTCGTCCAGTTTTGTGCAATATCTCAGTGAGTATATCAGAATCTCGTCTACATTTCGGTCTTGGGGTTGTTATATAAAAATCTTGTTTTTTTTATGTGTGTGTACATGAAACGGCCTTCGCATTTTCTAACGCTTTTTTTTTTATTTCACCGTCTTTGAACTTTTGTGTTTAGTACTCTTGTATATGTCATGCACCTATCACTTTTGTTCATTGTTTGAGCGTGTATCACACCACGTTATGAGAAAAATCTGTTTTCGGAAGCGGAGTCAATAAAGCGAGACCAAATATCTGTTGTGTTGGGAGCGGAATTTTTTTTTATGTCCCGGCACATGCCGGTATAAGACATAAGTATGGGCAAGACTGCGTGCGTGCCAACGCATAGCCCACGGCGCACCACACGCCAGCTCGCAAGCAATGCCAATGCGCGGCGTAGCGCGTGCATTGCTTGCCAGCTGGCGCGTGGTGCGCCGTATAGCACGCGCGCGCGCGATAAAAAAAAAACGCGCCGCGTACAGGTAAAAACAAAAAAAAAGTAAGCGGTGCGCGCGGCATGGGGGAAAGGGAGTGGAGCGGGCCGGCATAATAAAAACAAAAAGAAAAACGTTTGGGAGCGGAGGCGCCGCGCGGCTGCTGTTCCTGTTGCCATGACAACGTAAACAATCGTGTGCCCCGCCATTTTGCTTCTGCGTCGGCCTGCGGTTAGGGCCGTAACTGAAGGGGACCTTGGCGCTAGCGTCGAAAGAGCATCTGCTCGAAAACAGCCAATGGCAGCCATGCGGAGATTCACTCTTGTGGTCCCGCTGCACCCTCCTCCTCCGCGTTCCTCCTCGCGCTCTTCGCTATCGCTGTCTTTCATCCCCCGCTGCGCTTCGCGTTCGCCCTTTCACCCTTCGCTGTGCTCATTAGCTCGGGACGCGGACGCGAAACGCAGGCGCCTAAGAGCTATGCTCTAAAATGTTACCTTTGACACTATAAGTAAATCATGGCAGATAGTGTCTGCCCTTTTTCAGGATGGTTCAGACAAATAGTGTCAGTGTTGACACCACTCCCGACCTAACTTTCATCAAAAACATAGGCAACTATGATTGGACTAATACCGGGGAAAGCCCTGGTAGCGATCATTATATCATAGAAGTCCACATTCAGGCGGGTCCACCCCGCAGGAAGGGCAAACGAGTTTCGCTCACGGAATGGGACCGCTTCCGCCAGATTCGGGAGACAACCGCCACCGAGCATATAAACGATCTCGAGGCCTCGATCGGCGATCTCAGAGATTGCGTGAAACGCGCCACAAGGGAAATCCCTGAAGACGATGGTCTGGTCGAGGTGGATAGCCGCCTCCTACACTTGTGGGAAGCCAGAAAGAGCACGCAAACCCGCTGGAAAAAGAATAAACTAAACCGTACACTCCGCTTGCGCATCGCACAAATCAACATGGAAATCGAGGAATACGCTAACCAATTAACCAAGCACCAATGGGAAAATGTATGCGACAGCATGCAGTGACAACTCGGTCTAGCCAAAACGTGGAATCTCCCCCGATATCTTATGGACCCGGATAAGAGTAAATCCGAGCAGAGGAAATGCCTCAATACGATCACTCACCAATACCAGGGCACGAACGATGAGCTCCTAACAGAGCTGAGAACCCGGTACATAGGCACAAATGCACATATCCCCCAGTAGCCATACACTGATCAGGAGAATCTTAACCTAGACGCACCCATCCTAGAAGCTGAAGTACGAGCCGTCTTGCTGAAACTCCGAACTACATCTGCACCAGGCCCCGATGGCATAACAAATAAGACCCTCCGAAATCTAGACGACGTATCTATCACTGCCCTAATAGAGTACTTCAACCGCAGTTGGGAAACAGGTTCTATCCCCTCGCAATGGAAGCATGCACAAATAACATTCATACCTAAACAGGGTAAGCGACTAGAGCTCGAGAACATACGCCCAATCTCTCTGACCTCATGCGTAGGAAAACTCATGGAGCACGTTATACTTAACCGCCTCCACAATTTTGCGGAGTACAACAACTTATTCCCGAACTCCATAATTGGCTTTCGTCCAAAATTTTCCACGCAAGACATCATACTTCAGCTTAAACATCAAGTTCTGGACCACATATCCAAGAATGGTACCCGGGCTGTCCTGGGCCTTGACCTTACAAAGGCCTTTGATAACGTAGTGCATCATGCTATACTAGAGAATCTCCAGTACCTACGTGTGGGCCAGAGGACCTACAACTACATCAAAGATTTCCTCAACCACCGCACAGCAGAACTAAGAATAGGAGAACTACAATCGGACAAGATCCCTCTTGAAAGTCGTGGCACACCGCAGGGATCAGTCTTATCCCCCTTCCTCTTTAATTTAGTAATGATCCGATTACCGGAACAACTTAATCAGATTCTAGATCTACACCACGGTCTGTAAGCCGACGACATCACCCTGTGGCTGGTTAAAGCTAGCGATGGAGATATAGAAACCACGCTACAACAAGCCGTAGACACGGTTGAAAAGTATACGTGACCGACAAAGGCCTCGCCTGCTTTTCGCAAAAATCAGAACTCTTCCTACTCAGAGCCCCTACAAACCGCAAATCCGACACTGCACCACCCGCAGAAATCGATGTGCGAGCCGGAGGAGGCGCGATCACGGTGGTGACCACCATCCGTGTACTAGGCCTCTTCATGCAAGCTCAGGGGCGCAACGGCAACACAATTCATAAATTGGAAGCATGCGTTCAGCAGACGATGCGACTCATTTCAAGAATTTCCAACCGACACTCTGACATGAAAGAAGCCAACCTCATAAGGTTGGTACAAGCCTTCGTTCTCAGCCGCATCCCCTACACCCCGTACCTCTGCCTCAAAGCGGCTAAGAGAGAGAAAATAGAGGGAATTATCCGGAGGGCCTATAACCATGCTCTTGGGCTACCTAAAAGAATGGCCAACGCTAAATTGCTAGCCCTAGGTGTGCACAGCACCCTCGATGAACTTGTGGAAGCGCACCTTATATCTCAATACGAAAGGCTAGCTCAGAGTGCCGCCGGGCGAAACATCCTCCAGAATCTCGGCATCAACTACGAGTCGGTGCAAAGCATTAAAGTAGACATTCCTGACGATCAGAGGCTCCATCTCAAAATTAATCCACTCCCTAAAAACATGCACCCCGAATTCCACAAGGAAAGGAGGGCCAAGCGGTCCAAAGCCCTACATCAGAAATTCCACGCCTTCAAAGACGTGGTCTATGTCGACGCAGCAGAATACATAGAACGCAACTGTATGTCCCTTGCAGTGGTGGACTCCTCAGGTCAAATACGCGCTGGTAGTTCAATCCGTACCAGACGCTCTGAAACAGCGGAAGAGGCGGCTATCGCTGTGGCAATAGCCTCCACACATTGTCATTACATCATTAGAGATTCCAAAGCAGCAGTACGCAATCTTGCGAAAGGTCGGGTCTCGGCTCCCGTAAAACACATAGTAGACACCAACCAACACCCACGACCAATCCAGATCATTTGGACATCAGCACACTCCTCCCTACCCGGCAACGACGCCACCCACACCACCGCTCGAGGACTCGCCAACCGAGCACACGGATGGCTCACGCATAGGATCACGCAGAGGGATCGCATGGTCAGTTACCAGGAAATAACTCAGCACGACAGGTTAGCCAGGGCAGTGTACCCGCCAGCACACAAATCGCTTAACAAGCGACAAGAAGTAGTTTGGAGACAACTTCAGACAGACACATACCCCAACCCTGTAGCCTATCACTACTACTACCCGGACCAGTACCCTAATACATGTAAACATTGTAAGAAAAAAGCGGATATGTTCCATATTATGTGGTCGTGCCCAGCCGAAAATCACACAAATCACGAAATAAGTAATACTGAGCAGTGGGAGGCCATGTTGCTCAGCTCCGACCCTGACCTGCAGGCCAAGGTCATCAAGAGAGCTGAAGAAGCCGCCCGGGCCCAGGGGCGCGTGGCTGCCTAACAACAAGGTCATCCGTCAATACCTTGTTTTCAAATAAATTCTTTACTCACTCACTTCCCTTTAAAACTCGTTCAGAGTGTAAGAGAGAAATAAAGGTAAATGAACGGCGAGGAGGTTAACCATGGCTGAGCCCGATTGGCTACCGTGCAATGACGAAAAAAATCAAGGGAGAAAAGGATTATCAAAAGGAAGGAAAGGTCAGTGTTCATGCTGCCGACGTTCTTTACTCTACATGACTGTCAGTCTATCAGTCAGGTTGCCTCTAGGAATCGCAGCAAAGCCAGTATGACCTTCTGCAGTTGTGATGTCCGAGACCATGATGGTATTGGACGCGTCTGTTTCCACGGGCGACGGCGTTCGAAGTGCGTTCCTCGCGCATTTTCTATGCCGATCCCAGACAACAATCCCCGACTGGTAGCGCCGCGCTGGATGACAGCGTTTTCGACGCACGCGGCAGCCCGCACATCTCTCTCTCTCTCTCTTCTTTTTTTTAAATCGAGCGGCCGTGCCCCAGTAATCGCTTTTACTACACCGAACACGACCTTCACGCCACGTTCTCTAAATCCAGCCGTATGGCTCGTGCCTGATGACTGGCCCCATCTGCTCCACATGCTCTAGGATTGCACAGATGGCCCACCATTGCCGCAGCCGCTGGCCGACGTCATACCGACCAAACCTTTACAATCGGTGGCGCCCGTCGAAACGTCACGCGTGTCTAATTTCCTCCGGTCCCTCGGGGCTGCCGTCGTACAGGCGAGTGACAATAAATGTGTTTGCGTACCTTTGGTCGCGATGACCACCGATCAAGACAACAAATGAGCTGGTACTTGTGTTCAGAAGTCTGTGTCACCTCTGTGTCATGTGCTAAACAGCTTCGCTGGTCCTCCATTTTCAGAGAGTGGAATGACTCATCATTTCTTTTTATTCTTTGCTGTTCAATACAATTCCATAGGTGGCTTCCTCTCCATCACCTGGCTCCACTAAGTTGTTCCCGCATCTCGATTTAACATTCTCTCCTGTGCGCTGTGCCCACATCCGTAAACGCTTTATTTACCGGTTAGATCCGTGACACATTCGCACATTTTCTCCACTGTGAGTGAACGTTTTTCGAAAGCTTCCAGCATTTTCCCGTGTTTTCCCAAGGTCCTCTACTGAGAAGGCGAAAGACCAGTTTCCTGTCAAATGCGGGCGACCACCGAAATCTCCCTCATCGTTTGCGAGTACATTTTCTAGAAGTTTCTACCGAAGAACCAGAACTGAACGCTGCTGATGACAGTCGACGTCTTCTCTTGGTTGCAACATTATCAGCTGTTAGATGATTTACCGCTTCTTCGTCTGACAGCACAAAGCCAAATCAAAATGCGTCTTTTGCAAGGCCGTCATCAACGGCGCGCATACTGCTACACGTCGCACTTTAACATGATTTTAAGTACGCGCAGTTTCAACATCGGCATAAGCTCACTAAGCCATTGTCGTGATGATGATAATGAAAATTTCAGCAACTCATTTGAAATGGGGTAGTGGTATATCTCACAAAGTTCGTTCTTTTAAATTTCAGGTGTTTCTACGTTACATTTGATACATTTCTAAGCGACCCCCCCCCCATTTGGTGTCGTATATAAATAAAAATATCATAGCGCGATCTATTGTTCACTAACGTTGTTAGGTCCGTAAACGCGCGCAGCTATTCAGGGCATAATATGCAGATTACACATAAAGCTTGATGTGGGACAATCGTGAACACGTTCAAACGAACACGTAGTAAAATAACACGCCGACCCACTTTATGGTTGCACCATAAAGCCGTGGAAACCAAGTGGAAAGATACACCCGGCGACAAAAAGTTTACGGACCACGAGGTCTCTGAAGACGTTCACTTCCCGAGCAGCCTGTAGCAGCAGCCAGTAAAACTGTATACTACAATGTTGCTAGCATATTCTAGTCGAGGCCCGGAATGCACATACCAGATTGCATTGTGAGGTTGCGGAGATATTCAGCTTTTCCTCCGAACTCGTGCCCCGCGATATTTTGTCGCCGCGGGTACGTGGCATGGATAAATAGCTGACTGCACAGCGTACCTAGCGTTGATCTAACGCAAGTTCGGCCGACCCCATGGACTGTAGAAGAATAGCGAAATATGTCTTAAGCTTAGAATGCATAAGGTTACAATCTCGAAAAAATGTCATCATCATCATCATCATCATCATCATCATCATCATCATCATCAGCCTGCTTACGCCCACTGCAGGGCAAAGGCCTCTCCCATACTTCTCCAACAACCCCGGTCATGTAATAATTGTGGCCATGCCATGCCTGCAAACTTCTTAATCTCATCCGCCCACCTAACTTTCTGCCGCCCCCTGCTACGCTTCCCTTCCCTTGGGATCCAGTCCGTAACCCTTAATGACCATCGGTTATCTTCCCTCCTCATTACATGTCCTGCCCATGCCCATTTCTTTTTCTTGATTTCAACTAAGATGTCATTAACTCGCGTTTGTTCCCTCACCCAATCTGCTCTTTTCTTATCCCTTAACGTTACACCTATCATTCTTCTTTCCATAGCTCGTCGCGTCGTCCTCAATTTGAGTAGAACCCTTTTCGTAACCCTCCAGGTTCCTGCCCCGTAGGTGAGTACTGGTAAGACACAGCTATTATATACTTTTCTCTTGAGGGATAATGGCAACCTGCTGTTCATGATCTGAGAATGCCTGCCAAACGTACCCCAGCCCATTCTTATTCTTCTGATTATTTCCGTCTCATGATCCGGATCCGCCGTCACTACCTACCCTAAGTAGACGTATTCCCTTACGACTTCCAGTGCCTCGCTGCCTATTGTAAATTGCTGTTCTCTTCCGAGACTGTTAAGCATTACTTTAGTTTTCTGCAGATTAATTTTTAGACCCACTCTTCTGCTTTGCCTCTCCGGGTCAGTGAGCATGCATTGCAATTGGTCCCCTGAGTTACTAAGCAAGGCAATATCATCAGCGAATCGCAAGTTACTAAGGTATTCTCCATTAACTTTTATCCCCAATTCTTCCCAATCCAGGTCTCTGAATACCTCCTGTAAACACGCTGTGAATAGCATTGGAGATATCGTATCTCCCTGCCTGACGCCTTTCTTTATTGGGATTTTGTTGCTTGCTTTATGGAGGACTACGGTGGCTGTGGAGCCGCTATAGATATCTTTCAGTATTTTTACATACGGCTCGTCTACACCCTGATTCCGTAATGCATCTATGACTGCTGAGGTTTCGACAGAATAAAACGCTTTCTCGTAATCAATGAAAGCTATATATAAGGGTTGGTACTTGTGTACTTGTGTGTTAATAGAGAAATTTTGAAAGGAAAGACGTCTGCAGGCAGAAGATAAAAAAAATGCGGGTAAACACCTGCAAACTTGCAGTGGCCCCTTAGGGGAGCTATAATGAGGAATTACCCTGTGTATCGAAGTATCTTAAGATAGATATGGCAATTATCGTATCGGAGACAATTAATTTGCTAGCATCTTATATGTTCATCTCAGATACTTATCGGCTCTGTATATTGTATCTAGATCACAACATATTTGCAAAGCACGTTTGCCCAGCCCTGGTGTAGGCATTGTTCCCTATTTCTGTTAATCGTGTACTTTACTTTGGATAGCGTTATCAAGATGTACTTAAGCATGACTACTGGATAATCATTCTTCCTGGGGTCATAACTTGTTTCTTCAATTTACATTCACCAACCCGTCCGTTAAAACATGCTCGAAAAAAAGAAATGTTTTGTGCCGTGCTCTACAAATTACATTGATATCCGCTTACTGAAACAAGATGTCATTGCTTTGTCTGTTATATAGGTGTCTTGTTTCCAATAAACGCTCACAATGACGGTCGGCACATACAGAATTCGATTTTTTTAATGAAGAATGTGAAAGACACGTGCTGCAACACCGAGAAGCACTCGGTCATTCTTTCGGGAATTAACTGCTTTTGTCCGCATTGTGTAAGCAGCTCAAAAAGCACTGCCCTAGCTGCAAAAAAAATGTATTTGTCTGATATTACTGGATACGACCACCCCTCGTAACTGCTACCGTCTGAGGTGAAAAAGGTAAAAGGCGGTGGGTGAGCGTGACAACGCAAATGCCGGAGTGGATACCTTTATTGGTCGCTTCTACATGCTTGCATGAGTTTTGAGCTCGCATCTTTATAATTTCCTTCATTTACTGCAGTACTTTGTTCTAGGCTGGTTGTCATTTCCTTGTAATAAATAAAAAATAAAGTGCATATGGTGCGTTGCTTAGAACACTCGGCTTAAAGTTGAACCTCTGTTGGCTCGATCTTGGCTGTACGTTACTGAATGTCCTTTTTTTTTATTTCTTATACGCTGCATTGGGGTGACATGCCCTACCCAATGCTTTGCGAAAGAAAATGAATGGTCGCACTGCCTATCTCATAATCGCTGCTCACTATATAGAAAAAGGAAAATAAGGAAGCAAAAACGGAACAGGCATACACTGGAGGACGACTGAGAACGACACGCACAAGAGTTGCAATCAACGGCGCGCTATTCAACTTCTCTCGAGTTGTGCACAGATTCGCACATAATTTCAAAATAGCGGGCAAAATGTTCAGATTATGAGCGAGTGCCTAAACGCATTCGACATTTTCTAGGCCGTAATGGCCGGGTAATCTGTCATTTCGACCGCATTTGACCGCGTTTCACGACAAACGTGAAGGCGCTCAGTTCAAACAGCTCAGTATATACCCTCTAGTTTCGTGTCGTAAATCATGTAATAATTAACGTCGTGTACGGTGTCTGCTTCAGCTACACAGAGCGCCTACTTGCACTGAAAGTAAAGAGTATTTGAGCAGCGCTACCCCCCTCCCCTTGCTAAGCTTTTAATCCCTCTCCTCTTGGGTACACATCATCTTCGTCTCCTTCGCCAGTCAACGTAATTAGCACTGAGTAGTCTACATGGTTTAATCAAAGAGGGAGCATATTGCGATGTGCGCTGACCACTTCGCTTCTCGTGTCGCATCGGCGCGTAATGTGTGCCCAGAGGCTTACCGTGTTCATTTTCGTTTTCTCCCTCTCTCTCTCTCTCTCTTGCCTCCCATGCAGTCGGGCACGTGTTCAAGAAAGTGCGGCAGACCAAGAAACGAAGAAAAAGCAGCTACGGATCCCTGTTCTCCTCATTAGGTAAGAACACTTTGTCCCCGCCCTTCTTCGTTCCTACCCCACGGGTGGCCGGTGGCTTGCGTTTCGCGCGAGGCATCATTAGCCGTCTTAAGTTTGCACTGCGTCTCTGCCTTCTCCGGACAAAGCAGCACGCTCGTTATTCATTCTGCCTTGCGAGAACTCGCGCTGGTCCGTAATGAGGTGCATAGACGCAGTTGTCGTGCAAGGGCGCTTCTTTTATATGTCTCTCGCCGGCACAAACAAGGGATGTTTTTTTTTTTCCCCAACCGTCCTTTGGGCCACATTTTTTGACGGCCTTTTACGCGGGCTGTGCTTATGCTTTCCGAGGCGATTTCCCGTCGCACCGATTGCATGCGTCTAGCATGTTAAGCCTGCCAAGCAGTGGTTTGACACTACTTCACTTTGCCGTCCTCCGTCAGTTTTGTCTTTGTACAGATAATTGGAATGAGTGCATGAGTTGCAATAAACTGCAGATATGGAGCTTGGAAAGCGCTTTATTTGACGTCTAGGGTCGTATTTTGTAGGGATTGTTTTGCTCCGCCTCTCTTCTCATTATCCGTCCCATGAATAGTAGAGACGTGGTTTCGCGCGTGCCGATGATGAGCAAGGCTATACAAACAGGGCTAGCTGGTGATTCGTAACGTCACAGGGCATTACTTGTGGCACTCAGGGACGCGGACACTATTGGGAGGAAAGTAGACGCAGAAAAAAACAAAAGCGCGTCTGTGCCTTCTTTATGTCCACTTAAATACGTTTGTCGATGTCCCTGCGTGCCAAAAGCAGCGCGTTTACCCATGAGGGCCAAGGAGAATAAAAAACGAAAAAAAAGAATTTTACAGAATGCGGCTCTTGCAGCCTCGCATGACGATTGCTCACGAAATTTTGTGGCAAAGCTTCCCCATCGAGTTTAAGGAAAAGACGTTGAACCTTTTAACTGTCCATTTGGAACGGCGTGAACTATACCATGCACAGAACCGTGCCGTATGCTTGGCAGCGACGGCCACAGTAGGTGCAGCAGTCGCTAATACGTGCCAGCACACGCGCAAAATTTTGCTCTTCAATGTACTAAGAATAGGGTTGTTTGTTTTTTATTGTTATTATTATTATTATATGGCACTTAAAAGATGCTGTCGCTTTTAATTGGCGCCAGCTACTCCTTTTGATATAGAGATATGAAAAAAAAGAATGAACCTAAGCGCATTAAAATTAAAATTTTGCTCCATGTCACAATAACACAATGCCCAGTCACAATTATTTATTTATTTATTTATTTATTTATTTGTGTATACTACAGCGCAATAAGCGCTATAGCAGAGGGAAATTATGCCCATAAGAATAAGCTAGAACGATGAGGGTGATGTGCTAAGACCATTCAACTTGGATGGAAGATACAAAACTTTCGGATGGGCATGTGCGAACAGACCCAGCTAAGGAATTCCACTCATCTATGGAATGAGGGAAAAAGCTGAATTTAAACATATTATTGGCGTGCAAAGTAGGTAGTCAAGCTTGAGTTGTGATGTCGTCTCGTCGATGACTCTGGCGCAAGGTTAGCATATAGTTTTTTTTTTTTTTTGAAAGTCCAACGGAAGAATTGCAAGAAATTTAACGATGCTATGCGGTGACGTGAAGGGAGTAAAGGTAAATTCAAGGAACGAAGTGCAGAAGAGGGTGAAAAGTCAGGATCATAATGGTGACAGTGGTGACCTTACAGTTTTTTTTCTGAATTGCTTCTAGCCTCTTAATCCCGCACTGCTTATAAGGCTTCTAAACGACAGATGTGTAGTCAACAATAGGATGGATTGGCGATTTATATAATAGTAGCTTAGTAACTTTTCGATAGTTGGATGCTGTACAACGTAGGTAACCAAATTTTTTGAGGGCTTTGTTGCAAATGTGATCAACGTGATTACATCATGACACGTTATGCGTAAAAATTACCACCGAGATACTTATACAGAGATACCCTCCACACAGCGCGGTTATTGCAGAAATAATGAAAAATAGATGATCTTTTACAGAAGGGCACAAGGACGGTTTTATCAAAGTTAATGTTCATTTTCCAGGTATTGCACCAAGTGCAAAACCTAGCAAATGACTCCTTGAGGCGGAAATGATTATTAGAACTCTTAATCACTTCATATAAAACACAATCAGCATAAAGATGAATGTTAGAAGAGATGTTAACAGGTAAATCAATTACGTAGATAAAAATAAAAGTAATGGCCCAAGAACGGAGCCTTGTGGCACTCCAGATGTCACATCAATAGCAGTGAAGTCAGTCAAGCTGTAAAAGGCAAACTGGGAATGAAGTTAAAGAAAGCTTGAAATCCAGTTAACTAGTTGAGGATTATTTAGTACAGCGTTAAGTTTAGCAAGGATTTTAGAATACTGTAGAGAAGTCTATAAAGATGGCATCAACTTGGTCGCCAACATCAAGGTTAAGGAAAATGTCATGCGTAAACTAAACTAACTGGGTTATCGTACTAAAATCGCGGCCTAAACCCGTGCTGTATGTTAGATAGCAGATCAGTAAAGCACTATGTGTTTATGAATTATATTTTCTATGATTTTACATGACATTTGATGGTGATATTCAACAAATCTTTATCGTGTGCCACTGTTCCTTTCTCATGGAAGTTAGCTAAAGTGCTTCCTCTTTATAAATCCGGTGGTAAGCAGCCTTTGTCGAGCTACAGGCCGATTTGAATAACATCACTATCATGTGATGTTATGTATTGATGACCACAAGGAATAACGAACCAAGGATGGATTGTGTATCCCGTCCGGACCGGTGCATTTTTTTGTATCCAAGTTTCATATGAGGTTAAGGATGCCTTCATTTCAATGTCACTGATCGCTTCAGAACAAACTATATTGGTGAGAGAAGGAATGGAGTTGTTATCGGGTAGAAATACGTGCTGAAAATACTTGTTGAAAGCATCCGATATTACTGACGGATCATTGATGACGTCATTATCAATTTTGAATGAAGTGGGGGAAGCATCATGAGGTAAAATAGAAGACCAAAATTTACGAGGGTTAGTTCTTAACAGATCAGGCGGTTGAACGCGAAAAAAGGAAACCTTTAGCCGTAAGCAGTTTTAAATTAAGCTAATTTTTTGCCTTGTAAGATCTGTCGAGTGTTTTGGGATCGTTGGTTCGTTGAGAACGCCTAAGCCTACGGACAGGACGAGATAAATGCAAGATGTCGCGAGTCATCTAGGGAAGGTTAGCATTACTTTTCTTAGCTTTAACGATCACAAATCGTTGGATACATGATGTCACAAGACCCGTAAAGTATTTAACAGAACAATTTACATCCTGACTGTCTGACAGAGAGCAAAACGTATCGAAATGACCAGCTAAGGGATCAGTAATGGAATTGTCGTTCGCACGAGTGAAGTCAGGAAAACTAGTGAATGTATAAGGTGATTTGGAGGTTTGACGAGAGAGCGATAACAAAACGACTCTATGGTTTGAGCGTCCCTCAATTACATCGCAAGAGAACTCATTTTTCGCTAGATCAGCGCTTAAGAAAACGAAGTCGAGGATGGAATTTAACCTAGTAGTAACTAGAAACAACTTGAGTGAGCAAAGGGCAAGGAATTATTTAATAATTCATTACATATTGCTACGTCACGACCTGTTGTATCTAGTGATGCCCAGTGAATGCCAAGAGCAGTGAAGTCACCCATGCAGATAAATGGTGACGAAGGAATATTAGTCAGGCACATAAAATTTCCACTAGTATGGAGGACATTAAGGGAAGAACCGGGTGAACGATATATAACGCTGATTACAGTACGCGAATTATTCAGGGAGATTTTATACCATGCGGATTTTGTATCCGAGGGCCTGAGCAACACTGAGAAACAAAGTTCTAAACGGATAAGCAGTAAAACGAATACGAATATAACTAAGAGACAGTAAGTGTGGAAGTTTTTTTAACAATACTGCGAGCGTTAATGTTCAAAACGACGAGGTTATCGAGATGACCAGAACGATGTCAGTTAGTCGCTGAGCCGGGAGTCGAAGACACAGGCTCGCACGGTAATGGTTGATTAGGTACTTTTACTAATGTGTTTGAACGGTCATCCCAATTATAACGAACCTTGTCAATGAACGCACTTTGTGCCTAGCGCTTTTGTTCCCATCAGTTTACGTTAGCTTTTTATATCATCCTACCCATGTACTGCTACCACTTCATATTTTGTCGAGCGTCGACGAACCGCATGTCAGCTGACGTATCACAATTGCAGCTGGCTGTTCGTAGTTCTAATACTTTACTTTATGGCCACTCACGAATATCACCTTTTTTTGCTACTTTCCTCTTTATGTTCTTTTTCTTCACCATTTTTTTCTCTGTAACACATATTTCTTTTGTTGTAGCCTAATTTTCCTACCGTCTCTCCCTATTTCCTGTCACGCGACATATCAGTAAATCAGGCAAAGTGCATTACAGTACAGTTAGACCGTTGCATTGTAATGTTTCTTCCTCAGCTTTCTTGAAAATTTACAAGTGTAGGCTTCTGAAGCTATCATAGTCGTATCTACAGGGGGAGGAAGGGGACTCTTGCCCCCCCCACTTAAGTGGGGGGGGGGCAAAATATGCCATTCCCCCCACCCCCGACTTTTGAAAGCAGGCAGTTTCGGCTGCACTCTGGAAAGACCAACAAAACTACAACTGAGACTCATTTTTCCCATTAGAATGGCTACATAAGTGATGCTTTTCTTTGCTGTGCATCCCCTGCTTGGACAGCGAGGATTGTCTTTTGCGCCTTCTCGGGACGTCCTGCAGCGGACGACGCGCGGTATTCGCCATAACACGCTCGCGTTGCGGATAACGCCTGGCGCTGGGCAGTTCCCGCCGTTACAAATGTCAGCTTGCGCTATTTGCACCATGCACAGTTTATTTGGGACCGCTATATCCGTATCCTAAAACACAATCGGCTGGTTGCATTTAACTTGCGGGTGAAGGGGAGGTCCGGATAATGTATTATAATCAGCCGCGCCCAACGACCGGTGTACCTTTGGGCATGAAATCGTTGGATCATCAAATGCTGGAACTATTTAATGTCTGTGCAGAGATAGCCTACCTAGCGTTGCAGTCTCAGTATCTCGTCACCAGCAACAATCTAATCAAACCTTTTACAGGTATAACTGCCGAATTTTTGGGTAATCACAACTTATCGCAGACGTGCTCGTGAAAATTACCTTGGTCGAACGTGCAGAGCCCATTTCAGTACCAATAGAACACTTCAAATTTTTTTTTTTCTAAAGGCGTGTGTCTCTTCTTATTGACGATTTCACTTGCAGGCGGTTTATAAGTAAGAGCTACACTATTACTTGTTTCCCGGCAGGAGCAAAAATAACAGCTGCATCGTATTTTCAATAAATGGCGGCCACTTTTTAGGCACGAGTATCGAAAATTTCCACTGTGTAGGTTGCTTGTGTGCTCTGAAAAGTTACTGCATAGTCGATTTCTCGCAATTTGAAGGTGAAAGCCTGAAGTGGCTCATACCTCCGATGGTCTGGACAACGGCTCCTATATTTTTTCTATACCAGTACAATCGCTCGCTCCTCAATGGGAGCCGTTGGTGCGCCTTAGTTCACTGAGTTGCCGCGATGCGACGCTACCCAAATGGTACGACTAATTTAGGTACGCCTGCTTGCGTCACACGTGCGCCAAAGCTCGCGGCGCTGCCATTCCGCTGGAGTACGGTGGATAATGTTTATGGAGCATGTGAGAACGATGGAGCATGTCTTATTAGAATGTGAAGATATCTGCCCAGCGGTCAATTTAGGCACCACAGGCCTCCTTGCAGCCCTTGGGTTCAGCGAGAGCAGAGGGAAAGTAAACATCCGCAGTAGAGATTAGTAAGAGGCGATTGGAAGATCGGTGGAAGAAAAGTAGGGAAACGACAAAAAATGGAGACGTACAAGAACAAAGTTCACAATAGGGGGTCAGAAAATTTGGTTATGGGAATTCATCGTGTGGGTTTTTTTTCCTTTTCTTTTTTTTTTCCTTTTTAACCTAAAGTAGGACGTTACGCAGTATAATAGCAAGAGCTTGGTGGCGCAACCCACCACCCTGTTCCAAAGGGGACGCTCATAATATCCATCCGTCCAGTAGCAGTAGACGCTCCGTCCCTCCGTCTGGCAGGTTATCACGCGTCTGTCAGTCTTTCTTCGACTTCCGCTGTGAGGCGCCACCACGATGGTGCTCTCCCCCACGAACATAAAGCATGCGTGAACGCTAACCGACGACAGAGAGTAAGAAAGGAAGATAGGAGAGGGTGGTTCAGCGGTCGGATCGGCCGCATATGGCTGGCATCGAAAAAAATAGAGGAGGCGCTGGTCTGGAAAACGCGACGTGCGGTACAGAAGGTCATGTGAGCTCGCCTCGCGCAGACACGCGCTCGTGCCACAGCCCGCGCGTTCGTCGTCGTCGTCTTCCACAGCTGGCTCCGATGCCGTTCATCATGCAAGCGTTCCCATTCTGCCCCTCGCGCTTGTGCTACTGCTCTCGAATTCGTCATCGTCTTCTTCCCCTGCTGGCTCCTATGCTGCTCATCATGCCAAAAGAGGCAAATTAAGATATAGTTAATTCAGGCACTTCAACACACCACCTTCAGTGGCAGCCGAACTCTCGACATTACGTCGAAGTCGAACCCGTCACCTTTGGCGTTAAGGTGAAGTTAGGTAAGGCACAGTTAATTAATATACAGTTAATTAAGGCACTCGAATAACGACCTTTGGTGGGAGTCGCACCCTCGACCTTTGGTGGAAGTCGAACCCACGACGTTTGGTGTCCATTAGGGCGAAGTTAATTCATGCACACTTAATTAAGGTAGCGTCAACTAACGCACACGGATCCACGACTTTTGGTGGGAGAAAAGAAGTAATAAGAAGTAACAACGCATTCACATGAGAACGTCAAGTAATTTAATGAATGTCTCCTAAGCGCGCAGGCTTTCCTCCTCTTTGGCGTATGCTAAAGTGACTCAAATTTTTATGTAATAAACGAGAAGAAAGGGGGTTAACCAAGGGGCCCGATTTTTATTAGTCATATCATACGAAGCCAACAAACACTGACACCAAGGACAACATAGGGGAAATTACTTGTGCTTAATAAAATGGAATAATGAAACGATGAATTAATGGGAAGTAAAGTGGATGAAAAAACAACTTGCCGCAGGTGGGAACCGAACCCACAACCTTCGCATTTCGCGTCAAGTTGCGGAAAGTTGTTTTTTCATCCACTTTAATTTCCATTAATTTATCGTTGCATCATTCCATTTATTAGGCACAAGTAATTTCCCCTATGTTGTCCCTGGTGTCAGTGTTTGTTGGCTTCTTATGATATGACTAATTTTTTATGTGTTATACACGGCATTTGGTTGTCCCTCCCCCCCCCCCCCCCCCCCCGTAACCACGGTAAAGTATATGGGGCACGGCGTTTGTATGTATTCAAAGTACGAAGCAATGTCCTGATTGACCAGCGTCATATGTTTATGCAGTGTAGGTTCATTACAGCCTTTGTAGAAAGTTTTTCATTGAAACGTTCCAGGGCGTCGTGCTGCCGCTAATCGAAATGTTTACCACACTCCTTAAACAACAAAACGATAGACGGTTGAAATGCCGTGAAAATAGAATTTTATACACTATGAGTTGCGAAACTTTCACTTCCTGCTTTAAAAGCAAGTGTTGGAGATAATTACAAAGCCGCCCTTTTTCCATGTGGTTTACTGCTTCATACGAGATTCGTAGATTGTTTCCCCGTTGTCCTCGGGGAGCAGAACAAGGCACAATGTTTATATCTGGGGAAAATTAGTGGCAGTATGGCCAATGTGTAGGCAGTGTTCTAAACGGATGGGTTAAATCGCATTTTCCAGTAGAATACGTATGCAAATATCCCATAGCGTTGTTAGTCTATTTTACGAGTGGTGTAAAACTTAGACGGTTTCGCTGGCATAATTACAACTACAACCGAGATCAAATTTTGCGAACATAAGGGGAGCAATACGCTAAGTTTATGGGCGATAGTAAATGCGTGTTGGTCAAATGCAGCGTTAAAAAAATTGTGAGCAAGTGTTTGAAAGTATCACGCTTCTGCTATTGGCTACGTTTCCCAATGTCCAAAGAGAACTCTGCGTTTTAGGGATATTATAGTTTGAAGGATTAGGCAGCATTTTAAGTGTCATGTAGTTTTAATGTTTCTGGCTGATTTAGAAGTGTTACGAATAATTACTGAGCCCTCATCTTTTTTTCTTCTTACTTTTTCATGCGTGATATATTAGTTTCGCCTGGTCTCCTCACTGAACTAAAGGAGGCAGCTTCCTTATGTGTGGCGACTGTAAGGACAAGTTATTAGTTGATGTGTAGGTGAAATGCAAACTAGATGGGTAATTGAGGCTTTCACAATAAACTACGTATACAGGCACTCTAGAGTGTTACGAGCGTGTCTAACGAGTAGGGAAAAATTGAACCCGCTGCCGTGGCAGAACTATAAATGCCACCAAAACCAAATTTAGCGAAAATTGGTAGTAAGCTAGTGAAACTATTTGTGCGAAGTTAAATGCGGTTGGGTCAAACACAGCCGTTGTAAAAAAAATTATTATTGAAGTGTTAGAGCATGTGATATGGACGCGCTGCTTTCCAGTGTCCCGGCATAGCTGTAAGTTACAACAGGTTTATATTTTGTAGAAAGGGGAGGGGGGTGGGGCATGGTGACTACATTGTGCGACAGAGTTATTTCGTTCTCGGTATAGTTAGGAACTTGGAAAATAGTTACGGAAACGTTGTTTTTCTTTCCCTATCTTCAAGCGTCTTATCAGCGATGTCCTCAGTGAACTAAACAACACAATTTCATTATGTCTAGCGAAAAAGGGCGCCTTATGGGCCATATTTAGGGAACTTCGAAGACAGGGGACTAATTATGACTTTTGCATTAAATTACGCATTCGGAGCTTTATGAATGTGTCTAGCGAACGAATAATTTATCCCGTAGCATTGATAGAACAATGAACTCAACCAATATCAAATCTAGGGCAAATTGAATGGGTGAGAGGGGCAGGGAGGGCGGGAGGACACCATGATAAATGTTATGCCGAAGTAACATGTTTATTGATAAATTACTGGCTGTTTTAAGATTTACAACCATAATTGATCCGAAGCATTACATGCGGGAAATATTTCAAACGGAACAGATATATATATATATATATATATATGCGGCAACTTTAAGGTATGCGAAATAATTACAAAAAACTGAAATCTTTATTGCAACTGTTCGAAAGGCAGAGCTTCTCTGGAAATCGGGTTGTAAATCTACAAGGTCGCTTGCATCTGCTATCTTCCTCTCTTGTGAATATTGCACGTAATTTATGTTGATTATACTTCGTTGCCTATAACCTCGTCAATACTGGTATGTAAACTATCGATACATTTATGCTGTAGACGTAACAACCAAGTACCATTCTTCGTGTAATTATTAAAATTGTTTGTAGCAAATGTGCATTTTCTGTGTGCGCTGTACTGCTGTTACTGGGCGGAATACGGGCCCTTTGTGATGTACTCATTGCCTCTTGTCCCTGCATCATCTTGAAATGTCTGTTAAATATTACTTACAGAAGCATTGCCATGCTTTTTCACCTATTGTAATAGTAATTCGCAATATACATATATATATATATATATATATATATATATATATATATATATATATATCAATCCCCCCCCAAAAAGAAATATGTAATTTTTTTTTTGGGGGGGGGAATTGATTTGTAATGCCTCATATGCAGGAAACGACAACACGCAGTGAGTCCAGTACTTTGACAGGAGAAAGTAACGCAGTTTCCGACACATTCACAGAAATGATTCATTAATGATCAAATACATTGTTTGTGTATGATGATGTTGATGATGATGTACATTGATCAAATACAAAAATGCGTTGTAAAGATACAAATTAGATTTTAACGCGACAGCGTTAAGGAGCTCGTGTCGCAGAATAGCCGGTGTCGTCGGCATCGGTGTCGGCGGTGTTGGCCGTGAGCGATAAATCCCAGCAGGCACTTCATGAATAAAAAACAACTTGCAAGATGGGCTGGGTGGGAATCGAACCAGAGTGTCCGGAGTGGGAGACGGAGACGTTACCACTAAGCCACGAGTTCTATGCTTCAAAGCGGTACAAAAGCGCCTCTAGTGAACGCGGTGTTGCCTTAGAAACGAGCTGTTTCTAAGGCTCAGGCGTGCGTCGCTTGCTCAGGCGCACATTTCGTTGTCGCGCCGAACGCTGCGTTGCTCGACGCTCACCGCGTCCGATGCGGGGCGCGCAGTCGCTGCGCCGTAGCCCATTGTCTTAAACCCCTTGGCGGGTCGACGGGAACGCTGTCGCGTTCCACTCTTGAAGGCGAAGCTTAAGCGTCCTCCAATTTTTATACCGCGAATCACCACCGCATTCGCAATTTAAACTTGCGAAATCGAGGTTAGCCCACAGACACGCCTTGTCATCATTTTAGCGCAACATGTTCGTGTAAGTGAGGTTGACGCAAGTGGAAGGCACGTCGTATGGGACTGAATTATATAGAATGGCGGATCGGTTCCGTATCATGGCAGCCGCGTCCGCTCATTGGAAGCAAATGGCATGAACCTATGATTTCAACGTCTGACATTAGACGCTGTTTCCTTCGCCGAATATTTGACGTGCTACCCGCACTCGCGTTAACATAAATGCAGCTAAACGGACATGCCAAATGGCGGTACGTGCAAAGCATTCTTGGAACAAAGGAGGCAAGAGAGAGAGAGAGAGAGAAAGAATGGATAACTTTTTAACGATATATAGTGAATTTTTATTCATTAGTTGAATATGCGTTTCGATTTCACGTGCAAGAAAATCCCCCTCCATCAGGGAGGGACGTTAGTAATCTTAAAAGGAATTCAGTCATAATACAGGCGTCACATCAACGCGATCGGCTATGAAGGCACTGCTGCGGTATTTAAAAGACACTGGACTTTCTGACAGATTGTGACTTCACTGTGCGACGCAGGATTGTACGGCGACACTGCATAGCACTAGGAACGCCTTTGCGGGCTGCGTGACAGTGCCCATGCACAGAAACAGTTTGTGTGTACGTGCGTGTGTGTGTAGGTTTTTTTCCTTTTTGTTCTTAATCTTTTTTAAATCCTTCTCTATCTCACCCATTGCATCCTCTTGCCCCTCCCCCAGTACAGGGTAGCCAACCGGAGATAATTTCTGGTTAACCTCCCTGTCTTTCCTTTGCCTTTCTCTCTCTCTCTCTCTCCCTCTGTCTCTCTACAGGCGTTAGATGTAGGCATGGACACAGACAAAAAAATAAGAAGAAAGGGCAAAAAGGAATAGGAATTTCAGTCTAAAAGCTTTCTATTTTATTTATTTTTATTTTTTTTTGTCTGTGTCCATGCCTACATCTAACGCCTGTGTCATGACTGAATACCTAAGATTACGAAAGTCCCTCCCTGTTGGAGGGGGATTATTGTGTCAATCCCGTGTCGCCAGCTCGGAGGCTCCCTTCAGGATTTAGCGTTTTGAAAGTTTATCGCTCTCGATTCTTTTTAATGAAGCTGTATAACATGATTTATGCTCTTTTTCGCATCCTATTCTGGAGCTCCTCTCGCTTCCGGTTTGCCTTATTCTATAATAGGCAAGCTTCAATGCCGCTTGAATCGTCTTTACTTGCTTTTTTGTCTTCCTGCTATATATATATATATATATATACACGTATAGATGGAACCATTCTAGAGCTGTATCACACCCCAATCATTTAAGCGGTTCGAAAGAAATGTGGTTTTTGTGCGCACTTTTGCTATGAATAGCGGTTCTGCTTTTCCGAACGCAAAATTGAAATATTCTAGACGTACGGTACAGTTCCTAGGCAAATTTTGTTAACGCGAATGATGAAAACCATTTTTGTATATTAAAACAGCACTCCTATTGTTCTTAGCCTGCTTGGCGAGCAGAAAAGCAAATTTTTCTTTATCTTTTTGCTCCCAGTATGATAGCTGTGAAAATAATCAATAGTAAATTATTTACTTCGTTTTATGGACTGTAGTCCACGGGTAATACAAGTTAGCGTACAAGTTAAAAAGCTGAAATTTCGCTGGTATCTATTGGTGCATACTAGACAAGATTTCATTTTTTTATAAGACTCCAAATTACTAAGCATTATGAAAGCGCCAAAATAACGCTAAATAACACCGGACTCCTGTAGCGGGCTTGTCCTTTCGTGATATCAATGTTCAAGGGTCCTTAGATCTGTTTAGAAAATGGCAACCAGTGGTCTTAATTGCAGTGCACTACGACAACCGTTATTGACCTCTCAAGGTGGCCTTACAAGAAGCTTAACGCTTGTGCGTGCCTACCGCGGACATGTTTACTCATTTAATCGGAGAACCATGTGAACTTTATAAGCTTTGTGGACACTGATACGTTCATTTTGGCATCTTTTGTGTGTTTTGATCACTCTCGCGAGCAATAGAGGGGCATCAAATATGGGCACTCTGTTTCTTTTTTCTCTTGCGTTAAAGTCATATAAAACTATATGCCTCTTTCACTGGTGCTTGTTTGAAGTGTCTGAGTACTGCTGATATACGTAAGAGCAGCAATCATTCATAAATTGGAGCACTAGATCACTTTAGATGCATTTACATTCTGTCGCTGTAAAGGAGAAACTTATTCAGAAGTAACGTCATCATAGAGGTGTTATAAAACCCCTGAAGTAGGGCCGTCGAATTCGCGCTTGCGTTTAAAGATGCGACGGGTAGTCACTGTCCCCCTCTGTCTCGATAATTACAACGGCGTAGATGGCTGCCGCGAGCGGAGCATAGATTGAGAAATCAAATGAACAAGTGAAGAAATGCTGATTGCAATACTGTGCTTACCATCGTAAGCGCATGGCAGGTGTTTTTTCTTTTTTTTTTTCTTTTTGTCGCCGCAGCGGAAGCGAAATGAGATTTGTCCAAAGTTGTCCGTCCTGCTAAAGCTATTAAGCACCGTAATTACCTACCTTCGCTCACGTACGACGTCATAAAGACTTGACACTAGCACTCCAGCGAGCACCGGACGCTGCAATAAGGTTGCCTCATTTGGGCTTCTGCGTAGGAGGAAGCTCAGAGCGGCTTGTGCTGGCGGCAAAGTCGGTGGGAGTAAATGAAAGCACACTGTCACGCTCAAAAGGAAAGAACACTTCCGGGAACAGCATCTCACGCGGTGGCAGGGACGCCGGCTGAGCAAATAACATATTGGCTTGAGCGTCACAAAGCTGCTCATGCCGACTGAGCAAAGTGCTACTTCGTCTTCTTCCGTGAGGTACTCCCCGTTTTTGTAATCGCCCCGTTTCTCTTACGAGTTCTTTCCACTTTTCATCTGGGACCAGAAAATATATAATCATAAAAAATTTGGCAAAAGGCATTATGGCCAGCTGCTACCTATGGCGCTAAACTATCTTTTCTATCTGCAATTGGGACTGCGCTAAGCTGACTAGATTATTTCCCATTTGAATTTCAGATATATCGCCTATAAGAAATCTCAGTCCGGTTTTGTGACACACAGCTATGCACAACGCCTGATCACGATCAATCAGAGTGAATAGGAGTGATACGAGGGGGGCAATATTCGCAAAGCAATTGATATTCTTAACTGGTTGGTAAAAAAAGACGGAGTCGATCGTGCTTCATGATGACGAACACGGGCTAAGCGATGGCCGTCAGCCATTGACAGGTGGTTCTTGGGAATTAAAGGACTTTGAATTCTACAACTGAGGCCCAATTTTGTTAAGATTGTTCTTCTTTCGATTCTGTTCGTTTCACATGGTCCGTCGCAATGAGTGCCCGAACTGCTTGACAATTGCAGCGCGGCGGCATGCGATCAAGTTAAGAAGGGCGTAAATCAACGGAAAAGGAAAAGCATCATTCAATATCTGGCCCCTGGATTGTTGGTCACAGAAACTGTCCGTACGCGAGCTCGCTTCGTAAAAGCTGAGCTCGACAGATTGCGATAGATAGCGAAGTGATAGTGAAGACGCCGACCAATGACAGGCCGTTCGCGCGAGTAATAAGTTCGATATGAAGACTCTCCGTGTTGCATAATTATGCTTCTGCGAGCAGCCAGGGGCGCTGTGAGCTTTACCTTGGTGAGCTAATTCTGCGTGGAGAATAAGTTGCGCTTTTTATCGCCCTGAAAATTACGCATGTGTGATCAGTACATGGCTTCCAAGGGGTGGATGATGCCTTTGAGGACGAAAAGGTTAACTCTCTGTTTCTTAGGCAGCTGTTCACTCCCTAATAGGAGCATGAAGCCGCAATTCATCGAACAGCTTTTCATGTCATCCGTCGCAACGAGGCACCAATCCGCGCGGTGAAGGCGATAAGGGTGACAATTACATTACCTTCTTTATTGATAATTGTTCAAAAACGCGCGCCAAGTGCAGTGTGGCTTTGGACGTGAAACTGGCGACTGGATATGTGAAGGGGGAACAAAACTGATGTGGCGGTCAAGTGCTATCGGAAACCGCTCACGTCCCCTGCAATCATCCCGCGGACCAGTGATTCCGCACAATGACCGTGTCGCCGAAAGCTCCATTCTTCTTCATTCTAGACTTCTCCCCATTCGACAAGAGTTAAGCCTTGTCCTTTACTGCCACTTCTCTGGGAACCCAGGGCGTCCCTCTCACCTGCTCTGTTTTCTGATCCCGTCGCGAGCTCTAAACACATTCGGCTATCGGTGATCGGGTCACGCTGTAGGCGCACGCGCCAAGAGTGTGTGGAACCAGGTGACTCACTACTACTTCAGGGTTCCTGGAAGTATTCAACCTTCGGTTGTAACGTCCGTAGCCCCGCTACACCTGGCGCACGTTTTGAACTGGCCGCAGTAAAAATAAAGTATTTGGTGCGCTGTCGGCAAACTGAGCCTTAAAATCGGTATTGGCAAGTCTGAAGCTATCCATTAAAGAAGAAAAAGGAGTCACAATAAAATTAGCGCCCCTTCCAGTTTGTGAAGATGGTCGAACAGCGAAGCTGTGATACTTACACCGAGTGTTACACCATGCAAGTTAAACTTCGCAAGCAGTCTATACTGAAACCTTTTGTTTCGTCATTCTTTCACCTCATTTTTGCTTTTGCGTGCTTCGCGTAGTGAGCATGCTTTAGGAGTGCTTTCTATTTTTTTTTCTTTCGGTTCTCTCAGTGTCCTTTCTTCTTTTTTTGCGCGTGAGCTTTCTGTTTGTGTTTTGCCATACATTTCTTTTTTTTTCGCGTGCAAGTTGCTCCGCTCTATTTTGCGCGCCAGTAATGAGAGCAAGAAAAGCCACCTGATAATTTTTTTAATTCATTTTGTGCGTAATGTTGATTTGCTTGGTCTTGTGCAGTCTCTTCTACCCCATGATCTTGAGTTGTCCTCGCTTGTGTCTGCGCTGCTCGGTGTGCCTCCTCCGCTTGCAATGCTTTCTCTGGAGACGTTGAATTTTGCATATTGACGGCAGATGACGGCGTTTACACTTCGTAATCACAGCCTTGTGGTTCAAAATTAAATCTGTCCGTCACGTAAGACAATGAATGGCTCATACCCCCTTAAGCAATGTCTTATTATTTCTTTTTTTTTTCAAATACTGTTGGCCGTCTTGGCCGTAACAGGGTGGGTATAGCAAGTTTGCACATAGCGTAAAAAATGTAAACACCTTACAAACGTAAATAGGACACGAAGCAATGAATATTGGAAATACAGTGCAAAACAAATAACGAAAAACAAATACAATAGTTTGGCTTAGAAATCCATGTTTGTAACATTGTGACAGTGATATTGGAAGCAGCACAAAAGAAAGACTATTGTATGTATTTCTAGAATAGTGTGACAATGTTTGCACGGCACTACCAAGATTCAATTTCATAAAATGTTTTCAACGCGTTCCTCAAATATTTTAATGCTACTCGACTGCAAAACAGACGCCGGCAAACTGTTCCATTCCTTAATCGATCGCGGAAAAAATGAATAAGCCTACATGTCCAGATATGCCTTTGGAATTGACAACATGCAATGATTGCTTGACCTGACGTTTCTAGCCTGCCTGGGAGCAAGATAGGGTGTGGTTTCAATATTGAAGTGGCCTTTTGATAACAAAAAAAGAAATTTAAGTCTAGCCAACTTCCGCCGTTGAGCCAGTGGAGGCAAATCAAGCAACCGAAGCATTTCGGAAACAGAGTCAGTACGATAATACCGGGAAAGATTGAACCTTGCAGATTTTCTAAGTATCTTTTAAATGCGGTTTATTAATCCTGACTGAAACGGATCCCAAATGACACTGGCATACTCTAACGTCGGTCTCATGTAAGTGAAATATTCAAGCAGTTTGACGGGTGTCGTTGCTAGCTTTAATTTTCGGCGAAGGAAAACATAACTTCTTTTCTGCAGCTCCACATATTCTGTCTATGTGCGATTTCCAACTTAAGTCTTTCGAAATTGTTAAACCTAGGTATTTTATCCTTTCAGCTTTGGTTAGAATTGTTGAGTTCATCTCATAATTACACTCAATAACATGCTTTGTTTTGTTCGTAACTCTGAGCATGACTGATTTAGATTCGTTAATTTTCATTTTACTTTTTGCGGCCCAGACTTCTACAGCTTTAAGGGCTTGACTAAGTGACGCCTGGTCGTTTTGGTTATTGATTTCACGATATAATAAACAATCGTCTGCAAATAACCGGATGGTTATGTCTTTACTTATGTTATTAGCAATATGATTTATGTAAACTAGAAAAAGAAGTGGTCCTAAAACGGATCCCTGTGGAAAGCCTGAGGTTATTTTTAATTGGTTAGATTTGTTACCATTTATTTCAACGTATTGTGTCCGATCTGTAAGATATGAGTGGATCCACATAACAAAATCATAATTTATATTCATTTCCATCAGCTTTTCAATTAATTCATTATGTACGACCAGATCGAAAGCCTTCGAGTAATCTAAAAATGTAGCGTCGACCTGCTTTCTATTATTCAAGGAAGCTGAAAAATCGTTGATCGTTTCGATCAACTGTGCGACAGTCGAAAGGTGCTGTCGAAATCCGTGCTGGTAGGGAAAAAAAGCTTTCTTGTCTTCGAGGTAGGTGAAGATTCACTTTGAAACTATGTGTTCAAGTAACTTGCAGCATACACAGGTGAGTGAAATTGGCCGATGGTTTGCAATATGTTGCCTTTCACCAGACTTGTGAACCGGAACTACTTTTGCGACTAGCCAGTCATCTGGGACCCGTTTTTGTTTCAGCGAAGAATTAAAATTATCTCTAGATAGTGAGCTACCCATTCCGCATATCTGTGCAGAAAGGCATTTGGTATGCCGTCTGGACGTACAGATTTCTTATCGTTAATTTTAAGCAAAGGAGCTACAATACCTTCATGCGAAACCTGAATATTAGGCATTGGTGATGTGTACGGGGATTCTAGAGAGGGTGGAGAAAGACCACCTGCAGAAATTTTAGTAAAGACAGATTGAAAAGAATCATTAAGACATACTGCCATACGCGAGTTGTCCGACACAAGTTCGCCATTAGCGACAATGACACTTGGACCTTCCTTATTATGCGACAAATGGCGCCAAAAACGGTGCGGATCGTGCTTCATAAAATTAGTTAATGTCACGTCATAGTAATTTGTTTTAGCGGTAGCCATATTTGTGCGCAATATAGAGCTTAGCGGCGAAATTTTATTATGATATTCTTTTTTACTTCGGTCTCTCACGGTTAATTTTACGCTTTAAATGTATAATTGCGCGGGTTATCCACGGGTTCTGTTTATTTATTTTCTTCTCCCGAGTTGGCACAAATCTGTTTACGCAGTGAAAAACAATATCTTTAAACGCAATCCACATCGCATTGACGTCATACGTCGAAGTGAATTCATCAAAACACAGTGAAAGATGATCAGTAATGCTTGTGTCATCGGCTCTATCGAAGCACAGAACATGCGTAGTACTAACAGCCTTCGGGTATACAGTGGTAGAATTCATCTCCACATAGACTAGCTTATGATCCGAGAGGCTGGTTTCAACCGATACGTCGTAGTCTTCAAATCGCCCGTCTAGGAACGCCAAGTCTAACACAGGTCTTGATTTCCCAACTACGCGTGTGCACTCATGAACTACCTGTTCTAAATCCTTACTGAAAGCTATTTCTAGAAGTAGTTCGCAATGGGCCATCTTCGCGAGGCCGAACGCTAAGCGTAGACTAATCAATTCCTGGCAAGTTGAAATCCCCAGCAATGATTATGCGACAGCTGCGCTTTTTAAAGCTTTCCAAGTAACGTACACGCCCTTAAGCAATGGCTCATACCCCCTTAAGCAATGGCTCATACCCCCGTGAACGCGGCCTCGCCATTACGACGACAGAAGTGAAATTCTACACTGGAATGACGAGCGGCAACGGAGGCAGCTGTGGAAGGAGACGACGACGCTCTAGCCATTGCTGATGATAGTTTTGGCGAACTCCGATGACGACGACGGCGCAGGGTCCGCTTAAACAGCTTTGCTGTAAAATTTTGTGCCAGTAACTTAAGAAGAGACCCGTTGCTGTGGCTCAGTGGCTATGGCGCTGCGCTGCTGAGCACGTTTTCGCGGGTTCGGTCCTCACAGCCGCTGGGGCCGCATTCAGATAAAGGCGGAATGCAGAAACGCCCATGTACCGTGCTTTGGGTGCACGCAATGCATGATTGCAAGCGTGCAATGCATGCACGCAATGATTAGCAATGCTAATCTACTACAGCGTCCCTCATTAACCACTGCGCAATTTTGGGACGCTAAACAACATAATCTCCCTAAAGGAGACATGAGGAGGGCTCGAAAGGCGTCATGCAGAAAGTGCCTATGACATCAACAATGCACTTTCCGTGTGCTATGTTTGTCTTTCTACTCCAAGTGGGCTGTGTTCAGCACCACTTGGAGGAAAGTAAACCGCCAAGTACTGCGGGAAAAAAAGTTCAGGCTAATGTTGCAGCGATTTGATGAGTGTTTGGTGATCCTCCACTGAGAGGAGCTGGTGCCAGAGCTTGACATGGCCGCGGTTAGGCAGTGAAGTGTGTTTGTTGGGATATGTATTTGGATAAGTACCACCGGTCCGTACACCGTATTAACGATTGATGTTTCAGTACTGCTAACCTAATTAATCTTTATGCCCTTCCCCCCCCCCCCCACCAAGCAGCCTACTAGTGCATTACAACCTTCATTAGCCATTATTTCCTGACGCAGCCTGTAGCCATTTATATACAAACGCCAATGTTTCTTCAGCCTATCTTAGCCTTGTACTTGCCCGGAAGACAGTCGCGTGTAAAACTAAAACGAACGCCCTCGCCTAGGCTATCAATGCCCATATTGCGTGACTCGAGGTGTAATTTCTTCGTCGCCTTGACTGCTGGCTGCAAATCCTAGTTGTTCGTTAAAGCAAGTGCGCTACAATTTCTTTCACATTGCTCACGAATGCCGGCCATTCCACTTTCTTTCCCACCGACGTCCCAAAAGTCACACGCAAAATGTATACCTGGATCGTTACTTTGTTAAACGTACACTAACTCGGAATACCTGTCGCACCTCTCTTCTTCTTGTAGCCGCTGTTAGAATAAATACGTGACACTTTTCGCTGCACGGAGCCGCGACAGGCTCAGGTGGCTTCCGAGCACTTAACTCCACCCCTTGCTCGAAGTGAGAAACAAAGAAGAAAGAAATTCCACCTTCCGCAACGCTGCTATAGCGTGGGACGTGACCGGGCCGCGGGTGTGTTGGCTTTGTTTCACTCCGTATTTTCTGCGGTCGTTACTCCCCCCACCCCCCACTCCCGTCGCCTCTGCGGCATTGCATTTTTATTTAGCAAAGCATTTTCCCGGCGCGTCGCCGGCATAGTTTTGAGTACATTGACAAACGCGGGATAAGAAAATGTGGCCATGAGACGGAAGAACGGGAGGAAATGTAGCAAAGAAAAAAAAGAGAGAGAGAGAAAACATAGCGAAAGTGAGTAAATAATAACAAAAAAAAAAAGGTGCTCGTCTGTGCCTGCGCGTCTGGCTCGCTTCGGCCCTCATTCCGCTCTGTTTACGAATCGCCACGGACGAGTGCGTGCGAGCACGCGCTCCGGAGTTTCCAACCAGAGAGAGTGTATTTACCACTACCCTTTACTCGCGTCTTTCTTTCATCTTTTTTTTTATTGTTCTATATTGTTCAGGTATCGCATTATTCCTTCACTTTTCTTCTCGGGGCGAAGAACAGTTCTATATCTGACGAATTCAGCGTGGCGTTCATTTTAGAGACTCGTTCCCTTTGTCGGTTCTTTCCTTTTCTTTCTTTATTTTTCTATTCATTCCTTTTCTTTCCTGAGTCTTCTTTTTTTGTATCTTGCTCGAGAACAGACCTAGAGCAAGTCGCATTATTTCTTTCGATGCGCTCAGTCATGCGTGGCATTTTGCGTGAAGCTCAGGAGAGAACAAAGATAAAGGACGTTTGAAATGGAGAAGCATGCGCAGTGGGGGTGAATTACGGTCGGAACAACTGTCCAGATAGATTACAGAGAGTTGATGCCATCGAGTAGGCGCTTGTTTCTGCTTTATTTTAATCATTTGACTGCTTTCTGATATCGATACCTTGCAGAGGTGTCCAGCAGCGTTTCCAGTAAAGCACTGTTCTTTCTTTCCATCCCAGCGACCGGCCGCCGGGGCTTGTGATCGCTTGCTCTTTTATTTTGACCTTGCGTTTTAGAAAACGTAAAACTGCAGTAAGAAGCACGCCGGCGGGTAGGATGGTAGCACGGGCAACGGCAAGGTGTTTGCTCGGCTTGGTCGAGCAACGTGGCATCCACGTTTACCTGGGGCTGCTATTCTCTCTTTTTCTTTCTTTCTTTTTTTTTTCGCGTTATCCGTCGTGCGCCGCTCTGCTCGCTGGGCAAACAGCATTCGGTGCCGTGCACGTGTGAAAATGGGCGTCCGCTCGCCACATTACCATCGATCGAGCGTTCGCTGGTCGCTATAACCCAACCAGTCTGCGAAGCCATTCTGCGATATAGTTGTGCTTCAACATTCACTTTTTTTTATCTTGCGTTGTTATTTTCACTTTCAATTATTGTTTTCCGTTTCTGGTTCCTTTCTGAAGAAACCTGTGCGGTTCACCGCTACAGTTCTGCGATCTTGAGAGGTTATGTTCACTCAAGCTTCTGGCTGGCTCGGGTATGCACATGCGTGCGTGCTTGGGTACCTGCTCGCAAGAACCAGGCACAATGCGATTCACTATTCGAGCTATTTTTAACCTTTTGAAAGACAAAACCAAGACCGCTATCCACTTTCTTTGCCACCAGCACGAATTCTCTCTCGCTCTCTATTCCCTTCTCACCTTTCATGTCTCGCTTTCCATTGTGGGGTAGAAAACCGGGTTTTTAGTTCTGGTTAACCTCCCTTCTTTTATTTTTCTTCCGTCTCTCTCTCTCTCTCTAACCTGTCAGAAGGAAGTAGTGTGGTCATGGAAATGTCAATACTGAGTTTGTGATTCGAGACGCCATGGCTTTCTGGTATTTCGTAATATTCTTTATACAGGTTGCTTCAGCTAGGCTGTACCAAGCCTTAAAAATTTACTTCTCCGCTACGTCAATGCGTCCAGCTCACTATTGTTCACTGTGCTTTTGAGCAACTAAGTATTTTTTTCATCCGAAAAGCCATTGTTAAAGTCATTGTTAAAGAAAAACGCTCAACTATCTTTCGAAATCGTGACTTAAACGAAATATTTTCACTGGACAAGTAGTAGAGCCTGTTGAAAAATATTCAACTGATTTCTTTCTGTGAAGATAGCTACTACGGTTTTAATTTTCGGGACTCCAAAGAGAAACGATCTGAAAAAGTACTGCGTGAGGAAGCGCTTGCGCAAATGAATATTGGTGCCTTCAAACATGCTGCCAACCAATAATCGTTACTGCACGCAAATGAAACGCATGAATAGGCCGCAAGCAAAAAATTCGAGGCGATGGCCACAACAGCGTCTTCGATGCGTTGTCATCCATAGCCGTAATCTCATCGTCCTTTGTGCCGTCTATCAACAGCAAAAATACTGACAGAGCTTCGAGAATCGTCACACCCTATTTATCGCTATATCGCATGGCTCCATTTGGTTCATTGCAAAGCAAAGACAATTGTCTTTGATCTACCTCCATCGCTTAAGGACTACTTGTACATCTTGTCTGCCTGCAGCATCGAACGTTCGTTAGTAGCATACTTGGTGTCACTAATGTCGCTGCGCGCAAGCGCATTACCACATGGCACTTCTTTCAGATATTTTGTGCTTTCTTTGGATCCCCGAAAAATTACAGCCACAGTAGATATTTTCATGTAAAGAAATTATGCAAATTCTCTATTGAATATGCCGCTTTTGTGCCAGAACTTCAAAAGACAGTGAATAATTTTTGTTAATAATGGTTTAAGCTTAGAATGAAATATATTTTTAGTTCATCAAGAGGACAATTAACAATGCTGAGTTGGCTGCATTGTCGTAGCGCTTACCTGACTTTCTTAGGGCTTAGCGCAAGCTAGCTGAAATACCCAAAATGCTAATCTCCGAAGTGAACGGTGTGACGCTTTCGGAGCACTTCGCATATTCGAATGGGTCATTTTACGTGGTAGGTGCTTTCATCCTTACGAAGAAAAGATAAAACACTCACAACGCTAGTTTCCTTAGCCGCCTGCCACAGCTGCTTAGAGGTCACCACCCTACTGAATGAGGCAGAATCGTATATTTTAAGTGAGGGAAGAGCTCATAATATTTAACGGTGATTTGTCATCTGTGGCAAAGATAAAGAAGCATGTCCAGTGTTTCAACATTGTCCGGGTGGTTCAGCTCGTGCAACAAGTGCAGGCATTTGTGTATACACTGCGAACTTATACGAACACTGAATGGCTCTGTGTAAGCTAGTTGGTTCTTGAACATGGATGCCAAGTCCCACTGAGTAATTCTAATGAAACACACAAGAAGAAAACGCGATCACATATGCAAGGTGATGCGTCCCACTCGACACGTCGCACTCGTCACTGCCTCCTAGTAGCTAGGACTTAAAGCAGCTAGGCTATAGGTCATGCAAATAAGACAGGGTGCTAGGCTAGGTTAGGCTAGGGTGGGCTAGACTAGGATCCGCTAGGCTATACATAATAATACCCGCCGTGGTGGCTTAGCGGCTAACTGTGTTGCGCTACTAGGCACGAGATCGCGGGATCAAATCCCGGCCAAGGCGGCTGCATTTCGATGGGGGCGAAATACAAGAACGCCCGGGTCTCATGCATTGGGGCCACGTTGAAGATCCCTTGGTGGTCAAAATTAATCCGGACCTCCCCCCCCCCAACCCCCACTGCAGTGTGCCTCGTAATGAAATCGTGGTTTTGGCACGTAATATCCGAGAATTCAATTGTATTCTATAAATATAATGCAAGTAAGACATGTTGCTAGGCCAGGTTAGACTAGGCTAGAATCCGCTAGGCTATTATGTCTGGAGCGTCACTGAAAGGGAGACTAACAAACAGCCACGCCATGAATAAAACCCACAGCAGGCTGCTATTGTAGCAAAATATGCAGATCGCTAACAAGCAGCACTTTGTACAAACATGCAGCTGCTTTCGACGCCCAGTTCAGACAATTGTTTAGGTTCAAGGTGGTTTTACCAGATTTATTCCTAGAGGTCGCGGTTCTCTAAACAATCTACAAAATTTAGTGAAAATATAGCAGTTTCACTCAAATATCCTTCCTTTCTCCTAATACCTTGTGCACCCAGTACAGCAAGAATTACAAATACAAAGACAGTGCCCAGGAACAAATTGCCTCAAATCTTAACATATTTACCACTCGATCGCGATGCCACCCGCATCCCGTGTCACATTAATCTGTGTCAACAAGTCCACAGATGATCCCGGCTCGGTCGCTGCAGCACGTACATTACACTGCCACCGATACAATGTCAACAATTGGTCGCGTCGTCCGGCCTTGTTGCTGAATGTCCTGTCCCTCGTTCTGGGCAGGCAACGGTGCTTGTGCGACCAAGGCAAGAACTTGTCGCAACGTTGCCGGTTTGCATGGTCGTTCGACCTGTAACCCGGAGATTGGTCCGTGAACCAGCAGCGCCACTACCTTCCCAGATACCTGCACTTGCATTAAAGCGAAGTTTTTGTTACAAAGCAAGCTGACCACGTGAAACTC
This sequence comes from Dermacentor variabilis, assembly GCF_050947875.1. Classification (NCBI taxonomy): domain Eukaryota; kingdom Metazoa; phylum Arthropoda; class Arachnida; order Ixodida; family Ixodidae; genus Dermacentor; species Dermacentor variabilis. The sequence goes on along the minus strand of NW_027460280.1, from coordinate 59,819,253 downwards.
TTTCGCTCAATGCCGGTGTCGTTCACCGGAGGGTTAATCCTAACACAGGCGCCGAGTTTTTTATATATTATGCATGCTACCGGGCGCGTCTTCTACCACCAAATTGTGTCAGTTGTTCACGCTGAAGGTGGTTTTACCGGATTGATTCCGAAAGGCCACGGTGCCGCAAACAGTCAACAAAATTTTACGAAAATATATTGCAGGTTACGCAAGTTTAACCAGAAAGAAAATCAATTTTGGAATGCATTTGTGGATTGCGTAATAACTGAATTCAGTTATTGCCTCTTTGGCAGAATGTCCTTAGGGTAAGCCTAACGCCGGTTTGCCACCGCGTCACCAAACAGCCGTCGCATTCGCCGGTACTCCTCTGACTGGTATTAGCTATCAGTGAAAGTTGCACGGGTTCTTTTGCTAACACGTTGCCTAATCTGGTACTGTATTACGTAAAATTGTTCCAGTCTGATTTTATTCCAATCTCCTAACGTAAAATTTACGTAACCGCCGACGCAAGCATCAGGCGGTCACCTGCAGCGTTCTTTGAACAGCCCAATCAAATGCTCTCCCCGTTGATAGGAGGTTACTTTTGTTTCTTTTGTTTACTTTGAAAGCAAATGGTATTACCTCCCTTGACAGGTTTTAACGCGAGAGCGTTGTGGGCCCCGTGTCGCAGGAAATCCGGCCCATTATAAGATATAAAGACGCCAAATAAACAGACACACACAAGAGAAGAAAACGGGACAGAGCACCTCCCGTTGTCTCTTGTGTGTGTCCGTTTATTTGGCGTCTTTATATTTTATAATGAACAGCGACCAACTAGCCCAATAAGAAGTGCTTTTAAGAAAATCCGGCGTCGGCGTCCGAGTCCAGCGTCGATCGTCTTTTCGCGAAAAGTCATTCCGAACCACGCACACCCAAGAATACCCAACCACTCTTCTGTCGCCAAAGTTGCTCATACCTAGTCTTTCATTCCTTGCAAAGTTATTCCTCGGAATTTTGAGAACGGAAGTACACAAGTAAATGTCATGAAAAGAAAAACCGACAGCGCACACTTATTATGTTAGATCTTCTCAGACAGAAATATTAAAAGTACGAAACAATAACGGGAGATCGGCCCACGCAAGAGGCCGCGTTTCTTCCAGAAAGCTCGCCTTCGTGCATAGAGTTCGGCGCCAGCGTTTGCCGGTAAACATTAGGGTTACACAAGCTGCCTTGCCGGGAAGCGTGAAAAGCAGTTGGGGATCTTTGAATGCTATCACGTTCCACTATTAAAGGCGAACCTTAAGCGTCGTCCAAATGGGCTGAAGAGAGGATGGGATGGGATGGGAGGATGGGATGGAAGGATGGGCTGAAGAGAGGCAAGAAACACGCACAAGTGGAGAGGGTTTCCGTGAGTCCGAGCTAGCACAGTGAAAGCAGATAACCATGTGGGGAGGATGGAGCCGACGTCGATGATTGGTCCGCTTCCGCTTGCTTAGCTTGCGGTGGCCGAAAATCGCGGTGGCGTGCAACCCCGGGAGGGTAAAGATACCGCTGAAATGCATCCTCAGCGAAGAACGGTTAGCAGACTTATGTCGCATACATGCCCAAAAGTCTCGACAACCTTACAATGCCACCCAAATATTTGTATTATATGCAAAGAAATCGATTCTCCCCTGCAGCTCCTAGTAGCTGCAGCGCCAGAGCAATCGGTGGGCCGCCATCATTTACTCTCTTCAGAACGAGGCAGCCTCCGGCTATTCCGAAAAAAAAAAGACACTTTTGTTTGGCATGTTATTGCATCTTTAGTGCGTATACATCACTTTGACGCAATGAGGTTTCCTGTGCTCAAACTGGTACAGCACAACAAGGAAAGGAAGAAACAGCCGAGCCTGCCAAAAGAAGAAACAGAGCACTGACTTCCAGCTGGTTTTATTAGCAGATTGTACGAAATATTCAGCGACAAGAAAGCATCAGACAATATAGTAAAAACACGTCACAAAACGTCACACCGAGAGGGGACCGCACCATCATTAGTCCGAGATCACGTGCAATTCTTTCATACATGGTCGAACTGATCAAGAAATTGTACTTCCTGTGAAAAATAGGCACCAAGATGGGGCACTAACACACGTGCTGCCAGCCCTTGCTATGACATCGGCTTCAATATTCTCTCGCGTAAGTATTGTGATCGGTGCTTCTTTCAGCACTTCACACCGGTCCAAATTAGGGGTACATCCACAGTCGCGCCACCGAATCGCTCTGTGCACGGGATATATAGACGAAACTGGTCGCTGTCTTAATGAAAGGATAAAAGAACATTATTACAACGCGCACAGAGCACGGCACACGAGCGTTTTTTGCATTCTGCCGTAGTCAGGAATGTGACCGCTGCGGGCCGAGAATGGAAACCACTAAGTCGTGTTCAGCAGCACAACGCCATGACCATCAAGTCACCGCAGCGGGTAAAACGTATAAGTTATTTATAGTGATCGACTAATAAAACAGGAACGAGAAAATTCAAATTAAACTAATAAAACCCGCAACATTGTGCATGAGGTTCGGTGATATATCGGTGATGTGGATTTCAGTCTCATAGTGGCAATACATCGGTCCTTGCAAGGGTAAGCAAACCTCTTGGCTATGGCGACCTCCTGCTTAGAACGAGGTCAAGGGTTCGATTTACGGCCACCGCAGCTGCATTCTGATGGGAGCAGAATGCAAAAAACGCTCGCGTACCGAGCTTTGGCTGCATATTAAAGAATCCCAGGTGATCAAAGGGAATGAAGAGCCCACACCCTTTCCAGCCATTATTAATTTCCGCTTTTGAAGTGTCCCCATTGCACTGTATATATTCGTGACTCTGCCTGAAGTTCGCAGATTACACCAACATTCCGTTCAAATTATTATGCTCACACTGGAGGCTGGTTTGTAATAAGAGGCTTATGACTCAGCACAGACCTAAGCAGCTTCGGTAAGCCGGCTTAGCGTCCGCCAGCACAAGATTAATTTATAATTAGTTCGATGGGCGCATTGCTTTTACCTCCCGCAGTGTTACTGTTGTTGACAAGTTATGTTTTTTACCTTGGAGCTATACAAGAGCGAAAAGGTTAATAAAGGCGAACACGTGCGCTCCTGTCCATAAGTTTCAGTTTCTTGCTGATTCACCTGAATATTATGCGAGGGCGACAGTATTTCCGTCATATGATGCATGTTTGCGATCTAGGCGAAATGATAGGAAAGCTTCTTCGGCTGGCTTACTTGCAGAAACCGTGGCGCATGTACTCTGGAAGGGATGGTGAGTTCACGGTTAAACAAGCAATGCTATGACAATAACTCATTCTACAAATTCGAAAAGTACCCTTCGGCAGTGGGAAATACACTAGGATCATTGCTTGCACTGTCTAACTCAAATTGTTCTACCAAATTACAGTCCTGGCTCTTTCTGAAACCTGGGGCCCTATAACGTAAAACTACTCCAATATGTTTTATTACAATTTCCTGACGTCAAATTTGCGTAACCGCCGACGCAAGCATCGGGTGGTGACTCGCAGGGTTGTCTGAAGAGACCAATCAAACACCCTCTTCATTTACAGGAGGTCACTTTTGTACGCTTTAAAAATGAATAACATTGCCTACACTGAGCAGCTTGTCTTATCTAATTGGCTGAAAAGAGGCGAAGAGCACGCTCAAGTGGAGAGGGTTTCGATGGGACCAAGCCAGTGCAGTGAAAATCGATAACCGGATGAAGAAGGTGGTTCCGGCGTCTGCGATTGGTCCGCTTTCTCTTACTTAGCTTGCGGTGGCTGGTCGAAAATCGCGGTGGCATGCAACGGAAGATTAAAATGCTGCTAAAATGGATCCTTAGCAAAAATTGTTTGCAGAGCGAGGTCGTAAATGTTGTAGCCAGGAAGGAAGAGCGAGAAGGCCAGACAAGGAGTCACATACGCACACGTTTAAGTCTCTCAGACGTGTTCTATCTCAAGAAGAAGAACAGCATGCGCTGCCAGATCGCCGACCACGCGCAGTCACGGGGAACTATGTCCCCCGGCTTTCACTAGATGGCATCATATACATCTCCCCAACAGAGCAAGCGAAGTTCACTGCAGCAGGCGGCTTCACGCACCTCCCACTTCAGGTATGCATGTGAGAAGTGTCTTGTCAACACGAACAGGCGTCTGCTACACCGTCACTCACAAAAACATTTTCTGCGTTGGTTTTAGCAGGGGAATACCTAACTAGCTGGCTCCTGTTCCTGCGTACAGCCCCAGTGTCGGTGTTAACCCAGTAGGACCGAGGCTCATCGGTACTGGTGTTGTACTGTCGCTTTGCACTTGAGGTCTGTCAACCAGACGTCGTCTCCGTAGAATAGGTCCGGGAGGTCGCGGACTCCGTCACGTCTGTCGAAGTCTTTGTTTTGACGTTTCTGGTACTGTTCCTCAAGCTTCCGAAGGCTCTCTTGATCCGGCAGTTGGGGTGCCAGCTTGGTAGAACTAGGAGGAAGCTTGGTTCTTAGCCGACGACCCATCAGAAGTTCCGCAAGGCTATACCCATTCTTCAAAGGAGTCGACCTGTAAGCTAGAAGCGTCAAGTAAGGGTCTTCCGTCTTTGTCATAAAGGTCTTGATGATTTTTACCACAGCCTCAGCAAGTCCACTGCTCCGAGGATAGTGAAGGCTAGAGGTAATGTGCTTGAAGGCGTAGTCCTGAGCAAATAGTGAAAACTCAGTCGACGAAAACTGCGGGCCGTTGTCGGAAACCACTTCCTCAGGAATCCTGTGGCGTGCAAAAAATCACTTGCAGTGGTTGACTACAGCTGCGGACGCTAGCTTCTCGAGCCGAGACAGTACAGGTTATCTTGAATAATAATCTCTTTCTATCAACCACCACTAGCTCTTATAGTGAAACAAGTCCCTTGCAATGCGCTGCCAGTGTCTTTCTGGAAATTCGGAAGTTTTTAGTGGCATTTTCCTGATACTTGTTTCGACGCATTGCTGACATTTCTTCACCAGGGTCGTGACATCAGCTCCTATAGTGGGCCACCAGGCACAATCTCTGGCTCAAGCAAGTGTCTTTGTTATGCCGAAGTGTCTTTCATGTAAGAGTTGTAGGACTTAGTTTTGGCAAGAGGCGGAGACGGCAACTCGAGCAGCGTAGAGGAGTAAATCGTTCTCCAGACTGAGCTGGTGTCAATACTCGTAGAAGAGTTTTAGGTCCACTGGTAAATTTCGCCTGGAGGACCACTCTTTTTTCTTGCTCCACCGGCGAAGTTGTGCACAAGCAGGGTCTGTTTGTTGGGATGCCTCTAACCATTGAAGGCAGTGCTCCTTTATGGGAAAAGAGGTTTTCATAGAGCATGCAAGAGCTTCCCCGTTTTCTTCGAGCTCTGGGTCTTCTATTTTTTGGAGAGTCACTCTGGAAAGAGTCTCTGCGGCTAGAAGGTCTTTGCCTGGAACGTATGCAATCTCATACTGATATCGCATCATTCTCGTATTTAAACTCTGTAATCTGGGTGTCAGGTCGTCAAGGCTCTTCGAAGTGAAGATGGGAACCAATGGCTTATGGTCCATCTCCAGGTTGAACAGCTTGCCGGCAATGTAATCACCGAACTTGTCACATGCCCAGACTAAAGTAAGAGCCTCTTTCTCGATTTGAGCGTAACGCTTCTCGGTCTCTGAGAGTAATCGTGAAGCATGAGCGATGACGGAAAACTTCCCATTCGTTTTCTTCTGCCGGATTAATGCACCAAATCAGAAGGACGATGCATCTGCAGTGACGATTGTTTCTCTCGATGGATCGAACGCTCCAAGGACGGGGAGAGATGAGAGCACCGACTTCCATCTGTTGAACGCCTGCTGTTGTGGAGCATTCCAAGCAAACTCTTGCTTCTTTGACAGCAAAAGAGTAAGTGGTTGCAGGACTTCAGAGAGATTGGGAACGAATATGGCGAGGTATGTTGCCATTCCGAGAATTCTCTGCAGCTCGTTCCTGTTTCTTTGGCTCTCCATTTTCATAATGGCTTCAACTTTCTTTTCGTCGGGTCGTATTCCGTCTTGCTCTAGCCAGTGTCCAAGGAACGTGAGGCGCTGCACATTAAACAAGCATTTGGTTTCATTCAACGTCAGACCAGCCTTGACGAGTAGCTGCAACACATTTCTCATTCGAACCCCAGATAAGGATATCATCCCTGTGACAGACAACCCTACTGACGCCTTGTAAAATGCAGGACATCTGCTTCTGGAAGTGTTCACGAGCAGACGCAATTCCAAACGGTAACCGGTTGAAATAGAAGCGTCCAAAAGGTGAAATGAACGTAGTGAGCTTTTTAGAAGCTTCACAAAGTGGAATTTGCCAAAATCCAGCGTTCGCGTCCAGTTTAGAAAGCACTTTAGCTCCATGAAGAAGTCCGAGAGTGTGCTCCACGGAAGGGATAGGATGCCATTCTCTCAGAACGTGGCGGTTCAGTTCTGTGAAGTCCACGCAGATTCTCACGTCTCCGGAGGGCTTTAAGACGACTACCGTTGGTGCACACCACTCAGTCGGCTCATCAACAGGTGCTATGACGCCGATTTTCTGCATTCTTTGTAGTTCCAGCTTTGTCCTTTCGTATAAATGAATTGGGATGGGCCTCGGAGAGCTGAGCGCGAAAGATTTCGCTCCTGCATGCAGCTGAACTCGGTGTTCCTTGTGTAGCGTGCCGAGTCCCTGGAACAACGCTGGAAATTTTTCTTTGGGATTCACTTTCTCAGCAATTGCGCTTACGAATGTCAACATCCGGAGTTCTTCGATCGCTGGCTTGCCCAGCAACAGAGTGCGGACCTCATCTAAGACGTAGACATCCTGAGTAGTCGTACAGTCGCGGTAAATGAGCTCGAGTTGTGCCACTGCTGCGGCTGGAAGAAGCTTTCCGTCTGGGCCATGCAGCTGGCGAGGAGGAGCTGAGAGGAAAGGTATGTCCTTGAGCGTCTGGAATACTTGCTTCGGGAGGACTGTTCTGTCGGCGCCAGTGTCAATTTTGAGATCTACTGGCTGACCTTGAACCAAGACTGTTGCCGCCCACGTTCCAGCATCCGACGTCATGATTACTCCGATGAATCCTGCTTGTAAATTGATTTGTTGCGTTTCGACACAATCGAGGGGCCGCGACATGCGTAATGACCCTTTTTCCGGCAATTACTGCAGACTTCCGAGCGTGTTGGGCACAGAGTCGAGGGTGACGCTCTTGACCGCACCAACGGCATGGTTTCTGCATGCTGTTTTTACCGGAGGATGAAGATGGCTTGTTTGCCCCCACGTGAATAGCTGCCGCTTTCGTCCTGTTTCGAAGTACTAGTGAATTGGGGAGCGGACGCAACTTTGTTCACAAATGGCACTTCCTGGTGGAGCTCGACTTGTTGCTGACGGACGCTCTCGATCTGGTGGACGGACTCAAGGGCCTTCTGAAGAGTGAGGTCTGCGTCGAGCTGTAGCCTGGCGAATAGCTGCTTATCTTTTATCCCAACTACGCGACGGTCGCACACGAACTCTTCTCGAAGAGCGCCGAACACGCAGTCTTTCGAAAGCGTGTGAAGCGCAGTAACGAAATCTTCGGCCGACTCGCCTTCTTGTTGCATTCTGGTGTTGAATCTGGCTCGTTCAAAGATTACGTTGCCTCGCGGGATAAAGCATTTGTCGAACTTCGTCACGATTGCGTCGAATTTCGTTGAGTTCTCTTCAGAGAGAGCAAAAGTGGCGTAGATTTCCTCGGCTCGCTAGCCCGTGATGTAGAGTAGCGCGTCTACTTGATGCTTCTCGGGCTGAACGCACAACCCTGAAGAGGCTCGGAAACGTTCAAATCTTTGTTTCCACTACGGCCACTCGTTCAGCGACGAAAAGTTGAAGGTGTCCGGCGGTTGAATTACGAATGACGCCATGGCCTCGAACGTGAAAGGGTCGCGTTGCTTGAGTACCGAGATGTGCGTATAGGGAGCAGCTCACCCGCGTTTTGTTGCTGCCATCGTCCTTCTCACAGAGGAGGACTAGGAGCCGATGTCCGCTGGTAGAACCTGTTCTTATGACACCATGTTGTAGCGAGGAAGGAAGAGTGAGATAGCCAGACGAGGAGTCACATACGCACACGTTTAACAGTCTCTCAGACGTGTTCTATCTCAAGAAGAAGAAGAGCATGCGCTGCCAGATCTCCGACCACGCGCAGTAACGGGGAACTATGTCCCCCTTAACTGCAGCATATACAACAGTAAACGTGCCGAAAGTACTTAAAAACGTTACACGGCCACGCAAAAAGTCTTATTGTATGCAGATAAACCCATGCTCTTAGGCAGGTGCGAGTAGCCAGTGCCTGAGCGATCGGCGGCGGCCATCTTTTATTCCTTTCAGAACGGGGTAGCCTGCGGCTATTCAGAAAAAAATTCAGTTTTGTTCTGCATATCAATGCATCTTTAACGCGCACACGTCACTTTGACGCGGTGAGCTTTCGCGGTTTTGTGACATTGCGTGACAGGCAGGTGAAATGGTTCCAGCACTAACACTTTTGAACAATAGCCGAGGCCTAATGGCGAAAAGGCGTCGAATCAGAAATAACTGCTTTTGTGTTCTTCAGTCCAATCATGCATAATCAGTCTGTACACGTCACATACGATGGGGAGCTATCGCGGTTTTCATGACGTCGCATCACAGAGAGGCGACGTGGAGGTGATCCAAAAAAGTTTTTGACCAATCGCGGAAGGCGGATTGCAGAATTGGAATAGAAAAGTTTGGAATAACTTTATGTTATATCGCGCCTGGTCACTGACATTGAGATCGGTCGCTGGATACCTCGCCGAGAAAGATTCTAACATGGCCTCTTTACCAGACGGAAGTGCCGCATCGTATTCGTAAAGATGTACCACATGTCGCCCTCGCTGTCAGCGACTTGTGCTTTGATCTCATGGAAGCTTGTGCTGAGACATTGACCGTGAGTATTTCCCGGTGCTGTTGAAACTTTAGAGCCGCTGCACAACAAACGACAAAATTGTAACAGTAAGTGTAAGTGTAACACTAAGAGCAATACAATCATGAACGTCCACCAACTAGCCCCGTTCATTGCTTTACTAGACAAAATTAAGCCGCAAATGTATGTTTAAAGCTCTCGTTCTTATATCAGGATAATGAAGAACGGTTCCACTCAACAGGAATACGTGGGTTGTTGTAGTTTGACTCTTGCTCTCATATGTAAATTCCACTTACTGTTTTCTTTTATTCTAACTCTCACCTCGACCTACACCGAGTGTAAGGGCAAGCTCAGAAGCTAGGTAAATTTCTGGCTTTTACTTGCTGATGTTGAATGGCGAGAGATTTTGTATGCAAGTTCAATATTGTTCGAAAGGCCTTGAATAATTTTATTTATTAATCCGCCGTGGTTGCTTAGTGGCTGTGGTGTTGGGCTGCTAAGCGCGAGGTCGCGAGTTCAAATCCCGGCCACGGCGGCCGCATTTCCATGGGGGCGAAATGCGAAAACACTTGTGGTGCTTAGATTTAGGTGCACGCTAAAGAACCCAAGGTGGTCCAAATTATTCCGGAGTCCCTCACTACGGCGTGCCTCATGATCGGATCGTAGTTCTGGCACGTAAAACCCCGTAATTTAATTAAATTTGTTGATTAGATTATAGTGAAACAGATAGCTGTCTTACATGAACTATTTGTGTCTCGATACTTGGGTAAACTTAACTTGCTGAGAAGACCAAACTTGCAGCTCCCATTGTGTACTTTGCACTGGGAGATGGTACTGGATTCTATGCCTGCTTACGCTCACATCTGAATATGATATGCGGAGCACATTTATTTTCCTTCGACAACCTCACATTTTCCAGTTGCATTAGAAATAGTTTCAAATTGTCGTTTCCCTTAAAAATGAAGTTGAAAAATATAACTTAGTTAAGGATAAATGCGATCGCAAATTTGATATTGTAACTTTCAGGTGTTTTCACGCCGTGGTAAATCTGCTGTGCTCAGTTGCGCAAAGTGGAGCAACCTTATACGTGCATGGTAGCGCGAAGTTACAAAGAAAACCTCTACGGGTTTCTCACAAAGAAAGGAGAAAAAATATCCTGGTCCGGGGTTCGAATCCGAAACCCACACCGTCCCGGTCCGTTTGCGCTCACATCTGCTCAGCTGAACAGCAAGGTCGTAAAGAGAGGCCGAATTAATCGATGACTCGAAACGCGGGAACTCTGACCCTGGCTCCGGGTTCGATCGCCGAGCAGGGCAATCTTATCTTGAACTGTGGAGCTTTCTGCTTGAGAAACCCGTATGGGGTTTCTTTATTCGTTTTTCTTAAAGCTTCTTGGAGCCCTAAGGTGGATTTCAATTATTCTTCTTTCTACTTTCACATTATTACACATCTGTGCAATAGTGCGCTTTACTTTCTAGATGCGCTGCACTTTCCCGTGTTTCCATGGATTCTATTTGCACGTCCGCTACAAATATAAGATGTGAGAAGTTGATTCATTAATAATAAATACTTAAGTAATTAGGCGAAATACAAAGTATTGCTCTCACTTGTTCCAAGTGGCGGCAAATAACATTACCTTGGTTCATTCCAGCTACGTGGCATGTGCATAGCGTGTGTGCGAGCGTGTGTGTGTGTGTGTGTGTGTGTGTGTGTGTGTGTGTGTGTGTGTGTGTGTGTGTGTGTGTGTGTGTGTGTGTGTGTGTGTGTGTTTGTGTGTTTGTGTGTGTTTGTGTGTGTTTGTGTGTGTTTGTGTGTGTTTGTGTGTGTTTGTGTTTGTGTGTGTGTGTGTGTGTGTGTGTATGTGTGTGTGTGTGTGTGTGTGCGTGTGCGTGTGCGTGTGCGTGTGCGTGTGTGTGTGTGTGTGTGTGTGTGTGTGTGTGTGTGTGTGTTGCTGAAATACTAAGATGCTAAAACCATACATAATAAGCTGAATGCTTTGTTTTCAACAGGCTTAATACAGAGCCTGCTAGAGGGGCAGAGACCAACGGCTTAAAATGCCTGCCAATCGTATGTGGGCTAATGGTTATTTGTGCAAATAAGAAGGAAGCTACATGGCGTCTTTTATTCTTTTATTCAAAAACGAACACACAAATACAACGTCGCTCATTGCCTTGACATCGGGGTTGAAACTCCCTCAAGCGAATTTTCACGAAATCAATCACGTCATGCTGATGACGAAGTAACGCACACTCCTTAGTTGCTGGACGGAAATTGATCAGCGCCCCACTAAGGTGCACCCGAGGGCGAAAGTCGAGTAACATGCACGCGTCGTTCGTTTATGTTACTAAGGCACTTCGGTGTTCGAGAATCCAGACGGGACAAGAAAATCCTTCAAACGCTCAGTGATGTTATTTCTAGGGCTTTCTTTGCCGCGAAATGAAAGAAAGAAAAAAGAAAAGAAGGCAAAAGAACCTAATGGTGACGTCCTGTATTCTCGAACTTGCTCTAAAACTTTCCACATAACAATAGCGCTTTTTTTTGATACCTAAAACTTTGATAATTTATATAATTTAACGATTTAACCATAGTCTATGCCAAATATTCTATTATGAGTCATTCAAGACGACTGTGATTAAAATGCCATAGGTTTCATCCGTTTACGAATTTTGTAGCGCCAGTTAAATAGTTTTTCTTTTTCCGGAGAAGAGACATGAAGCTCTCAACAACGACAAAACTATTATCAACCAAGACAACCACCTGACCAAGCCTGTTACACATCTTCGTATAAAATACAAAAATTAAGCACGTAAACGTGAATATGACGTAATAGTTCTGCGAAAACCCGCAAGGTGTAGAGAAGTAATTAATAATGGGAAAACTAGACATCTACCAAAATGTAGCAAATCGTTACAAAGTGGCAATTTGCTACAAAGTAACAATAGTAAACGTGATTGCTGTCTGTACTACATAAAATTGGCTTTCCCTCACAAGGAAGCACTCTGCAGCAGAGTACCCTTTACAGGCAAAACTTATGTTTTCTGAATGATTGCAGGGATCGAGGTCAAATGTGGGATAGTTTAGAACTTCTTGCTGGGCGAGTTGGTGCTTTCTTAGGCGCAACTCATCCTTATAGATAGTCAAATGTGAACATGATGGAAACAATTTTGTTTCAACACGTATCTGAAGCATAAAACACCCTTATCCTTCTCTTTTATGCGTTCATAGAAGACAAAAATTAACAGGAGATCAACGCCGTCGCTGCGTGCTTTTACAAATTCTCTCACGCGTGAATTTTCTAGGTCGCAAGCGAAATACTTGCTGTCCATATTGTTAATTTGAGAGCATTCTATGTGCTTGTTACGAATAGCTGTCCCACGCGTAAAAAACGCATAGGCAAGAACGTTGCAGAATCTATTCGCATAGACGGAATTTGAGGTGGACTTAACAGAAAACGACTGGTGCCAAATAGAGAAGAAGAGAAGAGGCCTCAACTGTACTTATAACAACGCCATGTGACAACGTACGGGATAATATGTACAAACAACGCGTATTCTAAAACTGTGAACAAGCGCGACACTAGAACGCACAGGAGTGCCACCTACAAAGTAAATGGAGAAGCTCCGCACAGGCTCAATCATTTTAGCCCGTGTGCAGCCTTGTGCGCCAAACGGAGAAAGAGAACGTGCATGTGGCGCCATCTAGCTTCGAGCGACCTCTAGAAACTTTCGCGTGCCGAATACAGAGGGCGCTTCATCGATCGCCCGATCAAGCACGAGGGGCGCTTCACGACGGGAGCAGTTATCTTGCGAATTCGGTGATTCAAGAAACAAGCGCTAGATGTCGCTACGGCCGAAGCATCGAGCATGTGCCGGAGGGAGTCCTGGCAGGAGTTTCAAGCCTCAGGCCCGAGAAAAAAAAAAGGGGGGGTGAAGGCAGGGAAAGACGTCGCACGGCTTGTAAATACGTCAGAAAGGTGGCGCTACCACCACATAAGTCGACTCAAATGTATTCGCCCGCTGAATTACTTTCTTTTTCGTTTCACAAAGTTTCGTCTTTGATATGAGCGCTGTTATAGTATTGCTCATGGTGCTAAGAATTTAATTCTCATGAAGGCACTTCAAGGGTGCTCTTTACGCATAGAAAAAAAAAAGTGTCTATAAAATCAGGAGCACCACAGAAAACGCTCAACGTTCATCTAATTGAGATATTGCCACGCTCGGTTCACTTATTCTTTCGGCTGAACCACATACCGTGTGGCTGAAAATGTTCTTTCCGATGATTACTTGGTGCCAGCTTTATACGTCATAAAATACAGCAAAACGTTTTGTTCTCACATCGCTGTTTTTTGCTTACTTAAAGTAATATGTGCACCCGTCAGCGAAAAGAATGTGCTTTTAGATGAGGGGCGCAAATAAACGCCTACATAAAGTTTCTTTCTTTTTTTCTTTTTTACCCGCCATGGTTGCTTAGGGGCTTTGGCGTTATGCTGCTAAGCACAAAGTCGCGGGATCAAATCCTGGCCGCGGCGGCCGCATTCAGATGGAGGGGAATGCAAAAGAACCCGTGTACCGTGCATCGGGTGCACGTTAAAGAACCCCAGGTGGTCAAAATTAATCAGGAGTCCCCCACTACGGCGTGCCTAATAATCAGGTCGTGGTTATGGCACGTAAAACCACAGAATTTAATCTGGAAAATTTTTTTACATTGTTTACACTATAGAGATCTTTATAAAATGCTATGAGCGTAGCTAAGGTGGAGTTTTTGTAAAGGAGTTCCACATACATTGGCGCTAATAACGTGAGTTACAGAAGACCAGTTAACAAATAGTTGTTAATTAGCTTGCTTATTACTACCTTGGGGTCAGTTGTTTAATGACATATTTAGAGGCAGTCGCATTTGAATCGACCTACCTTTTTAAGAAACCTTGAAAAACGTACCTAGTTCGAGATATTCATAATAGAATTTCAACGCTAATTAAGCAGTATCGAACCGGAGCGCGCCGAGAGCGGAGAAAAGGCCGCCCCCCTATCATATCAGACGGAAAACGCTGCGTGACAAAGATCACGATCAAGTTTCAAACTGAATGCCGCGGCACTCACGGCCGATATTGTAAGCCATTTTTGTTGTTGTTGTTGTTGTTGTTGTTGTTGTTGTTGTTGTTGTTGTTGTTGTTGTTGTTGTTGTTGTTGTTGTTGTTGTTTTCAAGCATCTGTGGCGACATGCTGTATCAGTATCTGCCGCGACATTTGCCGCAAATCATTGCATATGCCATCATTAAAAATACGTCACATGCTTCATCACTGGGCGCTCTCCGTCTGACGTAGCATCGGTGCGCGTTCGGTTTCGATATTGCCTGGATTGAGCGTTGAAATTAGATCGTGAATATCTCGAATTGGATGACATATTCAAGATCTTTAGAAGTTTGGGTGGATGAAATATTACTGCTTTGAATTTTTGCCTTATAAGCAACTGCTCCCGAGGCTCTAATAAAATAGTTCCTTAACGAACGTTTGTTAATTAGTCTTTTCAAGCTCACGTTATTAGCGGCAAAGCACGTCCACCTCACCTCTGAACTCCTCTGCCATAACGCCCCATTTGGTACGCTCATAGCCTTTTTATAATATGTATATAGACTTTAAAAGAAAGACCTGTATAGGCCGGACGAGTGCATTCATCTGTGTACGTATAACAAATTTCATCTCTCCTCTTCTGATAGCTTTGTCTAATCAATTATCCCAAAGAACAGTACTGCTGGGACGGGCTTTTGTTGTTTTTGTTTGATATGTTTTAGGGAGGTCTTGGTGGTTGCAGTGTGGCGCTGGATCATGTTAAATATAGGCAGCTCTGTAAGCGTACGTACTGCAAACAAAGAGAAAAACAGTTATCAGCCCTAACGTTCACTTATTTCTTTGAATGTCTAAGTGCAAGTTCGAACCTCACCTACACAGAAGCAAGCCACACACTCTATGATCTCTGTTTACATAAGGTTATAAGGTACCCCACGATTATAGAATCATTCGCCATTTTACTCAAATATGTGCTTTATGTACTTAAATATGGAGCGAATATGACTATTTGCTGTCAAACTCTTGAAGAAGATACCGGGGAGTCAACCATATTCCAGGATGGGCCTGTTGGAGTGAGGATGCGATTCATGAATTTCAAGAGCTAGTCTCAAACTTTTGATGTTGCCATTAGCAGTCTGCTTAGAGGCTGGTTGCACAGACACTACGCAAACTCTTTTTGTGGATGAGCAGCAGATAAACCTGACAATTCCCATCAACAGCGCATACACTCTTAAACAAATGTACACCCTTTGGGTTGTATCTTGCCACGCAACAACAATCGTAATCTGTCTTGCTTGCGTTTCCTTCCTTGAAAACGCCGCGCTCGCTACTTTCCTGTCGAGAATCCTCTGTCATGCTGATAAAGCGTATGCCGTTCGTGACTTCGAAGTACCAGGCTCGCATCGTTAAAGAAAGGAAATGCGGGCAAGACAGATGACGATTATCGTTGTGTGGCAAGATACGACCCAAAGGGTGTAATTTTGCTTAAGAGTGTAGCGGCCGCGCTACTTGGAATTCTTGAGGAACTAGGTTGGCAACCTTTTCGAAAATGGCAAATGCAAATACTCTTCGCAGAAGCGAGGGCGCCAGGCTGAACTCGACTGTTGCTACAACTTACCCCCCCCCCCCCCCCACCCCTCCACCATCAGAAGCACTTCATTCGTTTGCCGTCCTAGCATAGGGCAACTCACCTCGCATCTTGTTGATGCATACAGGCGGAGATGGCGTGCGCGCAAAAGTCACAGGCGACATGTTACGTAATGGCTTCTCACGTCGCGTCGCATCTATGTGCGCGTCGTATCGTTTGCTCTCTCCTACATATTTTCTTCAGGAACGCAAACAAAAATTGAGCCACGATTCAGAAAGCCATTCCTTATGCAACGATTATTCGTGAGAAGCGGTGTCTGACACTGGCAAAAGGCTCTCAGGGACTATTGTGATTGCGCTCGTGGGATTTCGATGAAGTTACTATACTGAAACTGTTAAAGTGCTTTCCGCACTTCTATTTCATTCGAGAAGGGAAAAAAAAACGCTACATACGAACGCTCGAAGCTACCATGGGAGCACGAATGGAAGCTCGGCGGGAAACGCATCATGGAATTTATTGGAAGTCGTTTTGCTTGCGCTAAGTCAAATGGCTCAAGAAAGTTACTCGCCGCTAAGGCCGTTCAGAGGACATTGTGTACATGCCCCGTGTGCTGTCTATCAGCCTACTGCGCCAATGATCTCCCAAAACTCTCTTCGGGAGTTTTCTTTCTCACATTTAAAAGATGAGCCAAAAGTAACCCGCCATACCCAAGGTTCAACCACCATGTTGACGCAAAACATGGAGGGGGGGGGAGGGAATTCATCTTATTTTACACAACCATTAACTATGGGAGAGAAACGAATTGGTGAATATTAAACGAGCAATGACATCGATGTAGACGCTGTCACTCTTTGAACTACGCTAAGCTATTTGTCCACGTTTTACGAAGTCCAGGCAAACGACTGGAGAAGGAAAATGTTATTCAGGTGAGTTTCGCGACTGGCTGAGTCAGTGGAATTCTCTGTTTTCACTTGGTCTTTATTAGTTATGCGCGATGTCGAAGGCAGTCGATTTTGAAATTCCAGCGAAGTGCAGCGAAACCAGCGGTGGTTGAGGGAAGCGGCCACAAGACACAGGCAGTTGGGTTCAGCGGAGTGTTGCACTTCCGGATAGAGATCAGCTCTCGCGTGGTCCCAATATATTTCGTCTTATCGAGGCTCACTTGACATTCTACAAAACAACGCGTATTACCAGCGGCTCTTCGAGCTGTCTTGCACTCAAAACATGGAAATGAAAGAGTGCAACACGGTTTTCTGTATATGGCCAAGTCCTAGAATGATAACTCGTTCTGATTGCTTCATTGTTTCTTTGTTCTAGTCCCACATTGCGTTCAACTTATTGTTCCACTTCTTCAGAGATGAAAACATGATATTTTAATCTCTAGACGATCTTCGACTAGTTTTCACGACTGCGTTCATATCACATAGGCAAAAAAAAAAAAAAACATGACTGACACAAATTAAACAAATCAAGAGCCAGAAAAGTACACTTGTTTACTTTCGGCACGCAAACATTGGGATTTAATCCTTCTCTCCCAGTTTGCTGATTATCGTTTCTTTTTACGTTCCACTGGCAACACGTACCTAAGAATTCAATTCCATCCGCAGAAATAACGGGAGCTTTGGGACGCGCATATAAGATTATAATTCTGCTGCGCGTGAAGTTCCTTTTCTTTTACCGCTTTTTGCGGCTGTCAAAAAAACGGTCGACAGAATCAAATGAAATGTGCATAAAATTTCTGCCGCACACTGCTGGTGATCGACGCGGGAGCAGCGCGCGGAAACGCTTCGCTCAAGGGCGTTCTCTTCAGAACCGCGCAGTATTGCAGATCACGTCGCGTCGACTGTGGAGAATAAGTGGTCGATATGCTAAATGTGCCGTCTGGCACGTTCGCGCAGGGCGTATTATTGTTCTTTTTTTTCTAGCCGTTATATTGCTTTTTGTTTCTTACGTGCGAGTGATTTTCAGAGGAAGAGTGAGGAACGCCTGTGTTTCGTAAACAAAGGGGAATTAACACGTAAAAACAAGCGCCTCGGCTCGGCCTTGCGTCTACAAGTCCAGATCGCAACTAGAGTAAGGCTTCCACAGCGTTTAATACCGGGAACGTTGGCTGCTTTTATAGGCGTCAACATAAACAGCCCCGTTTTTTAGGCGGGTGGAGTTTTACGCTTTAACTATATAAGCTATCACATGCACAGTTAAATGTTTGGCCATTCTGGTGGAACGCGCTGACAACTGGTCCAGGGAAAAACGGTTTGTGAGATAAACGCGGGACAACTGCGCTCGCATACATAAAGCACTTCGTCCGTTAAAGTCAACCAGATCGGTCGAAGAAACGATATCTTGGTGTGATGCTTCGAAACGCTTGCTCGTGGTGATGACATCCCTTGTCGATCACTACAAGTTTCCATCTTTCTGTGAACCTCGGGGATGTCTGGATTCCTAGCGTATACGTTGAATTCATAAGAGCGTCCTTACAGAAGAAAACCGCTGTGAATTCGTCAGGAATTGTTGGGTGGTTTAGCCTATTTTCGTCTCCTTAATGCGCAACAAGTTCTGAGTGCATGGCGGGTCTTGCATGTTAAAGCCAATAGAATTATTTGGCTCTTTTGGGCGTTTTCGTAGTTGGACGGATGGTCGGTGGTCGAACTCAGCAAGGCAACTCGCGAACGAACGAACGAACTTCGTTCGTTCGTTCGTTCGTTCGTTCGTTCGTTCGTTCGGCCGTCCGTTCGTTCGTTCGTTCGTCCGTCCGTCCGTCCGTCCGTCCGTCCGTCCGTCCGTCCGTCCGTTCGTTCGTTCGTTCGCTCGCTCGCTCGCTCGTTCGTTCGTTCGCTCGCTCGCTCGCTCGCTCGTTCGTTCGTTCGTTCGTTCGTTCGTTCGTCCGTCCGTCCGTCCGTCCGTCCGTCCGTCCGTCCGTCCGTCCGTCCGTCCGTTCGTTCGTTCGTTCGTTCGTTCGCTCGCTCGCTCGCTCGTTCGTTCGTTCGTTCGTTCGTTCGCTCGCTCGCTCGTTCGTTCGTTCGTTCGTTCGTTCGTTCGTTCGCTCGTTCGTTCGCTCGTTCGTTCGTTCGCTCGCTCGCTCGCTCGCTCGTTCGTTCGTTCGCTCGCTCGCTCGTTCGTTCGTTCGTTCGTTCGTTCGTTCGCTCGTTCGCTCGCTCGCTCGTTCGTTCGTTCGTTCGCTCGTTCGCTCGTTCGTTCGTTCGTTCGCTCGTTCGCTCGCTCGCTCGTTCGTTCGTTCGTTCGTTCGCTCGCTCGCTCGTTCGTTCGTTCGTTCGTTATGACCATCAAAGTTATGACCTGGTTGGTTGAAATGCTCAGCGACTTCTTTGAGAAGCTTTTTTAGTTCTGTTCACACGATGGCCGTTTAGCCTGACGTTCACCAATTCTCCCGTGACACCGATATATTGTTTCTTACAGAAGGAACATTCATGCATATAAATTACATCGGAACTAATGCAAGTAGAGCTAGTTTTCACTTCTTGTGTATAACTATTTGCGGTGTTTTTAATTTTAATGTCACTTTGAAGGTGCCCGCAAACTTTGCACCTGGGGTGACAACATACATTTATTACGTGGGAATGATGTTGGCTGACTTTTGCGTGTACTAACATTTCTTTCCGTTTGCGTGCACTAACGTTTCCGTTACGGCGATAGGTCACCCTTGGTACCACCGGAAACGCTTTTCTCAGAACGCTTCTCTCAGATTTTTTCCCCACGAGCACCATTTTCTGGCGCTTCTTTTATTCTCTCTTGCAGAGAGTCGATAGTTCACTGACCACTAACGAAGCAGATAATACACCTCCCCCCCCCCCCCCTGCGTCCAGGCACCTTTCACGAATAAAGGAACCTACAGTGACACGTCAACGGGCTGACACACGGCGCTACCTCACATTCCTTCTCCGACCGACGTTGAATAGCACACCTTTCTTTTCAATTCTACACCTTCGGTCGTTGTCTCGCCCACCCACTCAACCCTCTCCCCTTTAGAAGAACCCTACCTATATATCACTAAGTTGATAATAAAAAAGATCACTTTGGTGCAAACAAGGAAGGACGGAAGACAACAAGGGGAGCCCCATACCTATACCTACGTATACTGTGCCGATGAAAGCATATGTCGCCTTGAAAAAGGCAAGTCCACTTGTCGAAACGTTGGCTGCCGCTTATACCTTGTTCTAGTTTTGCTCATCGTCTTGAATTTCCATTTCCTGCCTTCCCCATGTTTTCCTTTGATCACTGTACGTAATTCATTAGGCCTCATTCATGCGCGCGCGAGCCGCTCTGATGCAAGAGTTCGCGTTCAGAAGCCATGGATATGCTATCGGCTCATATTATGCACTTTATTGCGCCTACTCAAAAAGGGTTGCGCGGGGCTTCCTGAAGCTCTGAGGAGTCCTATGCTTCTTTTTTCGTCTTTTTATTTCTTTAATGACAAAATGTCTATGTATTTGGGTTTTCTTTTAGTTTTCTTTTTTGTTTCCTTTTTGCTAGCCCACGTGCTCGGTCGCGCGTCCGAGGTTTTCTTTCTGCAGAGCACGAAGAGGCTACTGGGTCGGCCTGATAGAGGATGGCGCTGGAGTTGCATTCCGCCACTTCTTTGTTGATTTCTGCAGCAGCCCGGTGCTGCCTCGTGTGAGGCTCCTTGGCTGCTGCGACACTGACCGATGGCCGCGTTGCTGTTATTGTTGCACCTCCAGCGTGATGACAGCGGGGCTGGCGAAGAATGACCCTCAATCCTCGTCCGCGCGAACGCACAACGCTCGGTCCGCGGTGGAAGCTGAATGCTGGTCCGGGATCCTCAGCCGGCCGTCTCCTAGCAACGCTGCGCTGAAGGCTGAGCGCATCACACTTGCACTCCGAGGTTTCTTTCTTTATCGGTTTGTGCGCGACAATACCAGCGCTCATCAATATGTTATTATGCGTGCTATCCGCAGTGTTTAAAGATACGCCAAGAATCGCGATAAGACGGCTCAGTTATGTCGATCGCGTTGCAGCCCACGTTTATTTCATCTTTCCGAAGCAACGAGGACACACTTGGGTCTTTTCAGGCACTGATCGTATTGCGACGATCTCATTCTATTGTGCCAAAACTGAGAATGTAACGAGGACATTAATTATACGCTTGCGACTGTAGAATAGCTGCGCTTTCACAGGAGAGGGGTATGGGATGGTCCGCTGCTGTTTTGGTGATTACGTAAAATGTTATTCGCAGTTCCGCAACAGTTCCAGTCACACACCAAATTCCTTCGAAAAATTCTACACATTGCATAAGCATCGAAGCTTGAACGCAACCCTGCGAGACACACTGGTACAATGTGCCTTTCTTTTGTTCTCTCTCTACTTCTATCGTTATTTTTTTCTTTTTTTTCCGTTTGATGGAATGCGGAACTTCTTTTCGCATGTGGTCCACGCCTTCCGTCGAGGGGATGAGATAGATATACTGTTTATTAAAGCTCTCTAGCATTTAACATGTCCGCTCGTGGCTAGATTTATCCCGCGGTGTGTAACAGCACTCTGTGAGCTTTGCATATTGGGGACGCATGTCCGGAAACTGGTGTCAGTGCTAGGATTATCACTACACGGGCACTCATCGGCTTCTGTTCAATAATTACGGCACGTGCGCTATAGTTCTTGAGAAGCTAATCGGTGAGTTTCGGGTACTAAAGAAATGGGTTACATACGAGGCATAAGAACGTACGCACGCACAAATATGCACGTGCAAGCGCCGTTCAGTGGTATTATTCATATAGACCTTAATGGCCTTTCATTGCGTACGTCATATTTAAATCCCACCTCACGATTTCCTAACTGTTCGCGATGACCACTGATGACTGTCCTTTAGAAACGCACTCAAGCGGAGGCCCGTGAACAATGTTATGGCTCACGGGACACATATCCGCAGCAACAACGCAGCGATATAGCAACACAGTGGACAAAAGAGAGCAGAACAAATGGCATCTGGAAACAGAATAATTAACAAAACGCTGGGTAAGCCAAGCTAAACTATGCTCCTGGTGCCGTCTTCGTTCTGGCCCCCAATAAAATGTCACCTGCCAGCACGCGCACTCGAAACAGTTTCATGAGTGTGAACTCTTCATTTAATAGCGTCTTGGAACTTTTGCTTTCTTCTATAGAGTAAAAGAGAAGGTTTCAAGGTAAATACAAAATACCCGTTATTGTAGAATCCGTCCGTCCGTCCGTCCGTCCGTCCGTCCGTCCGTCCGTCCGTCCGTCCGTCCGTCCGTCCGTCCGTCCGTCCGTCTGTCTGTCTGTCTGTCTGTCTGTCTGTCTGTCTGTCTGTCTGTCTGTCTGTCTGTCTGTCTGTCTGTCTGTCTGTCTGTCTGTCTGTCTGCATAACGTTTATAGCGGATAAAACCTGTGCGCCTTTTAAAGGGAAAGATAGAGTACAAAATATCCGGCTCTCCATAATCCGGTCCCATGGAAAGCGCCTCTCCTCTTCGTGGTGGCATTCTGCACTGATTATAAGAGCCGGCGCGAAGCTCTTTTATATTCATCTGTGCACTCGCAGCCGCCATGCCGAAGCCCTTTACGTCCTACTGCGCGTCGTTCTCGACAGCACCGTGGGTCTGCTCAGGCACATTTTCTAGCTTATAACGATTGATCGCCGTAGTAGGTGATCATGCAGTCGTGGTTAGAGCTCTCTCGGCTTGAAGCCGTGTTATCGCTAGCTCGCTTCACCGCACCGCAGCGCTATTTTTTTTTTTTTTTCATGAGAATCGTTCAACATTCTCGCGAACGGGCGTGCACATTCAGCCACATTCCCTCGCTCCTAACCGCTGTTCGCAAAAAAAATAATAACAAAAGAAACAGATAAAATCACTAAGCATTATTCCTGGCAGTCTAATCCTTGCCTCGAGCACAGAGAAAGAGACATATCGTTAGCCTACTTTCTGCTGTAAGAGAAACTGAACGATCTTAGTCTCATTCACCCACAGAATATTGCCTTTATCTGATGCTTTGGTGCAGTTAAGGAGCATGTGGGTTGATATTAGCTTAGTGTTCCCTGTCATTCACGATGTAGGCAAGCTATGCCCGCTGTTACGTTCCTACGCGCTCCTCTGCTTCGAGACTCTGCTGGGCAAGCTTCCTTCCAGCTGCTCTGTGAAACATTCATGATGGGGCAATACCGTCTCCGCTCTGTAGAATACGTTAAACATCCACGTACGTATACACGCAACAGAACCATGTAATGGGTGCCTTCACTTAGCGCATGCAGTTACTTTGTAAGGCAGAGTGGACGAGTCAGCTGGATTTCTTTGCCGATGGTCAAATAATTTCCAGTACTTCGTGTTTATAGTCGAACATTAGGCTCATCACCCAACCCTTAATGGCTGCTTACATATCGTGGGTTAATTTTGGTACCCGTACCCTACTTGAAGTTTAGGTGGGAACTCAATGCTCTTAATCATTCATGTTAATTGTGATTAACATGAGTCCTGTAGTGGACGGCAATCAGAACGTCTTTCAATGTCACCGGAACTAATAAGAGTAAGGAACTATTATAAACACCAGGACTCTCCGACTTATACAAGTCCAAAATTTCAACCAGCCTTTGCAGGGGGGTTCACTATTTTTTATAATGATGTACGACGTATCTCATTTTTTACTTGTTTTTTTCTTTTTTGCCCCCCGTCATTTCACTTCACCTAACTTGCTCTTTCATACGCACGCGGTGCTTCAACGTGTATACATCGAGGCAACTACATTATTTGTCTTATCTTTTTCTTTTTAATGGCATTCTTTCTTTTTAGTGTGCTATTAATGTTATTACGCCCTCGCGTAACACGCGGTCATGGTTTATTCGACGCAAGTATACTCAAATAATTATTTTGTTTTCAAAGTTTGTTATTCTTGACCTGCAAACCAGCCTGCCGCCATGCGAACGTGGAAATTCCCAAGGAGTGCTAAAGGCCTCCGGCGTGATAACGGGAGCATTCTAGTCGACATGAAGGCACTGGTAAGCAAGTGGTGAAGCTTTCTGAGGTCACGCTCCGTATTCACAAAAAAACGTTAGTACGCTACAGCCGTTGGTAAGGGCACATGCCAGCATACCACTTTTTTGTGAATTTCTCTTTCTTTTAAGAAATGTTTGAAGAAACTGCGGCAAAATTCAGCGGCCACACACGCACACACGCACACACTGGTTTAAGAAACCCATTTTTGTTTATGCACTATGCCATGCTTACACTGGCAGAATGGGCTGCAATAGTGTGACGATTCATTTCGCTTGATTCTGCTCCTGTCCGCTCACGTCTGACCGATCCTGAAGCTAATGTGGCCGGTGATTGCGCAACCCTGTAAACACACGACATAGATGTGCGCACAAGTAACACTGACACACACATATAAATACACTGGTAAATGCGCTATAATAATAACAATACCATATAATAATAATTTTTCGAGCGCGCATAAGTGCCGACGTAGACAGTAATGACCTTATAAACAAGGTTGATTGTAGCAAGAAGAACAAGGAACAATACTGAAAAGTGCAATAGCGTTACTGTCCAATTTAACGCCACAGAGCAGTCCTTACAGTTGTGAACTCCTCGCGGGCAAGCGACTGCGTTGAGACGCTTGGCGCGTTTTGATATGGCCTTACCGAGGCTTAGTTAGAACGCAGGCGAGAGCTCGCGTGAACAAGGAAAGCGCGGATTACACAGGCCTCCGAGAGCGATGGTGATGCGATATCGCGGCAGTGTCCTCTCCCCTCGCGCAACACCTGGCACGCTAACGAGGCAGCAGGTGTCCTCTTTCGTCCGCTGTGCACCGTCGAGGCGCACTTGCGTCGTGATATCGCAGCCAATGGGACTTCAAATGCCGTTTCGCAACTACAGAGTACAGACGCTAGCTTTTTCGCTTAATGGGCCATTTGATGCTTTCGCATAAAAAAAAAAAAGGAAACGATGCCAAACAAAAGTAAGGCAAACGAGAGAAGTAAGGGTATTTCTGCCTGTACAGTGGCGCTGTCATGTTCTGATCTTGGAGACAGCAATACATTCTGTAAAATTAGGAGTGGGAAAGAGTGCAAGCGACGACGGAGTGTAGAATCCGAGTCGCAAAATGAAGATGCAAACCCGATGTCGTGCGCTCTTTCGTTTTGGATCAGATAACACCTTTCAACATAGCCGCACATGAAACGCGAGAAAATTCCAGAGGACTATACGAAGCCTGGGCTGATTCAACCTTCTTTTGACATATCATGTGCTGACGAAGTGTTGTGCAAAGCCCCTTCTGTGGCAGCACAAACATATAAAAGTGCAGCTTGTATCGTTGCGTCAAATTATTTTCTGCCACCTTTATGGAAAGGCTGTCATCTGTTTTGAAGCTGTTGCTAACCGTTAGGTGGCACTTGCGACAATTATCCACCAGCAAATCAAGCGTATTGTTTGTGCATCGAAAGTGTTTTGTCTCTAGCATAATTCAAGCGCATGTCCGTGTCCATCCTTGCGTCACTGTTTTCTTTTCTTAGCGCTTCAAGTTTACTAGGAATGGAAGGACAATCAGCCCTCTCTCAAGGCTTGTTCGGTGTCGTTACGGAAAGGACACGGCGGCTGGTTTTTAAAAAAAGTGTCACAAATAATAATACGCTGTTGTCGTCCTACTAAGGCATTCATGACGACATTTCAATTTTTTTGTGTCCCTTTCGTGTTCAATTTTCTTTCTTTAGATCTCTTATTCGCGCTTCAATGAAGGAGTTAAAGTGAGAACAGCTCGCACTCGTAGTGGCCGACTTGAAGGACCGGAAAGGGCGGAAATGTTCCCGCATTAATCGCGCATGCCTCTGGGGCTGTCATGTTGGCGCCACAGCTGTTCCGTCAACGTGAATCTCCTACGTGTAAGTATGCGGTTTGTCCAGGAGCACCCATTCTGCCTTCTTACTCCAGCCTCACGACGTACATAACAAGCATATTCAGCTACGCTTTCCACGCGTGTTTTTGAAGGTCTTGCTTCTCATGTTTCTATCATACTACTCCTCCCTTTCCCCATTTATGTAAGCTTATGTATGCGTATACGCTGCTCAAAACGATCGTTCCCCCACCCCTTCTTTTCCCGTTTTTTTTTATTTTTTTGCGACCGGCTCCTTGCGGAGACCGTGTTGTCATACATCCTTGGAGCAGCTCACACGTGTATTTTTGCTCATGATCATTTCTCTCCTGTTTTTTTCTTCTTCCTTCTCGCTCCGTGTCGCCCGCTTCGTACCATCATGGCTCAGGGGGTGAGTTCTTTCGGCTGTCTCTGCTCGCTTGCCCTCATCTTGTTTCTCTTTCCCCTCTGCATCCTCCCAAGTAGTTAGGCGGCCTCATTACTCTCGCCGCTCTCGCCTGCGTCCCAATGTTTCTTCCAGGCTTCGCGCGCAAGACACCCGACACTGTGAACCCTTGTCAGTCTTCTTTTCTATATAGTACAGCTAGAGCAAGCCGCAGTGATAGCTACGCGTGCCTCCGCGGATTCCTTTTTTTTTTTCGCGTGACTGATGGGAGAGCGTTACTCGCTTATAATTTTATCTCCATAATGGCAAATCGTTACCCGTGACTTCCTGCTGCCGTTCTCCCTGCTTCCGAGATCCAGGTGCAGTTGCACTGCCATAAGGCGCCTTCTCGCGCTCCGCACTGTGTTCAGGCTGGCGTGATCGCTTTAAAAGAAACCTTACTTGCGTGGGCATGTTGTTAATGCTTTGCCGCCTTGTAAATGCGCAGTGAAACAATGTGGGTTTTTTGCGCACGTTACTATTTCTTAACGAACATTTTCACTTTCTGAGATCGGGTTAATTGACCTGCATAGCTTCAGACAGATGCTCTAACGAGCAAAGTTTATATTTACGGTTGTTGCTTTCTTCCTAAGAGAGTGCTTGCTGTTTGCCCTTCTTATTGTGTATCACCGGATTGAGTACTCAATGTACACAGTATAGAAAGTTTGCCAATAAAGTTACTGCGTCTTGCAAGAGATATATGCTGCTCGGCTTTCAAAGTGTGCACGTAAAGGCATGGGGCATGCAGCTACGCGAATGATGTACTGCATGCATAATTTGCCCGCATGCATGAACATGTGGACGTAGCTACAACAAAAACTTACTTTGGACGCGTGGTGCTACTCTCATGCACCCGACCATTATATTTATATTCCCTTAAGCAATGGTTCTCTAGTCTGCGCCACGTGACGTCACTTGGTATAGAAGGAAGGAAGGAAGGAAGGAAAAAGTGGAGAAGGAAAGGCAGGGAGGTTAACCAGTTTAGCTTAACCGGTTTGCTACTCTACACATGGGAGCGGGATGGGGGGATGAAAGATGGGAAGGAGAGAGAGTGAGCGCACATAGCACATCACACACATCGTCAGTTACAGTCCGTCACTCTTGCGCGGTACGTCACATCACTGTCACAGCTGCTTGTCCAAGCCCGCCTCTTTCAAACACCGCAGTAGTCCGTTCGTCGCCTTCAGCTGCGATGTCTTCTGTCGGCGATATGTGAAAATAGTTGCAGCTGACAATGGTCTATTGTCAAGGTGCGTTATAACGGACGCCATGGACTGTCTCTGAGCATTATATTTAGGACAGTTGCTCAGAAGGTGTTCTAGCGTCTCCTCGCTGTGACAGGCATTGCAGAAAGCGTTGTCAGCCATTCCAATGCGAAATGAGTAAGATTTCGTGAAGGCCACCCCTAGCCATAAGCGATAAAGCAGAGGGGTCTCTCTTCGGCGGAGTCCGGTTGGCATACAGAGATGCATCAAAGAGGGTCGGTCGTATTGACGATTGCTCCGATTGGTCTGGCTGCTTGGTGTGCACCATAGAGAGAGCGTGACCTCCTGTGCAAGCACTCGAAGTCTGCTGGCTGCGTCGAACCGTGAAAGTGGTATGGCCTCTTCCTGTGTGTCTTAAAGAGCTGCCCGAGTGGCATTATCGGCGTTTTCGTTTCCTATGACGCCGCAGTGACTTGGCAGCCACTGAAACGTCACGTGGCGTCCTTTCTCATGTGATGTATGGAGTAGGCATCTAATATTGAATACGAGCTGTTCGAATGGCCCACGACGCAGAGCTGATAGCACAGATTGTAGGGCTGCCTTTGAGTCACTGAAGATTGACCATTGTCGAGGTGGTTCCCGATTGACCAAACAAAGTGCAGCGCGAAGAGCAGCTAGTTCCGCAGATGTCGATGTCGTTGGGTGGTCAGTCCTAAAGCTGATGGTAATAGCTCTTCCTGGGACAACCACAGCACCGGATGAACACTGGTTGTTTGTGGAACCATCAGTATAAATATGTACGCTGTCCGCGTACCTCTCGTGCATAAGAAGCAGAGACAGTTGTTTCAGCACAGGCAACAACAGCTCAGACTTTTTCCCAATTCCTGGTACACTGAGATTGACTTTGGGGCTGATCAGACACCAAGGGCGTATCGATGGTTTAGATGCAGCGGTGAAGCCCGAGGGAAGTTTGTCGTTGTACTTGACTATAGTTTTAGAGAATGATGCTTGGTGCTTGTCTGAAGGTAATGTTGCAAGGTGGTGATAGGGGACACGTGCAAAATGTCTGATGTGCGTTCTCAGGGCTTCCACCGTAATGTGAGTTTGCATTGGATGGTCCCGAGCAATCACAATAATTGCCTCTGTTCACGTGCATCTGGGCAAACCAAGGCAAATTCTGTGTGCTTCAGCTTGTGCTGCCTGCATAACATGAATATTTGTCTTGCAGGTGTTGTTCAGTACAGGTATACTATATCCTAAAGAACCGAGAGAGAGAGCTCTGTAGAGTTTCAACATTGCGTCTACTGACGTCCCCCGCGTCTTTCCTGTCAAGTATTTAAACAACTGGGAAGTTGCTGTCAGGCGCCATTTCATGTAGGCCACGTGCGGGCTCCAACAGAGGGCTCGGTCAATAATTACGCCAAGAAATCTGTGGGTTATGACATAGGAAATGGCCTGCCCATTGATTGCGATGACATAAGGCGTCATTGGTTTGCGAGTAAATGCTAATAGTGCGCATTTTTCTGGTGATATGCTGAGATCTTGTTTACACAAGTAGCTCGCTGTCAAAGTCGCCGCTCTTTGAAGCCGCGCACGCATCTGAGGACGTGTGACTGCCGAAGTCCAGATACAGATATCGTCTGCGTATATTGAAATTTTGATGGTTGTTGGCAAGTATTCAGCAGGTCCAACAAGAGCGAGGTTGAATAGCATCGGGCTGCGAATACCGCCTTGAGGAACGCCCCTGCTGATATAACGTCGCGTAGTGGGGCCATCGTCAGTTAACACATAGAATGATCTTGCAGATAGGTAACTTGCAATCCACAAGAAGACTCGACCACCTAGGCCAACCGTGGCAAGAGCGTCGAGAACGGCCTCATGTAATACGTTATCGTATGACCCTTTCACATCTAAGAATAAAGCTGCAGATAAACGCTTACGGGACCTTTCGTGCTGGACATATGAAACGAGATCAACTACATTGCCGGTGGAAGAGCGGTCACGTCAGAAACCAGCCATGGAATTCGAATAAATCTTGTAGTGTTCAAGGTACCATTCCAAGCGGCCAAGGATCATCCGTTAAATTATCTTTCCTACACAGCTGGCCAGCGCTATTGGGCGGTAAGAGGTGAGCTCTAGTGGGGATTTGCCCTGCTTCAAGAGTGGCACCAGGCGGCTTACTTTCCATTCGTCAGGAACATTTCCCTCCTGCCATGAGGAGTTGTAAAGACTCAACAATTATATCCGTGCGGATTCTCCGAGATAGCACAAGGCTCTGTATGGTATACCATCTGGACCCGGAGATGATGAGCGCCTGCAGAGAGCTAGAGCCGCTTCGAGCTCCTCTATTGTAAAAGGAAGGTCCATGCGGCAATCACGGGAATGGGGGACGTCAGCTCGGGCTGGAGGATCTGGACGAGTCGCTTGGTCTGCGATCCGCGCACAAAAGCCTTCTGCGACATTGATGTCTTGCCGCCCTTGGAAAAGCGCGAGCGCCTTGAATGGAAAACCTGTTCCGGAAGGCAACGCAGACCTTGCACTGTTTTCCAAATGTGAGACAGTGGCTTGCGGAGGTCGAGTGTCTGGCAAAACGTTGCCCAACGTTCCGACGCTAATCTATCCATACGACGCTGAATCTTCTTCTGCATCTTCCTGGCTTCCCTAAGGTCATGGATTGATTTTCTACGCCGATATCGAGGTTTCGCCCGGTGACGAAGTGCTCGAAGTCGCTTTAATTCTATGTCGAAGTCGTTTCGAGTGGAAGAGATCTTCGTCATGCGAGTGGCGTTTTGCATCGTATCTTTAATTGTTTGCTCTAACCCAGAGGGTAGGCCCTCGCGGCAGGCATCTTCCATATCCGATTTGAAGTTGGCCCATTGAATCGTCCGAATGGTATTCCGTGGGCGAGATCTAGACGACAAGCCTTTGATATTCAGATAGGTGGGAATGCGATCACTCCCATGTGTCTCAATATCTGGAAACCACTTCACATATCTGGCGAGAGAGTTGGAGATGAAAGAAAGGTCGAGGCAGCTGCCGTATGTCACGCCTCGAAGAAAGGTGGGGCTACCATCGTTCAGGAGAGTAAGGCCATAGTTGTCGGCGGTGCTTGCTAATCTTCGTTCTCTTGCATTGGTCCTTGTACTTCCCCATGCTGGATGGTATGCATTGAAATCTCCTATGATGACCCATGGGGTGGTTCAAAAACTCAAGATATCCGCTAATCTTTGAGTATCGAAATTGCTGGAAGGCGATATATACACGCCTATGAGAGTAGACAAGAGTTTGTTCGTTTTAACTGTGATGCATATATATTGATTGTCGTCGTGAGACGCAAGTGGTTGCAAAACATAGGTGAGTTCAAGACGAACAAAAACGATAATTTTGCTGCTGCATGTACCATTTGTTGATGACATGATAAATTCGTTGTTGACATGATAAAAATCTGATTGGTTTCGACAAGTTGGGCTCACAAATAACTATGAGTGGAAACATATTGGTGTACCCAAACTGACGAAAATCTGAAATTCGTGATTTTAGCCCTCTGGCGTTCCACTGCCTTAACTTCTTTTCGGAAGGATGGAGTATAGGTAGCCATCTTTCTAGTTGAGGAATTCAAACACTGGGCTTGAGGCGTCCAGAACTTTAAGTGCGCTTCGGGCAGACGGTGCCGCCAAGTTCACTAAAATTGCTCGGATGGCCTCCATGAGGGAACGTAGCACCGAGATGACTTGACGATCTGTTTTAGGTGAATCATCAATGGCCGGAGAAGGCTCCGGTGGGGCCGTGACCTTCTGAGGTTCCTTAGCAAGGGAGCGGCTCGGTAGCGCAGGCCATTCCTCTGAGGAAAGAGTCTTATCTGCTTCCTTCGTGGAAGTGGTGGGCCCTTTCGCGGCGCGACTAAGTCGTGCCGCAGGGGTGCGGGTACTATCACTTCGTGCATGCGCCTTCTTTGAAGGCGTACGATGGTGCCGACGTCGACGCCGACGCCGGACTACTCGGCTGCCTCCCTGTGGGCAGAATTGTCTCTGGCGATTTGGTTGGAAAACTTCAAGAAACCATGGAGCTAGACAGGATCAAAATGCGCCCCTTTATCCCGAGCGACGACACATCCATAGCCGGTGTAATTTACGACATATACTTTGCCATTCCCAATGATGACTTACCTAGCCTCATCAAGCCGGCAAACGAGGGCACGATCATTACGCAAGTGCGCCGCCTTGGCAATACGCTTTGCGTAAAAGTAATTTTCAAGGGAGGTTTATACCATCCCACGTTAAAGTCGGACATTTCCGACATCCGGTTCGACCATTCATCCAGAAGCTGCTTCAATGCTACCAGTGTTTCAGGCTAGGACACGTCAAGGGCATGTGTCCCAACTCGCTACTGTGTCCCCGTTGCGCTGAACCTCGTGCAGAAAAGACCTGCGGAGCCACGGTTCTGAAGTGCGCCAACTGTAGCGGCCCTCACGCGGCCTCGTCGAAAGACTGTCCCCGAATCAAGAGGGAGCGCTCGGTTGGTATAGAAGCCTTCATGCATGATCGATAAATAGTCGAAGCAGTTCTCTGATTAGACGCCTTCTTTTTCATGAGCAGCTAGCACTGATGATCGCCGCGATAAGTAAGCCGTAGCGCAACTGATAACGAGAAGTTTTGTGAATGCATCTGAGTTCACTTTCTTTCGGGATAACTGCTTGAGATTGTCCGAGCACATTTTCTAATACATCTGTTCGCTGTCATGGCTGGCCGGCGCCTGTCCTTAGGAATCGCTCTATAGGGTGTTAACTGAGCCGGTATAATGTAAGGATTCCTTTCGCTCCATTCTATTGCTTTCTTTTCATCGTGCACTGCCCATAATTGTCTGATCATGCCGATGACGTAGAAGGAGCGGAGCTTGGGTTCCGTGACGGAGCTCGAAAAAGGAAAAGACTAGGAATAGAATCGTTACGTTTCCCCGGTCCTGCTTTCATTTCCTTATCTCTACAGCGATGGCATTTTTATCACGCCAATAGATGTCATAAATTGCTCGGGTGCCAGAACAGCGGTCAATGATTGAGCACTCGTACGCAAGGGGGCTTTTGTGAACACTGGCTCCTAATTGACAAAACTTTTCGCTCGTAGCAAGGGCTTGTCATTGGCCAGCCGCTATCGCTACCAATATACGAGTTATCACGGTTGGCCGACTCCTGTATTTACGGACATCTGTA
The DNA here is from genome assembly GCF_050947875.1 of Dermacentor variabilis. Classification (NCBI taxonomy): domain Eukaryota; kingdom Metazoa; phylum Arthropoda; class Arachnida; order Ixodida; family Ixodidae; genus Dermacentor; species Dermacentor variabilis. The sequence goes on along the minus strand of NW_027460280.1, from coordinate 59,787,011 downwards.
GCGCACAATGAGCTACGTAATTACAGGCCCAGTACCCGTATTTCATTCGCCCGACATGCTATACAGGGTCTTCAAAGTTAAAACATCAGTAACTTTAATTAAAATGCTAAAGTGGATTACGCGCGTCCGCGGGCACGCGAACAAGTCTAGAGTCAGCAGATACCTAACTAAGAAAAGGTTTTAATTGGCTTCTTGAATTGCGCGATTACGTTATACCTCTACATTATGAACTTGAAGACAATCGTGTTTTCAGGACAACTCCATTTTAGTCAACACACTTAAAGCGTCGTGGTGCACGCGCGCGCACGCACACAAACCACGTGACCCTCAGCGGTAGCCCAGTGGCTATGGCATTGCGCTTAGCAGAGCACGAGGTCGCGGGTTCGATCTCGGCCGCGGCTGCCGCCTCCTGATGGGGACGGAATGCGAAAACGCTCGTGTATTGCACTGGGTGCACGTTGAAGAACCCCAGAAGGTCAAAATTAATCCGGAGGCCCCCACTATGTATGGCTTGCCTCACAATCAGTTCGTGGTTTTGGCACGTGATACCCTAATTCTAGAAAGGGGGAAAAAAACCAGCACACACGAACTCACACCACACCTACACGCACGCATGTACACACCACATTTATTTATTTATTTATTTATTTATTTATTTATTTATTTGAACAATATGCACCCTAGGAAGGGATTTGGTGTACCAGTCAAAGTACAAGTTTCAGAAGAGTAAAGATGTTTCTCGCAACGCAATTATAGGTTATACAAAAAATAGTGGAAATGTTATTAGGCTACATGGTCAGCTAGCGCGACGATAAAATTCCCTTAATTGGAGAGAACGGATACTTGCAGGTAAAGAATTCCATAGGCCAATGGTACGCGGGAAAAAGAAAACTGTATTTAAGGGTGCTAGTGAGAACGAAAAGCCGTTTCAGATTAAGTTCATAATAACGGCGGGTTGGAGACTGGTTGGGCCAAAGATAAGTATTCGCTATTTAAAAGCCGACATGAAGAGTTACTGATAGTGCATATATATTTCAGTGAACAAAAACACACACACACACAAAACAGAACCCTAACGACCACTCCTGCATGCACGAGGCATGCTATGCAGGCTTGGGAACGGCAACACAAGAGACGCTTTAGAACCGACAGTGACAACCTAAGAAATCACTGCGCTATAGTCGGCGAGAATTGACGATATTGAAAGAAGTTGGCCTTTGCCATGACGTCACGGAAATATGAGGTTTTGTTCACTTTAATATCGCACGTCGAGGTTTCATTGGGGCTTTCATTGAAGTCGTGGGAGACGAGACATTGTGAGATGCCCTATTACAAGCTTCATCTTATATGGAAAGAAAATATTGGGCAGACCGGAGGGAGTGTGTCCTTGAAGGAAAGTGGATAAAATAAACATGCTGCTCAGAGACGCGAACGCCGCTGCGCCGCACCCTCGGGGTCCAGGCACTGGCTCTGCTGGCGCGTAGAAGCTATTGCGGTTGAAAATGACAGGCGCCACTCGCCACAGGCTCACAACCGCCCATTGTGCGTGGAGCTGCTCTTCCCGGCGCACTGTGCGGCTAGCTCGACCAATGAATGCCAACTACGCCCCTCGGTCTCCGGCTCTCTCTCCACTTTATTTTCCTTCCACCACAGCTACTGAGACGCTTTACACTTCGTTTCAGCCACGGGCTTCCAGGTGTAATGCTATTTCCCCCAACATTTTTTTCTGGCGCATTCCTGCTTCGCATGTTCGGTCAGCACTATCTTTTTTCGCTGTCTCCTTCTTATCTATATCTTTTCGCGCTCCTGCGCATTTGCTCGGCTTTTTTGGAGCTTCATATTTCCGGGCGTGACCCGGTTGCGACACGCGGCCCGTTCCCTCAAATCACTCTCGCGATGCCGCTGTTTGTATTCTTCGACACCGCCGGCTTTCTTTCGAAGACGCCGTGTGCATGCGCCGCGTTGCGAGCCGGGCTCTGGTGGCCCGCAGCGCGTGCCACCGAGAACGCGCCCGGAATGCGCGCCTCCGGAGGAACGGGGAAGGGCCGACGAAGGAGCAGCACGCCGGGGGAGTGCGACGACGTCTCAGAACTCGGCGACACGCGCAATCACCTCCCCCCCCCACGAAGTGAACTGCCGCGTCCCTTCTGCCTTTACGAGCCGAGAAACGAGCGGAGGCACAAGTGGGACCTCCGAGTAAAGGCCGCGACAGTATTCGAGATAAAGAAAGTTAACGCGCAGCCGAGACGTCGTCCAACTTGCAGGATGTTTCAGCCAAGTCTTTTACAAAAAAGGATGCACGAACGCGTCGCGCGTGGTACACAAGATTCTTCCTCAATATTTCCCTATAGAAGCAGGGGAAGACGCTTAAGAATGCCGCACTAAACTACATAATGAACAAATTAAGGGGGTGCATTTATAAGGAAGGAAGAAGGAGGTGTTTGTCTGGCTACATGGTGGTGTATCCATAGCCTTGCAGACACCGCCGGCAGTCGATTGTCCCGAGAGCGCGACTCGTCATATGCGTTAGATGCTTAGCTCTTAGCGAATATACGTAGAAGCTATAGGTGAATGGAGGAATGGCACTTGTGTCAAAATCCACATCACCACACGTAAAGCAGGTAATTAATTAGAACAGGGCGCTCAGGCTTGGAACCTTTGTCGTTAGCTTCTTACTAACGCATTTAGGGGCCTTCTACAAATTATAATCTTGCAGCCAATTCTGCATGCATTCCCTGAACAACTTGCAGAACTAAAAAAAAAAGGAAACTCGATAACACTCGGTGCTGCATAGATGAACTTTGGCCCATTCGATATGACAAACTTAAACTGACACTAAAGAGAAACAATGAATCAGTTGATACTGATAAAGTATTCTTTCAAAACTATTATTTTCGTTAATTTTGAAATGACATGTTCATTACTAGAAGAGTAACTCAGCGCCAAGTTTTCATTTTTTTTTTAAATTTCGCACCAATATCCTAGCGTTGGAATACGTCAGTGGGACGTGGGACGTCACGAAATTCAAAGTATGTTCGCTTATTTGAGCCATGTGGTGCAATACCAGTTCTTGAAACTTGTGAAGTTTTCGCTCTTTCGAAATACAACGCAGTCCATGTTTACCGATAAAAAGAGGACTAGACCCAAACAGACGCCGTCAAAATCCATGACTTCGCATTGTACCTTTATTCGAAATTTATGTTGTGTCAGCCTAACATTGCCTCCATAATATGTATTGTAGATGTTATTACATTTGATATTTTGTTTCGTTCTTTTATGTACCCCACTCCCCTCTGTAAAACTTCGTGCGCTTGAGGGTAAAATAAATAAATAAATAAATAAATAAATAAATAAATACATAAATAAATAAATAAATATTGCTGTGGGAACTTCAAGCAGATGTGGCCACCCATCTTTGGTCATTGTTTGTTATATGGGTTGTCAAACCTCCTCCCGCATTGAGAGTGGCTTCCCTGGTATTATAAAACGATATTTACTATATCAAAATTCAAATTAATTTTCTATTTAATGCCCTTTTTAAGTGAGCGAGCAGAGCGCGCAAGTTGCACAACCAGAGGATACGCCCTTGACTAATTATTGATGAGTGTCATTCGCTGACGCCTGAAGCTTTCACGCCTTAATTCTGCTGAGACATTCTCGAGACGTTAGCGGTGCCGTGCACATCTGCAGCAAAGTGGGTGTGATTACACTGTCAAACATAATTGTGTTTGTGCGCCGCCGCCAGGCGCATCAGCTTGGGATGAGAGAGAGACAGAGAGAGAGAGAGAGAGAGAGAGAGAGAGAGAGAATGTAACTGCGAAAAGAAGCGAGCGCTATTTTCTGCAACCCCTTTAGGAAACACGTCTCAGCGGCGCAAGAGAGGGAAAAAAGGAAAGAAAGGTCAGAGTGAGAGGGAAGGAAAGAGACAAGTAGTTTATGTAGTGTGAAACGACTGGCTACCCTGTGCAGGGGTATGGTGCACAGGGAACAAACCCCAGCCTTTCCGGACATCGCCCATAGTTCACAGCTTTTACACCACGTGGCCTGTGGACCTTCAAGATTCAAAATTTGTGCGATGGCACGCGCAGTGTACTGTACGAAAAAGAAAGTACGCTTAATAAAAAAAAACAAGAAGAAAACCAAACAGGACCACGCCGAGCGCAAATCGGGAATGAGTGACGCGCGTGGAACACGAGTGGCCGGTTGATCGACTGTGAATCAGCGGTTCTGCTGCAATTTATGGGCGTTTAGAGGCTCAGACGCGCTTCGAGAAAGCGAGTGCAGAATTTAAAAAAAAAAGCGATCTGCCCCTCCACTCGCCCCCCTTTTTGTCCTTTTGTCGCTGCAGTTTTGGTAATCTCAAAAGCTCACTTTCAAAGAATAATGCAAGCTTGCTAAACGCTGGTGTTGGGCGCATGTTTAAGGATATTCCCACAGGCTTGACGTCCTTAATCTCGGTTGGCCTCAGTTTACGAGTCCATTTGCGCATTTGCGGGCAGCTGGCTAGTTACATAACGTTCACTGCCGCATTATTTTCTTCTCCTTTTTCTTTTTTTTTCCCATAGAGGACGTGTACAAGCCGAGTACCTTTTCTGAGGGCTTGGTAAGCGACGGGAGTAGATGCAGAAAAAACATGTGTAACTGGTAAATGTTCAAAAAACTGCTTTGCTGAAGGGCTTCAAGTAAGGCGCATTACTTTGAACAACCTGGAATAGTCTCGATCTTTTCGCAAGCTCGCATTAAAGAACGGCGTCCGAAGTCATTTATTTCATTGTGCGCGTGGCACGTTATGCCGCGCCCTTGTCTGAGGATTGGTGTAACCGAATATAGACCGATGTACGCGACCAATTTAAAGCTCGCGAAACCCACCACGTAGGCTCAGCGTATATAATGGTCAGCTGCTTCGCATGAGGTCGGGAGTTGAAACCCGGTTATTTCGGTCGTTTTTTCTTTCAACGACAAAATACAAGCACGTGTACCTTTACGTTTTAACGAACGTTAAAAAAAACCTATATATCAAGTTTATTCGGTACCCTCTACTATGGTGTCCCCTTGTTGTGTCCCTTTGTTCGAATTCGGGTGGTTAAAATCAGTCAACGAAAATTACAGATATTTTACGCCAAGCAATACATGCCAAGAAATGGCTTCTCGTGGTGCCTCTGCTTTTTCTTTTTTTTTTTTTTAGCCGTCTCACAGCCTGGGAAAATCCACAGCGTGATTCAACCTGGTGGATTCAAGCTGGTGTTCAACCAGCTTGAATGAAAAATTTTCGAGTTTTTATTTGTTTAAATAAAACGCTTACTAAGCTATTAAAATACAGTCTGTATACATTTGCAAATGCAGAATAAGCTGTTAAAGTGGTGCGGCTAATTTCACCTGACCTTATGGCCTGAGAGTCTAGGCTATGTGAAACCCAAATAAATGGTTGCGCAATCAGCTAAGACACGCCATTCGTCGCTCTGTACTTAGCCCTGTTTCCAGGAGTCGAAGAGATGCCTCTGTTAAGGTCAGAAACAGTAAGGATGCAAAACAGCCTAGCACAGCTCAGCTAAAATTTCAGATATACAACCAAGATTATCTTCTTTCTCACTGCCATAGTACTTTGTTTTGCTTATGTAAAGTTATCCGACACATTCTTTTTCGCTTGCTGCGAGCTACCTATCCGCAATAGCAAATAATTTCTAAAGACACTTAACTGTGCCACACATCCACAAGCGCTTCACGGCATTTGCAGGAGATTTACATATATGTGGTATTTTCACCTTGGTTAAAAAAATATATATATGTGTGCAAGTCCTACGACCGAGTCATCTAGAGCTCCTTGCGTTTTCGGAAACCTGACGCAAAGGAATAAATTCGCTGGTCTGTCATCCAAATGTGACGGCGAATTTACTTTTCGACTTTATAAAACGCATTTGATATTCTTAACGTAAGGAGTAAGCGGTCGTTGACACGCCCGTTGAGCGTTATAATTATGTGACTTCTACAACCTGTGCTGCCGCCCTCTGATTTCGTGTTCCATCTGCTGAAATTGGAGGCAGCATAAAAATTTGGGACGTCAAAGCGGTGCACTCCCGGGACTTCATTGATTTTCTGCCAGTCATCTGTACAGAAGCCGCGATGCCACAGGAGCCTCTAAATCAATAAAGAGCGAATTTTTCTGCGTTCTTCATTAGGTGCGCCAGTGCCTCCATCTCAAATCTGCGTCCGTTTCGTTTCTTCTACTACATCTATGTCAACTCTGGTCTATCGCTTTCGCTGAGCAACAACCACTGACCATTTCCATGAACGTGTAAAAACGAAGAGGACCACCAATAATTACTACTACTACTACTACTACTACTACTACTACTACTACTACTACTACTACTACTGCTACAACAACTAATAAGAATAATATTCATTATTATTATTATTATTATTATTATTATTATTATTATTATTATTATTATTATTATTATTATTATTATTATTATTATTATTATTAATAGTACACAGCTATCGCTTTAAAATCAACCGTCCTTCAAATGGTCGGCGTCAACCTGCGTCATATCGAAACCTCGCCTTTCAGCAGGAGCCCCCACTGAGTTTCGCTACCCTTCGCAGAAGCAACAGCACAGCCATACACTCTTAGGATACACGAGGCGTCAGCTATCGCTTTGAAAGTTTGTTAAGTTTGTGGCACAGATTTTGCACCAACAATGAATTCTTTTAGGGTAAGCAATAATCGCAACTTATGCCACGTCACATCTTCTCGATAACTTTCACCCTGTTTTGACCAAATCAGATAAAGCCACTAGCATGACAAACACCCCCAGCCAGCGCGATAATGCGGGTTAGAGACAAATAGAACTATTCACTTCGAAAGCTTTCGCGTACGGAATTAAGCATGCACACGGAATAAACAAAGCGCGTGGCCATAAAGCAAAACCTAGGCGATAAAAACGATACGGCGTGCGTCCCCCGCCACGCCTGAGTTGCAGCCCCACCGCAGGTGCATGTCGGCCAGCCGCGTGCCGCAACATGCACTGTCATTGGAGAGTTTTATGTAAGGGGACGCAAGCGGTTTGCGTACGCAGGGACTAGGGGCCACGGTGCTGCGCATGCGCAGAACACCACGTCAGGGTCTGCGCATGCGCAGTACCGTCGGCCCTAGTTCTTGCTTACGCAGGCCGCTTGCGTCCCCTAATCTAAAACTCTCTGTTGCTTGAAGCACCCACTGCTTCACGGCGCGAAATGAGTTCTTCCGCCTCGCCAGAAACCTACGCAGTTCCTGCGCGCCTTCTTCCTTTCCCGTAAGCGACCATGATTAGCAACATCTAAGTGTTGTTGTTATTAGGAATGCCCTGACCGCAACGCCTGAAACGAAATGACAGACCTTTGATAGCAAGCGTACCCTTGGCTTAATTATGCGAAGCATAAACAGATGCACTATTGAGGGCGAGTTGGCAACGGCACTTGGTTTCGCTGGTGCAAACTACAGGTTTTCCAGCCCAAATTAATCTAAGCACCAGCCTATTTATTTCCAGCGCCAGTGACTTTAATCCAAGCAGAACGTCCTTCAAGAACCTTCGAATACCGGGACAAGCAATAATTTGTGAAAATGTTAACAGTTCAATCGAGAACACTGAAGTGAACATAATCACTAGGGATCAGCAGTATTTCGACCCTGTCTGCGATATATTCATGAAGAATAAGCTTAATGAAGCTAATTAATAGAAATGACAATCAATAAATCAACACTACCACTGTCACATGAAACAAAGTGGTTTGCGATCACTGATGACTCCACCTTACCATATCTTAATTACAATATTTTATTAGCCATTTTTGATACTTTTCATTTGATATCAATAACGCAAAGCTGCTTAAGAGTGCGAGCACATTGTACGGAACGGATCACAAGTGATTACTAATGACTCGTTATCATCAATTAACAAAGGTAACTGAAATACTCATGCAATTTCTTTTTGATTGATACAAATGACGGCTTGCACGTATCAAGGTTACACTGTCATATTAAACAAAGTGATTTGTGATGGCTAATGACTCTGTCCTACCATTTCCTAGTTAATGTAATTGAATCCTTTTTTTTTTTACTTTTCATTTCACGGCCGTTACGCCCACATGGTATAAAATACGAGAACGCCATACTGAGCGTATAACTAGTGATCACTAATAACCGGGCGGGATCGGTTAGCAGCGGTAACCAAAGAAATAGTCATTTAATGTCATTTGGATTGATATCAATGACGACGCATATTAATAATAGCTACCACTGTCATATGAGACAAAGTGATTCGTGATCACTTCTAACTCAATCCTACCACTCCTTATTATCATAAATGAGTCACTGTTTGAATGAATTTTCGTTTGATATCCATGACACAAAGCTGTATGAAAGTTAGACGCTATCACTTAGCAAAGGTATTTCAAAACGCTCATTTAATTACAATGCGAATGACACCAATGACGACGTGCTCGCGTCAAAACTATCATCGCGCCAATTAATTTAATAAATTATTCATTGTATCTATTGGCTTCGTCATGCCAGTTTCAAGCCGACCTCATTGTTGAATCACTGGTTTTATGACATTTCATTTGACATGCATGAAATTAATGGTGATTAAACAAAGTGCCCTCTCCTGACATCGTGACATCGCATAGTATGTTAGAAACTAGTGTTCAATAATGTAGTCGTATTAGTTTGCTGCATCGCGTTACTTGATTGCTCATTAATGCAGTTTAACTACTGATTGGTTTTCGTTAGTTTAGCTAGCACATAATGTTTATCTTTCTAAATATCAAATACAACATTTTACCATGCGCCGGAACTTAAGAAACAATGGCGCGCGCAGCCGGCTTAATGCTTGGATGTCATTTCATGAAGCCATTTGATCCGCTGCTTCTTGCAGAATCTGACAGTGTCATCTTTCCTTATACATGAGGGCGCGAGTGTGCATAAATGCACATGAGAGTCTAGGATTTCAAACATCATCATCGAGCCCTTTCGCGGCAATTCACCGACGGACGAATCTTTTGAACCTGTAGTGCTGCTTCGCCGCATAGTAGCTGAACACAAGCGCCCCAAGAAAAAAAAATTCAACCAGTGGAATAAAAGCACGCTGGACCTACGTATTGAGGGAGTCATAGAGCATATGCCATTAGAGTGCAATTAGTGGATGAATCCTCGCTGCGCGGTAATCAGCCTATTAAGAATCACCCCATGCATCTAAAATGGGTCTACGAAAGTGTACCAGGAAAAAAAATCCAGCCAGCGTAATTAAACTAGACGCGACATATAGCGTGAGACGGTCGTCCGGATTAAGTGCCTACAGTGCAATCTGCGAAAAACGAGGTATTGCTCAGCAATCAATTTTTCAAAAATGCGTCTCGTAGAGTTACGCCGACGGCATCGCGCCAGGGTAGTCGATGTCCCGGATTCCTGGACTTGAGATGATAGAAAGAGACATCAAAGAGTAAAAAGGAAATGGGGGGGGGGGGGGGGGGGAGAGAATAAGTATGCGTACAGGAGGAGGCCGCATACACTCGAATAAAGCCTGTCACAAAGTCCGCGTGTCTTCAGGAAGCGAAGTAACATGTTTAAGGCCTGCTGGGCTGAGAACGGTCTCGGTCAGTGTTTATTGGACGGCCGCTGATTACAGCGCCGGAGCGCCGTCTTTACGGCATAGCTGCTAGATCGAGCTATGGTTGAGCGTCGCTAAAGTAGAGACAGGGCGGGCTACGTATGATGAAAATCAGCGCATTGCGAACACCATCCGGTCCATACCGGCCTGCTAGTCTGCTCCCATTATCGAAAGCCCCAAAGTAATGATGTTATGCTTCACTATCCAGACGGAAACTTAAAGACTTGAGGAGGAGCCGAGGCGACCCCGTTCTGGAGAGCCATCCATGGCCTCTCGTGAACACAATCTCCTATATGGGAACTTCTGGAGCCCACATACGCTTCAGTCCGTCAAGTGCAATTCTTCGACCTTCAGCAATGCTCGTGGAGTCCAGCAACTATTGTTGTGCGTCGCACCATACATACATCTGGCAAAACGCACACAACGCCGGTGCGGATATGCCATGTTGTACCGCCGCGACAGATCACGCTTGTTTTGAGCCTTTTCCTTTCCCCCTTCTTTTCTTTCTTTTTATTTTTTGACGCTTGCTAAGGATGGCGGTATGTTCTCAGCAAACAAAATACGGGATAGTAGTAGTAAGGTAATATTAATGTTCTCTCAGATGAGGTAAAAAATAGAAGAAAAGAATGCGTTGATTACAACACAGGGATAGAATCATTAAGTCACTATTTATATGTTTCTAGACTGATGCTCGGGTAACATAATCGTGGAACTGCCTGCAATTTGCCTCAGTCGCTTTATTATTTTTTTTTCGTGAGATATTATAATCAGTCTTAGACGCTCAAGTGATACGCAACCACGTTAATTAAGGCATTAGAAAAAGAGCTGCTAGGAACTGATGCCGTGCATATGCTCCACTGCACCGAGAGCCCTAATGAGGTCTTGTGAGAATTGATAGGACAGGGTTTCCTTGCTTTTTTTTTCTGTTCTGTAACAAGAACAAAGGTTTAAGAACGAAGCTTATAGCCTTCAGGAAGGACAAAATTCTAGCGCCGCGAAGATCGTTACTCGTTGTGTGTTCAAGGGTTAAAGCGCAGAGCTGCTGCATGCGACGTGCCTCGAATTATGCATATGTAGGCGCCAGTGGCGAGGTATCTCAGGGGGGGATTAGGTTCAACACCGTAAGCCACCTGTGATCTCTTAGATAAGTAGCCGTCCACTCTCCCGCGCCGGCACCTTACTTCGTGCTGATCCGAGACGCCGGAAAAAGTGGTGTTAAACAAGTACTTCCATCAAGCGAACAGCACACTGGACATCGCAGGAAATATAGGAACTCGCTGTTTGAGCTTCTGCTCTCTTCGCGCTTTCTCACCCGCCGTAATCACTAGTCAACAGGTATTTTCAGCCTACTAGGTCTAGAAGCCTGGCGTGCCGGCTTATTTACCTTCCTGTCTCGCCGACTTGCCCTGTATACGCGGAGATTTTAATTATAGAAGCGTTCCCCCCCCCCCCCCCCCACCTTTGCGCCCTCTCCGGACATCGTGCTCTAGTCATTATAACGGGCCTCTTCGCAGTTCGGTACTACAGCTGAACTTGGTGTAGGCACTGCGTCGTCACGTTTTCTGTGCTTGGCTCCCTGTATTTCTGTTTTTCCTCCGTTCGTATAGCCACAACTAATCTGCTCCGCGAGACGCGTGCGATGCGCCAGAGTTGCTGGCGGCTGCTTTCCCTTATTATTCGCGCACCGCATCGCGCCGGCATTGCTAGAGGCCCCTCCCGCTGCAGCCAAATATTCCCTCTGTTCCGAGAAGAAAAAAAAATAACGATAAACGAGAGAAAAGTGAGATAAAACAAGAAGCGAGCTCAGTGTACATAATCCTCAGGGCCGCCATGAACGCTGTCAGTATACCTCGGGAGCAGTCAGGCACGCACTTGTCTGAACGAGTGAAGAGGCGCGGCCGCTGGCACAGTAGCGCATTCCCTGCGTCATACATCACTGCGCTCTCAAAACAGTTCCCCAAGCAGCATCCACCTGGTAGCCGCGCGCGAACTAGTGCAGACCGGACGCCTTTTGCTGTGCGTGTGCCTTTTTTTGCACTTCACTCTCTTTCGAGTCTCTTTGCTCAGCTAATGGACAGCCGTTGAAAAGAAGCACTGGAGCATTAGTTTTAAAAGAAGGAGCGTATAGGGAACGTGTACGCCGATATCAGTGCAGCTGCTTCGTTTGAAGCCTGCTCATTAAAGAATCTGTCAGTGCTCGTGAAAGGGGGCTGGTCGCGATGAACAAAAGGCAGTTTTTTATACTACGTTTTGTTTTTGCTACAACCCACCCACGAGGACAGGATATGTTGTCACGGTGGATATTTCACGCGCCTTTTCGATTTTTTTCTATTTCTTTTTCTTCTTTTTCCTATGTCTCACTCTCGCAATAATGCAGTTCCTTGACAAAGACAAAGAAAAAAGTTCATCCTAGCGGGTATTCAAGTAAGAGCCCAAATCAACTAATATCCCCAACATATTGTCATAGGTACACATTGCAACATTATCGCTAAATTCGTCGCTGCGACTCGGGCTAGAGAGCCTATAGTGTCAGTTTCATGGTTTCTTTTTTCCCTCTATACAAGCAGGGAAACTTTTTTTTTTACCTATATTCACTTCGAACAACGAGTTCGGAGTGAACTACGGAGTGCCACTGGCGCAGAGATATATCTGGCCAATTATTGTCCTACTTCTGCAGAGGAGCACTTACAGGTGAGCCGCGTACATTTCCTATATCGACGATCTGTGAACCTCCCTGGAGCGCCACTTTGCAAACCACCGGGCACCGGTGGTTTCAGTTTGTCCTATATACCAAGGCGCAACGCCAAGGCTAACCTCAAGTCTGCACAACCCGCCTTTGAATTTTACCTCGAAGATATGAAAACGGCACATATCCTACATATCCTAAAAAGAGAGTGGGAGATCTGGAAGGCAATATGGGAGACCGTGCAAAAAAGAAGCGCTCGCGCGCTAGGCGACGGACGCTAGAGCTGAATGTGAAAGAGACCATGCTCCCGAAAAATCCACACACTCTTGAAATTATTGGAACCTGTCGACATTATAGAGAGTAAATATATGCGGAAAATGGCAGCTAAAGAGCGGCATAATGGGCTGGGTCTCATCTCCTTTCACCGGATGCAATCGAGCGTCTGCGAATTTATCTGCGTGTTTATAGAGAAGCCCCGTGTATGAAAAACGCGATGTGAAGCGAAAGTTCGAACCCGGGATAAAACGTCATTTTTAAAAGAAAAAGGAACTGCATATTAAAGGCAATGCCGTTATTACGCTCATAGTGCTAGAAGCACGCAGATATATGACGACTTGGTGAAGCAGAATCATCATGCGCTCTTCTCATTGAATAATCATATGCTTCCTAAATATGCAAGCGCATATGCCGTCGCATCACTGAATAAAATACTATATGCGTATATAGTTGAGCTGCACCCTCATCTGTGGCTCTCGTGGCGTCCTGTTGCTGCATCGTTCGCCAACGTACTGGACACCTCCCCTTTGTCTGGTGCGTTAAAAACGAAGCTATTAACAGACAGACGGACTCTGTAAATATTTACTTAATTCCTGTTTGATACTCCTTCACAAATTTATTTGCCTATATATAATCAGCTAGACGCCATTTGTGTCAAAATATATAAAAGCATCAAACATACAAAAAGAGGCAAGCGTGAAGCGTTTTTTAATGACAATAACAAATGTAACGTTACACTATGAGGCGTACAAAACGTTATGCAACCTCAAACACATAGTCTGAATTACGTGCGTGTTAGATGCATGAGAATGAATTTGAAGATCAATCAGAAGTTTCTATTTTGTGTATGGGGTGTGCTATACCTCTTGCCTAACAAACAAACAAACACACACACACACACACACACACATATATATGTATATATATATATATATATATATATATATATATATATATATATATATATATATATATATATATATATATATATATATATATATATATATATATATATATATATATGCCTAATGCAGAGGTTATGGGTTCGGCATCCACCGTTACCTTTCTGTTACAAGTTACCTTTCTGTTCACTTTCATTTCCATTTTCTTTATTCTTTTCTACATTTCAATTTCAAGCACAGCTAATTTTCCCGATGCTTTCCTTGGCGTCGTTGTATTTTGGCTTTCTGGTCACGATTAACACAATCGAGCCCCTCGGTTTCCTTCTTCTCTCGTTCATTTATAGCGAAGCTCTCGAATCTGGCAGCGCGGATGTCCTTACGTAGCATAAGAGGGTTTTTGAGCCACGTGCCTGCTTTCCTAAGTTGGCGCTTTACGCGACGCCATCGGCCAAAAAAAGGACCTCCCACATCCACCCACCATGGCTTTGAGTGGCACTGGCTTACACTCCTAGGGCTGGACCTAGTAAACATAGATACCCAAGTTAATGGACGGTTCGTAATGCGGAGGTTGTGGGTTCGGCTACCAACAGCGACAAGATACCCTTTTGTGCACTTTCATTTCCCTTCTTTTATATATATATATATATATATATATATATATATATATATAGGGGGTTTCTTCAAAGTTCAGCACGCGGGACCCGTCGTAACATACGCAGGAAAGAGACCACGAACTCTTAGGAAGACTTATTTACTGAACGTTTTCGGCGGGTGGACCAGCCTTCGTCCGAGTACTGTGGTGACGAAGGCTGGTCCACCATCCACAAAGAGAAATCTACGATAACGACCCAGGTAAACTTTTATGAAACGTAACTAAGCATAGCACAAAAAAAAATCTAATAAGTGAATGCATCCTTTCAGACAAGCATCAGTCGGGAATGGTCTTGGGGTGACATAACCGTGAGTTGCGCTGCCAACTGCTTAGAAATATCGGAGTGAAAGCTGTTGTGGGAGCCTCCCGAAGCGTAGAGTAATAACTAATAAATGTTCTTCAAAAAGCGATATGAGACGGCAATTAAGTAAATATCAGAAGTAGTATCGCGCAGACAGAAAAGCAGTGACGTCATATTATACGCAGCCGCAGTGTGGTGCCTGAAGTATTGATTACGGTATAAACATCCGTTGCAGAGATTTCATCGATAGCCTAGGCACGACATGATAACCGCAATGCCGAGATGCAGAGTTATACCAAGCGTTTTCTGTACTAATATCGCGTGTGTCGCCAGCAGCCGCAGATGTAAGCTCTTGAGTGCGACCCAAAACGAAGTAGGCACCACCTCGGGCAGGACGCATTGATTTTGACAAAACATTACTAGAGGGGAAATCTGACGCTGCATGCGTGACCCACCGGTACTGCTGTTCAAATGTAGCACGCGGATTTGCCTGCTTTGAGTGTTCGACTGCGTTTGATAGCGTTCAATTCGGCTGGAGACTTGTTGGGCATTTGTAACTTATGAATGTCGGTTAAATACTTTTTCGAAGCTAATTTTTCATAACACATTTTCTATATGCCAGTGGTTTTCTTATTTTAGCCTGTGACTGCGATCATGCATCCGTTATTGCACCACTGCAGCAAAGAAAAGTATTGTTTAGTAAGAAAAATTTTTTATTCTTGTTGTCCATATATCATGTACATTTAACAGGCCACATAGTATAACTGCTGTAAGCTCCTCTTAATTTTGTGAACTAACAATGAGAGGACGTTTCTAATGACTTATGAACGTCAAATGTCTGAGCGATGAAAAGAGGCGTTCCGAGAAAACAAAACCACACAATTAAATCGCAGAAAGGAATATAAGAAACTACAGTATGCTTTCGTTATGCAACAGAGCTTAGTCGTAGAAAACTTCATGTACTACCCATGGGCTCTAGTGCTTTAGCGATTGCGGCGTCAGGCTTGCCTCTAGAAAATTCGTATGAAACTCGATGGCGGGATGAGCTACGGTCTCTGGCGTCGTACGCCCGTCCACAACTTCATCGACATTGCGTGTAGCCCGGCGGTGAATAAAGGCAGCCTACTCAGTTTAGGAGTCTAGGGAAGGATGAGTTATCTTGTTCCGGTGGTAATTGTGTTTCTCTCTCTGTCTCTCTCGTTAATATCTTCACTACTTTCATTACTCGCTGAATATTCATCGCATAGTTGAGACCGTAACAGCAAGACAAACTTGAGCCGTCAACGAACGGGACATATGGTTTCACGGCAGCTTGTTCTTATATCAGCCCTAACGCATTCACAATTAGCCAGACGAGGCCTGAGGAACCGCAAGACAGAGACGCCCTGCGACGCGGAGAAAACGGTAAAAGAGAATGATTGAAACAACAATACGTCTACGGCGCAGCAGAGTCGAGCAATTCCTTCAGCTCTAAACTCATCTACTGCCGTAGCAGCAGGCTTTCGCGACGGACACTCCATCTTCTCCCATAAACGCACCAACCTATCATTAAACTATATCACTGAAACAGAAAAGGACTACTTCGTTTTTGGAAATGCACACAACGTCGTCTTCGTTGCCTACATTATTGTTTGCCGTGGCCTCCGAAATACATGCACAGACGCCTCTACTCTTGGAGTCAGAGTCACTGTGATGCACAAAAAACTCGCACGATTTTCCCCCAACGGCCGAAGCAGCGCGATAGCGAAGCAGTAAAGAAAAATACATCGAGAGAAAAAGTTTAATGATATCTGGATAGGTTAGTCTAGCGGCAGACTTGGCAGGCCATGCTACTGCAGGTGAGATGAAAAATCATTAAGTTCCGTGGTTTTACGTGCCAAAACCACGATCAGAGGGAAGCTGCAGTGAAAAACTCCGGATTAATTTTACATGAGGTGCACAGTGGCCACGTACACGTTTACATCGATGGTTCAGTCACATCTGCAAGCGCAGCTACCGCTGTGGTGATACCAAGAAGATCCGTCAAAATACAGCTAAAGACGTCACATGTATCATCAACGACAGCTGCTGAACTGGTAGCCCTGTGTGCGGCTCTTCATTTCATTAAGGAAGAACCATCCCACGCATGGTCATTCTGTGATTCCAAGGCAGCCCTACAGAGTGTACTCTCAGCACTGCGCCATGGATCACCTGAGCAGCTCGTCGCAGAGATCATGGAAGTCCACGATCGACTAGTTGACGAAGGACACATAATATATCAATGGTTGCCTAGTCACTGTGGCGTACATGGCAATGATCGAGCAGACGCAGCTGCCCGATCTGCCCATGACGGCGTCAACTGCGTTGCCATTCCTCTTTCGAGAGCCGACGCAGCGAAAAAACTTTCCGCAGTTGCGTGTGACCTGACATTAGCCCAATGGAATTCATCCGATTTCACAACTGCACGCCTCCATACCCTGGACCCTAATCTACAGCTCCATATTCCGCCCGAGCTTCCACGACGTGACTGCACCCTTCTTGTCCGTCTATGGCTTGGAGTAGCATTTTCAAATGCCTACTCTTTCCTTATCGGAATGACCAACTGCCCACTGTTTGACTTCTGCGGGTGCAACGAAACGATCGAGCATCTTCTTTGTGAGTGCTCTCGTTTTAACCCACAAAGAGCAGTCCTCTCAGCCACCTTAGACAAACTGGACAAGCGCCCAATGAGAGAAAACAAGATCCTTGGAACGTGGCCTACGCGAACATCAGCGCGATCTGCTATGAAGGCGCTGCTGCGATACTTGAAGGACACGGGACTTTCTGACAAATTGTGACTGTACACTGTGTGACGTAGGACTGTACGGTGAAACTGCGTAAGACTAGGAACGCCTTTGCGGGCTGCGTGACAGTGCCCACAGAAATAGTTCGTGTGTACGTGCGTGTGTGGGCTTAGGTTTTTTTTCCCTTTTTTTATCCTTCTTTCTTCCTCACCTATTGCATCCCCTTGCCCCTCCCCCAGTACAGGGAAGCCAACCGGAGATAATCTCTGGTTAACCTCCCTGTCTTTCCTTTGCCTTTCTCTCTCTCTCTCTCTCTCCGGATTAATTTCGACCATCTGTGCTTTTTTTTTTTCGATTGCACCTAAATCTAAATGCACGAACGTTTTTGCACTTCTCCTCCGTAGAAATGCGACCGCCACGGCTGGGATTCAAATCCGCGACCTCGTGCCCGGTGGCACAACTCCATAGCGGCTAAGCTGACGCGGCGAGTTCCACTTGCGATGACGTTGTATGAAAGTTAGATAAACAACAAAAACAAAGCACTGATCGCAGCCCGCAGTGCCATGCGTTCGATTTCTGATGGTGGTCGGATATTTCTTTTTTTTTCTTCGCTGTATGGCGATGGTGAAGCTGAGGAAGTGACCGGGCAACAAAGAAGTAAACGACAGACGGACGCAGAAAATAGTTTCCAGCTACTAACTGTTGTTAAAAGACCAGACGGGGAGAACACTAGGAGATGAATTCACAACTTGTTCTTGATTCAGAGTTAGCACCACGAAAGGAAAAACAGTTTGCTGTTTCGCTTTCTTTCTTCTCAACTGCGCGGCCATCATGCTTCCTTTGTGCATAAAGCATTAATAACGAAGTACTCAGCAGAAAGAATGTAAGACCAAATGGTGCAGACGTCTTACATTTTGCACTTAGCGTCGTAACAGAACACAACGCAGTCCTTAATTGTCCTGAATCGTGCCCGCATTGACATCATGCGGTGTGGTCAGCGTTAGTTAACGATTTAACCTTCTTTAATTTCGCCCGTCAAGCTCTACGTAGCAGTATTTTTAATTATTATTATGAACTATTTTCCAGTCAATATTTCAAGCCAAAGGCTGAGTGGTTTAAATTGTTTTTCCTCCTATGCACATAACTTCACTGCCGTTTCTTCTGCAACTGTGGGTATAGTTGCTACGCCAGAGTCAGCCACCACAAAGGCGGAAAGCTTTTGCCGAGCTATGACGTATACGTTTTTTCACTAATCATTATCATCGTGTTTGTGCTTATGCTTAAGCGACTAGGTCTTCCCTACTCTATCCGCATGATCCGAGATATCGCATCCAGCATCCCTCTTCCCCTGTCGCCTATATTATTACCTCTTCTGAGGGAGGGTAAATGCAAGCGTATCCCCATCAGCAAGCGTTGAAGCCCCTTCTCTCTCTCTCTCTCTCTCTCTCTCTCTCTCTCTCTCTCTCTTCTTTTCTTTCTTTTTTTTTTTTTTTTTACGCGACAGCGTTCGCGCAAGTGAAAACTCGGCCTGGAACATTTACGCTCGTTATAACGCTTTAACCGCGCTCACATCGCTGAATCA
The DNA here is from genome assembly GCF_050947875.1 of Dermacentor variabilis. Taxonomy (NCBI): domain Eukaryota; kingdom Metazoa; phylum Arthropoda; class Arachnida; order Ixodida; family Ixodidae; genus Dermacentor; species Dermacentor variabilis. The sequence continues at coordinate 59,768,203 of NW_027460280.1, read as the reverse complement.
TTAGGGACGTCGTTCGCCATGATATCAATCTCTACACTTTAATGCATTTATTGTTTTCAGATGTCCTGTCTCTCGCTATTCCCGTCTCTTGTTGCCTATGGGCCGCACACGCTTTCAGAACTGGCTACGCTAGTGCGTGAAATCGTGCCCAGGCGTTTTCAGTGACGCTAGCCTGGAATGATGAAACCGACGCACCGCCCGTGTCCTCGTTCCATGAGTGATTAACTTTTCAGTTATAGGTTCGTATGAGTGTCGCAAATAATTTTATTTATGTTATATAATTTGTCTGGCAGTGAATTTGCGCAGCGCTGTAATAATTCTGACTTTGACGGCAGGGACGAGTGCCGGAAGTGATGATATCTTACCAGGCATTACGCATCAATGCTTCGAAACACGAAAGTTTATCTGCTTGAGGCAAGCGTAGTTAAGCGTTCATTGTAGTATAAAAATCCTTCTGCAAACCGAGCAGCGAGATTAACAGCATTCTGGTTTGTGCTGGAAGTTGTGGTGATATGCATACTGCATGAAGAAAAAGAGAAAAGCTCGTTAATTAATTCTGTTTGTCCAGCCATACGCCCGGCACGCTACTCCGTATGAGGGAGCGTTAACAGTGGCACGCTCGCGTTGTTTGCCGCACCGATGTTATCATATTACCGCTTTCGCGCAGTAAGTGCTTGTTGTACCGGAAAATTCGCGCACGTTATCGTCACTTCGAGACCGACATAGGCCCATCATAATGAGAGTTCACACATATGGCGAACGCTGTAGTGCATTGTAAAACCAACGCGTGCTACACCGACTGCTCTAAAATGTATAATGATGCATGCATGTAGAAACTGTAAACAGACTTGAGTTATCGGATTTGATTCCACGGCTGCCTTCAGTACTTACCGCGCTGTCGTTGTCACGTAAGTGTCGCTGTGCTTCATGGGGACCAGTTTGCCAAATGAACAGAGGGTGAATTGAATTGAAGGCATGGTGGGGGTGCTTAATTGTAGCAACAGGTGGGTTTAGCCTGGCGATCAAGGCCGGCAATTGCTCCGCCCGAGCGTCTCTTACAATACCGCTGAAGGCTTTCATCATATGTCCATCAAACCAGTCTCTCTTAAGAATTCGATAAGGAGACGTGAAGTTTCTTTGCGGGCTATAACTGATCCCGCGGGAAATATAAAGCGGTGCAGGCACGCATGCCGAAGGTCATTAAGATTCTTAAGGAGAGCGTCCCTTTCATCTTGGAATTTCTGGCAGTACCACAAAAAGTGCTCAATGTCTCCTGTCTCGTTGCATGCTGTACAGTTCGGAGAATTGATTCGCCCCGTCTTAAATAACCAGGCCGGTGTATTAACAGATCCTGTCCTTATTCGATATAGAATTGAGGCTTCCTCTCGGTGAAATCTCTTGGTTACGCAAGGCATATGCGGTGGAACCCAAGGCGACCCAAAGTGATTTCGAATGTCAGATTTTTTCATCTGATTACTCTTTGGAGCCTTGACTTTGGCAGGATGATGGAGCGCTGCGTATGCAAGCGCATCAGCTTTTTCGTTGCCGGAAATACCAATGTGGGAGGGAATCCACTGACACTTTACTGTAAAGTCTTTGTTGTTGAGTTCTTTCACGATGGCTCGTGATTGGCGTGGGAACTTGAGGAATGGCATACCACGGTATAGTTGTTGTAACGCGGCCTTTGAGTCCGTAAAGACAACCACATTCTGCGGAGGCAAAGTCTTTAGTTTGCGCAGAGCAGAAGCTATTTCTATGCCTTCCACAACTGTTGACGAGGCTAAACAGTCCAGACGGCCAGACCACGTATTTCTTAGAGAGGGGATATAGAATGAAGCTGCGCAGCGCTCTTCGTCTGCTTTGACAGAGCCATCTGTGTATACTTGTAGGTGATTCGGGTAAGTCGTGTTCAAATGTTCCAGGACTAGTGACTTGGCTTCTGCAGATGGAATGGAGGTCCTGTAACTACTGCACAAAGCCATTGTATAGTTTGACGTACCCTCTTCGTTGTCTTCGTGATTTTGCGCAGCAGCTTTGCCTTTAATATCTTGCAGTACAGTAAACCAACCTGCACTGAAGTTCTTGTGAGCCGAATTCACACACAAAAAAATTATCTCTCTCTTGGAAAAAGAATCTGCCACTGGCCGACCACCTGGGATCGCTGTTACAATAGAACAACACCTCCTACGTGAATGTCATTTCTTTTGGAGGCCAGCAAATTACCCTCCGCAACAGCCTTAGCCCACTAGATGAAAAACATTTTATTTATATCAAGGTCTTGGAAGCATGGCCTCGTGCGTCCCAAATGCAGAAAGCCGCAAGAGCACTGCTGTTGTTTCCGAAGTCAAGCGGACTAAGTGACCGTCTTTGAGTCAGCGTCCACTTTGCCTGCATCTCCAGCGCACCTGAAATCTGTCTTATCCCCTTCTCTTTATCTATTTCTCCCTTTTCCTGCTCCATCAGCGTAGGGTAGCCAACCGGGTTGTCTTGGTTAACCAACCTAACTTTCTTTTTCTCTCTCTATCTATCTTTGTTGGCTATCACGATTGGCCGGCTCTTGATTTTAGGAACCACTTCAGTGAATGCCTTCCGCAGTTTTATTCTTCACGTTCATCTTGTCGGCTGAAATTTCTGCCTGCGTGCCATCCTCACACGAGCTGTTATATAGGTGCTAATATTCAAGATACGCCGGCAAGGTCGTGGTACCAGCCAGAGTAACCCTGCTGCCATCAACTTTGGAAGAGCCACCAAAAAAAAGCAATGAACCCGCCGCGATATCCCAGTTGCTATGGCGTTGCACTGCTTACCGCGAGTGCAGCAATTAGGATAGCCGCGGCTTCGATCTTGACCGCAGCGTCCACATATAGAGTGGGTCGAAATACAAGAACGCTTGCGTACTTACATTTAGGTACACGTTAAAGGTCCCCAGGTGGTCGAAATTATTCCACATCCCTTCGTTACGGCGTGCCTCATAATCGGTTCGTGGTTTTGTAACGCAACACCCCAGAATTTAATTCTTTCTTTGATGCAAGGAGAGAACAAATGCGTACACACGCTCGCACTCCCGCCAAGTACGTCCTCTTACTATCAAAACGACTCAGGGCACCTCTGTATTGTGCTCGGCGCATGTGCAGCGCCTTCTCCAGGCAACGTGCATGTCCGAAGACAGGAGGCGGGATCCAGATTTTGGATTTCGCTCAGATGCCGTAGGAAAGCACGAAGCTGCTATACCGAAGAACATGTGTGTGATCATGGCCTGCCCTGCAATGCACGCAAGGCACACCGGCAATTCCCCCTGGCTGCTTCATGTTCATCATTCATCTTCAGTGGTACACAGGGCAGATGGTGTGCGCGGAACTGATTTTGGTCGGGTTTCCGGGCTCGTTTTTCATCTCCAGGCGTTCAAATCTGTGGGCGATGAGCGCTTTCGTATCCATTGTATATAGAGGGTTTCCACGCTCCAGATACGCACAAGGGAAGCTCAGATCATGAGTGAAGTTGCCCATATTTTTTTACAGAACTTGTACGTCAATAATGTCTTCATTGTTCGCAATATAGTTCCTATAGCCTCAGAATGCACGTAGTGGCGCCTGCACCTGTTCCCAGTGGTATGTTCCTTTAAAAACTTCATGTAAAAAATTACTACTCGTAGTTTCTCATAAAATACGAATTTGATCCGCTAAAAATCAGGTAGTGTTATTAAGAAGACGGTTACATCATTATGTTATTGAAGTAGCTCACTTCTAAGCTGTACTTTTCTTTTGATTTCTACTAATGGTCAAGTCGTCTCCTATGGCAACACTTATAGCTTCGTCGGTGCGATAATCGATTATTAGCTCCATTGGAGTCTTGAACAAGAGGCTCCCTTACATGGCACGCTTGCTCTACATGGCAAAACTTGTGGCAACTCGATACTGGAGTTAAATGCAGCGCTTTTGGAATTCCTGCGTCACAGTGCGCTCGTGTTGTCAATGTTGGAAATTCAGTCTTCGTTTTCTTTGGAGTGCAGAAGCAAAGTCTCGTTTTCAACCATTTGATAACTCACCCGATCACATCCACGTATACACACCAGATGACGAAAGAAAAAGAAGAAAAAGGCCAAGCTGTTTGCGTTGTCTTTGAAACAGATGAGGGGCCCTATAACGTAAAGCTATTCTAATTTGTTTTTATTCCAATCTACAGGAGTCAAATGTACGTAACCGCCGACGTAAGCATCGAGCGTGACCCGTAACGTTGTTCGAACCACCCAATAAGACGGTCTCCTCGTTTATGGGAGGTCACCTTTGTTCGATTTGATTTCAAAGCGAATGGAATTGCTTATATTGAGCGGTGTTTAACGCGACAGCGTTAAGGGCCCCGAGTCGCAGAAAATCCGGCGTCGGGTTCCCACGTCCGGCGTCCAGCGCCGGTCGTCATTTCGCCAAAAAAAATTTCGAACCACCCATACCCAGGCTCTCCATGTGGCGCAAGAAAGTTACTGAACTAATTGGATTTCTCAAGATAAAATACGTAGAAAAATCGTAAAGTACGACTTACACTCAACCTACAGAGATGATAGCGTAGGATTATAAGTTGAATATACGAAAAATGAAATGTAATTCTACGCGAAAACTCAAAGAAAAGAAAACGCACAAACCCCATTTCCAGCGTTGCTACCATTCATTGAACGGCCATGCCCTACCAGATTTGCGCGCGCAAATCTGAAAGGCTTCTTGCAGCACCTCCAGGTGGCGCTCGCCTCCGAATTCATCGCGGCCCACGCAAGAGGCCGCGTTTCTACCCTTTCTACCAGAAGGCTCGCCTTCGTGCATAGCGTTCGCCGGGAGTGCTTTGCGGTAAACATTACGGTTACATACGCTGCAGTTGCCCGGAAGCGTGAAAAGCAGTCAAAGATCTTTGAATGCTGTCGCGGTCCACTCCTAAAGGCGAAGCTTAAGCGTCCTCCAAATTTTTCTTATATAAGCGGCTCACAAGAGGCGAGGAGCACGCTGAAATGAAGAGGGTTTTGGTGCCGCCGAGCGAATGCAGGGAAAGTGTATAACCGGACGAGAAGGGTGGTGCCGGCGTCTGGGATTGGCCCTCTTCCCCCTGATTAGATTGCAGTGGCTGGTCGAAAATCGCGGCGGCGTGCAACGGAAGGTTAATAATGGAGCTAAAATGGATCCTCAGCAAAGAAGACTTCGCAGAACGATGTAGTATATGTGCCGAAAGAGCTTGATAACGTTATACTGCCACGCAAGAAGTTTCTTTACACGCAAATAAACCCATGCTCTCCGGCAGGTGCGAGGAGTCCGTACCTGAGCGATCGGCAGCAACCATCTTCTATTCCTTTAGGAACGGGGCAGTATCCGGCTATTCAGAAAATAAAACTCAGTTTTGTTCGGCATATTAATGTACCTTCAAGGCGTACACGCCACTTTGACGAGTGAATTTTCGCGGTTTTGTGATGTCGCATGGCAGAAAGGCAAATTGAGCGCAACCTGAAATCTTTTGACCGATACCGGAGAGCTAACGGCAAAAAGGTCTCGAATCAGAAATAAATATTTTTATTTTGTTCTGTCTGATCATGTATGAACAGTGTGCACACGTTATATCATATGGTCAGTTTTCGCGGTTTTCGTGACGCCGTGTGACAGGCAGGCGAAGCGGGGGGCAGCCCGAAAACATTTTGACCAATCGTGGAGGGCTTATTGCAGAAATGGGATAAAAATTGCTTGGAATAGCTTCACGTTATTGCACCCGAGTTTACATTTGCTCTTATTAAAGTGTACTTCAACTGCATGCCCATTTACACCATCGGTTCTGTTTCGTGTGCAAGCAGTACTGGCGCCGTTATACCTGTATACCCACCAGACTAGACCCTAACAAGTCCGATGTGACCCAGATGACTGCGGCAGAGCTTTCCACTCCCCAGTGCGCAGTTCCGGATGCGCACGCATTCCACACCCCTCTCTCTCTCTCTCTCTCTCTCTCTCTCTCTCTCTCTCTCTCTCTCTCTCTCTCTCTCTCTCTCTCTCTCTCTCTCTCTCTCTCTTTCCCGAGGGGGGTGGGGTGGGGGGTCTGGAGGTGGCAGGGCTCTTGACACTTTTCGGCGTGTGCAGGGTGAATAGCAAGCGTGTCTGGTTGACATTCCTGACTTTCCTTCCCTCTCTCTCTATTCCTTTAGGGGTGTAGGTCTCTAGATCGCTTTAAGTATACCTGGCACTGGCACGGAAAACCTTAAGGCTACAAGACTGGCACAGCGCGAGTATAGCAAAGCTCTCTGAAATCACTGCTCTGTGTGGGGATGCCCTGGCTTTCTTTTTTTGGTTTTGTCTGGCAACATTCATCTCAGCCAAAATAACGCAGATTGCTTGCCTGTCGTTAGGCTCTCGCGTTGTCAGAATTAAATAAATAATAAATAATTATTAAGGAGAGACGCTTGTTCGTACCGTCAACCGTGTTCGTGCCGCGTGGTCCGACAAGCACAAAGCAGGACCCTAGCGGGTATACAGAGCTATAAACTAATATGCTGCTTGAGCGCGACACTTCCGGGCGCGGCTCGGGGAAGCGTTGAGGGGCCCACTGTTGTGCAACGAGCTGAACGGCCGCTGCCATGACACCGGCCTGTCCCTCGCGTTCATACGCCACGGTGCCCACAGAGAAACAAAATACCCCGCGCTATTTTGTTCTCGCCCTGCGCCGTTCTTGCTGCTCGGTACCAAGGGGTGGCCGTTAGTAGCGTCGCTCGTGTACTTTCGGGTCGACAGCGCGGGATGCATATATTCTCGCCGGCGGAACGCGTCGAACACCACGCGGCGTGTCTCCTATCAGCTCGCGCGCGAACAAATACAGCGGCGGCAGCGGCACGGCATGGTGCGTGCTCGACGACCGTCGACGGCGCTTTCAAATTTAGCGGCGCGCCTGGCCGCCGCTCCAACCTCGCCCTTCGCCGGACACCCTCTCCATTCTCGGACAACTGCCAGCCCTGCCGCTTTCCGATGTCCTGGCGGAATACATAACGGGCCGGTTATTTAGCATAATAGGCGCTGCCGCGTCATTCGAGCTGTCGACGTGTTGGCGACGTCTCGTCGCAGAAAGCCGCCGAGAGGAAATTAAAGTTGGAAGGCGGGTTTAGGGGACAGGATAAAAATAAGGGAGCGCAGGGCGGGGGGGCTGAACGAAGCTCTTTTGTGCGGGAAAGCCGTGCGCCCGAACGGAAGAGGAGGCGTGCGGCTGCGAAAACCGAGCCATTGGAACCGCGGCTGCGAGCGACGGAGGTGCCGCGCGACAAGCGGCCGCCACGCCGCCAAAGGTGGCCAACGATGCGCATGCATTATTGAAGATGCTCCAAAACGGAGCCGTGATAAGCGGTCAGTCAGTCTGGCCGCTCATACAGCTGTGAAGACCCTTGTTTATTCTTTCCTTCGTTCTTGTTTTGCAGTCATGCATATCCTTACCAAGTGAGAATATTTATGCTTTTTTGTTTCTACTTGTCTGCTTGGTAGGTGTGAAAAGGGATTCCCGCCCCAACAGTCCCATCAGCATCCGCCTGTTTTTACGAAACAACCTACCGCCGTGTTCTTCCGATCGTTCAATTGTTAAGAAAGCCTAAGTTTGCTCTCTTTTCTTTTCTTTACCATCTTACAGAGGACGAAGGGCAGCATGGTTTTAAATTGAGATAGCAGTCTCTTCGTTGAAAAATATGTAAGCAGTGAATTAGCCGTTTGTGCGTAAAGCTACGCCTGCTCTAGTGGGACAAATTGGCGCGGCATGTAGACAGCTGCAAAAAGATTCAGAGGCTGCATGACCCAACTAACGCGCATCACTCCGTGAAGAAACAGCTCCCATACCCGTTTTCGGCGGCGCACCAAAATATTAAAGAACTTCAAATTAGGGAACGCAAGCTGCTCGCACACTTAAAACCCAAAGCATGTTTGGGTTTTTCTGGGGCCCAAGTGGCTTGTGAACGTAAGCGACTTGTGAACACAAGCGAAATGCAAGCCTCTTTAGTCCTTAACATAAAAATATGTTGCTGCTGTCCTACTTTTGAGGCTTACCTCTCTCCTCTATCGTGAACATCCTTTCCCGATGAGGAAGCTGCTCACTGCCACAGGTAACACTCGTCGACTGTGTGCACCAGGGCATGAAGCATCACGAACAAAACGCTTGCAAAGGTGCCACCTGACAAGAAGAATATTTTCTGCCTTTTTTCAACAGCGTAAACCAGGTGACCAGGAAAACATATGTTACATGCGACCAGTCGGTCGGTCGCATGTAACAACGCGTGAAAGGAAGAATGCCGACATGGTGCTAAAAAAAAGGTGAACAGATTTCGCTTTAAGTAAAAAGGGCAAAAAATATTGCCTTTTCTTTAGGCAATTCTTTGTTTTACAAAATAATGGATTATGGTTAAAAGGTTAACAAAAACCCGGGGCAATTCGCCGACCAAATAAAGATTTAAAAGAAAAGAAGACGTTTCGGCTCCCACACGGGAGCCTTGTTCACAGGTAAAATAAACAAAAGTGCTCGAGCAGCTCGCTTAAATAGTCTAGAACACGTGACGCAGGCAGCGCGCATACACTGACGGCAGATTGCCATCGCTCCTGTTCAGAGTGTGTGGCGTAGTCTGGATCATGAGGGACTCAAGATAAAGGCGTCGAGATAGCCCCTTTTCCCTGGCAAGGACACGTGCCTTCCCCCAGTCGATTGCGTGGCCGCTTGAAGTGGCATGCTCAGCCAAGGCACTGGATTTCACATTTTCTTTTTTGACGTCATAATTGTGCTGTTTAAGACGCCTTTCAAAGTCACCAGTTTCGCCAATATACACGTAGTCGCAATCCGCGCATGGGACAACGTACACAACACCTGGGAATTTCTCTTTTGGTAATTTGTCCTTAACATTGACGAGTGATTGCCGTAGTTTCTGGTTTGGAATGTGTGCCACTTGAACATTGTATGAACGCAGAATACGGCTTAGAGCTTCACTCGTGGATGGGATATAGGGTATTCCGGCGCGCTTTTGACTAGAGGCAGCATGGGGTAACTGTGGACGTGCCATTTGTCGTTCGACAGCATTTAAGAAAGAGCACGGGTAACCACAGGCTGATAGTTCCCGCCGTACCACGCTTACGTCGGCTGCGTAGTCTTCTTGTCTCGTGCAGATTTTCTCCGCGCGTCGTAGAAGCGTCGAAACCACTGCCCTTTTGTGAGAAGCAGGTTGCAAGGAGCCGAAATGCAAGTAGCGTCCTGTGTGAGTTGGCTTTCTGTAAACTGCGAACGACAAAGTAGGCCCCTTTCTTTCAATCAGCATATCAAGGAACGGAAGCTTGCCGTCGACTTCCTCTTCTACCGTGAACTGGATCGCTGCTTCCATGCTGTTCAGGTGTGAAGTGAACGACTGAACTGCTTCTTTATGAATGATGCAAAAACAGTCGTCCACGTAGCGAAAGAATGCCTTCGGAGCAGGGCTGAACGAAGCGAGTGCTCGACTTTCAAGTGCTTCCATTGTCAAGTTAGCGGCGGTTACCGATATAGAAGCTCCCATAGCCGTTCCGTGGACCTGTTTGTAGAAACACTCTTGGAACGTAAAGTACGTATTTTCTAAACAGAACTGTAACAGCCGAGCCAGGTCCGGTGCATCAATGGGCGATCTCTCGGGTAGAGTGGCATCCGACTCCAGAGCGGTACTGCATACATCCACGGCCAGTTCCGAGAGATCGCCCATTGATGCACCGGACCTGGCTCGGCTGTTACAGTTCTGTTTAGAAAATACGTACTTTACGTTCCAAGAGTGTTTCTACAAACAGGTCCACGGAACGGCTATGGGAGCTTCTATATCGGTAACCGCCGCTAACTTGACAATGGAAGCACTTGAAAGTCGAGCACTCGCTTCGTTCAGCCCTGCTCCGAAGGCATTCTTTCGCTACGTGGACGATTGTTTTTGCATCATTCATAAAGAAGCAGTTCAGTCGTTCACTTCACACCTGAACAGCATGGAAGCAGCGATCCAGTTCACGGTAGAAGAGGAAGTCGACGGCAAGCTTCCGTTCCTTGATATGCTGATTGAAAGAAAGGGGCCTACTTTGTCGTTCGCAGTTTACAGAAAGCCAACTCACACAGGACGCTACTTGCATTTCGGCTCCTTGCAACCTGCTTCTCACAAAAGGGCAGTGGTTTCGACGCTTCTACGACGCGCGGAGAAAATCTGCACGAGACAAGAAGACTACGCAGCCGACGTAAGCGTGGTACGGCGGGAACTATCAGCCTGTGGTTACCCGTGCTCTTTCTTAAATGCTGTCGAACGACAAATGGCACGTCCACAGTTACCCCATGCTGCCTCTAGTCAAAAGCGCGCCGGAATACCCTATATCCCATCCACGAGTGAAGCTCTAAGCCGTATTCTGCGTTCATACAATGTTCAAGTGGCACACATTCCAAACCAGAAACTACGGCAATCACTCGTCAATGTTAAGGACAAATTACCAAAAGAGAAATTCCCAGGTGTTGTGTACGTTGTCCCATGCGCGGATTGCGACTACGTGTATATTGGCGAAACTGGTGACTTTGAAAGGCGTCTTAAACAGCACAATTATGACGTCAAAAAAGAAAATGTGAAATCCAGTGCCTTGGCTGAGCATGCCACTTCAAGCGGCCACGCAATCGACTGGGGGAAGGCACGTGTCCTTGCCAGGGAAAAGGGGCTATCTCGACGCCTTTATCTTGAGTCCCTCATGATCCAGACTACGCCACACACTCTGAACAGGAGCGATGGCAATCTGCCGTCAGTGTATGCGCGCTGCCTGCGTCACGTGTTCTAGACTATTTAAGCGAGCTGCTCGAGCACTTTTGTTTATTTTACCTGTGAACAAGGCTCCCGTGTGGGAGCCGAAACGTCTTCTTTTCTTTTAAATCTTTATTTGGTCGGCGAATTGCCCCGGGTTTTTGTTAACCTTTTAACCATGTTTCATCCCGACCAGACGGGCTTCCGTCAAACACTGAACTTCAATAATGGATTATATTGAAGCAAGAATTGGTGACAGTTTTTTTCCTGCGCCTCTGTCCTGTTAGCGAGCCGATGGCATGCAGGTATACCTCTCCCAGAAGGGGTACAAGCACTGTCTGACTTCCGTCGCGCGCAAATAAAATCGAATATATGTAGGGCAGAAAAAGAAGGAAATACAGAGGAAATACAGCCGTGGGACTCCAACCGAACGGGCGGATCGACGTCGAAATGGCTCCGACGAGAAACGAGCAAAGGCGTTCTTTCGCAACCGGCGACTCGCACCTAGTGTCGCTCTCCGGAATAACCGGAGGGGAAAGCCGGTGAAAATGAGCCTTGTACGCTCTGTGCGGGGCATTGCGGGCCGCACTGCGAAATGACTCATCCTTCGTGAGCACCATCCGCGGAACGAACACACAGCCCGAAATAACCAAACGGCAATGCACGGCCCACTGCATTCGTTGTTCGTATAGTGCTTCCAGCAAATCCCTAATACAGCTGCTAATGACAAACGATTCCCTTTGCCGTTAATTGAGCCTTTTCTTTGCAACAGGCATATAAGTAGCATTTGAACAAGGAGTGCGCATTGATGAGCGGAAATCCATCGTTTTATGCGCGTTTATTATTTTTTGTCTTATAGTTTTTCGATGCAAAGGTCATAACGCGCACACGTCACGAAAGGAATCCTACATCGGCCTACGCACTTTTCAATTTCACTGTCGTTAACATGAGACGTCCGCGGAAACATTGCTGCGGTGATGGGATCGAACCAGCGAGCTCACGTTCTGCTTACTTCAAACTTATCTACCCGATAATAGAAACAGCGAGGTCGCCACTTGCGCTGGCACTTCTTGAGGCGGACTGGCTTACACCTACGCTTCCTCTAGATTTTGTCGCTCTCTATTAAACATTGGAATTCGGCGACTACAATTATGTACTTTGAAAACGCGTTGCTAGAAAGAAATGAAGGGGGGGGGCGATTAAGGGGAGAGGGACATAACTTATGTATAGCAGCTTTTAAGTATCATTTCATGTAGTTATTTTTTCTTTCTTGCAAATCGTTCCATCGTTCGAAAAAGTATTGTGATTTCCAGAGATTCAGACAGTTCAAGCTTTGTAAGCGTTTAGACAGACTATACGCGTATTGCAGCAAGCTCCAGACAACAGTACCGGTGCATGCGTAATGTACGACTAGCTTTTACAAAATGTATTTCCTCGACTAATTCCGTTCGCTGACTCTGCGACCTTTGAGGAAGGCAGCGTTCGTGGCATTTTACCGGATCGCAGCCGCCAGACGCGCTAATTCTCCATGTCCAGCATTAGTGGACCTGAGCACCATAAAAACAGCTGCTATTTGCGCGATGAAACATGTCGGTTCCCTAGCCGCGCATGACGGTCACCGTCATGGTCCTGCGGACGAAGCTTGCCGAGTTAGTTCCTGACGGCCAGTGCGAAGTTCTTTGCGGCAGCCAGCCGTGGCCTGGTCAACAACCCACAGAACCACCACGAAAGCGGCGAAATCGTCGACTGCACTGATTCGAAAATCAACTGTGCAACTGAGGCGCATAAATGGCGTATCCCTGTAAACAAACGGACAAATCCAAGCAGTCGGAGTGCTCAGATTTTCAATCCAAAGGTTGAAAGTCCGAACAACGCGAGGGCCATTGAATTCGTTGCTCCGTAATTTTACTTCACCGTTATTTATTCGTATCCCGTTTAGGTCCAAATTCTGAGGGTCCCCTCTTCGAGTTAGAAAAGTCCCCTACAAAATGTCGTCTTTAACATGTACTGCATCAATTACACACCGTACAAGGCACACAGATGGACGCTATTACTATAAGAAGGAAAGTTTCGTTATGACAGCACAGTGCTTAGCATGTGAGACTGTGCACAAAATGTATAGGAACTGACAAATTTTTCAAATTGAAAAATGCGTTCATAAATGGGCTATTTGTATATAAGACGAAGTGAAAAAACATGCATGTCGGCGTGCTGTGTTGTGTAGGAACATAGCGATGACGAAAGATACATCTAATATCATGACATTTATTTATTTATTTATTTACCCTTGCGCGGCTCAGCCACATTTCTGCCCGACTATCAAGCACTACTTTTATGCTTGCTGTGCTATACGCGTTTCCTCTTTCCACGACTAGCGAGTTAGGCGACATTCTTCTAGGTTCTCCTGTTTAAGCTCCCCATCGACGACGCAAAAGGTCATTTGTGGCATGTTTAACCTCGTACATGTTAAAAGCAACCGTTCGGTCGGAGCAATTACCGGTAAGCCTTTGCAATGCCAGGCTCGCCTGCAGCTAACCTCCTCCTCATCCTCCCCATCATCCTTGTTCGCAGCATAATTTTGCAAGTGAACGTCATAAATGGCTTCTTTTAAGAATTGTAGAATCTCTCTAGCTGCATCTAAATTTATTATTTCATGCAGTTGTCTAAATCGAGAGACAGAGAAAAAGGAAAGGCAGGGAGGTGAACCAGACGCAAATGTTCGGTTTGCTACCCTCCACGTGTGTGGCGAAAGGGGTGTTTAGATAGAAGGGAAGAAGAAAGAGAAAAAAATGTGCTTCTTATAGGCGTTCACTGAGTCCAGTGCGTTGCAAAAAGAAACACAACAATGACTTAACAGTCTTCTGAGGGGATGCCGAGTCACGTCACGCCTATGATAGAGAATTATCTCTTCCGACAGAGGTGAGTCGTCGAACTTGTTGAGCAGTGTTAAGTCAGCACCTATGGGCACAATACAGCGGAAGCTGGCACATAATATGGCTGATGGTTTCCTCTTAATCGCAGTGGTCGTAGGCTGTGGTGTCCGCCATTCCAACGCGGAAAGCGTAGGCACTGGTGAACGCCATTAGTCAGCATAAAAATATGCAGAATGACAGTGCCTCGACAGAAGGTGAATAAGTTAGACCTGTGAAGAAATATCGTTTTCAGGTTATCATGACATTAACGTATCATATTTGGTTTCCCTTCCCTGAATGTTAATGCTGGCTAACATTGACACAAAACAAAGACAAAAATTGGACAAGGGGAGGGCGAAAAGGTATCGTCAAAAGATTGAAACATATACAGAACGGCTGCGTACGCACGCTGTTGGCCTTTCATCAGGGACACTGAATTTTCTGGAGGGAGGTATTTCGCCTTCCTCTTAAAGAGAGAGAGAGAGAGAGATAATATTTATTGGCAGAAGGGTGGAGAGGTCGGCCTGAGTGAAGTGCCTCTAGCCTGCTACTCCACTCTGAGGAAGGGGTTTGGGGAATAACAGAGATAGGATGTGAAGAGGAAGGAAGGTGGTGGTATACTCTTAAGCTTCTTGAGAGACCAATTAACCCAGCGAGCGGCGACGTTTAGCAGTATTTCCTAATGACCACCAATCGCTTGATATAGTAAAACTGGACTTGGCGGAGTACAGACGTCCTACCTTTTCTCCGTCTCGCCGCATTTTCATTTCTCTTAGCAGGATGATAAGTGAGATACTTACAGCACATGTAATTCTGTGGTTTGTTTACCCCGCACAAGCCAAACTTATACATGCTCGGGCAGAGCAATTGCCGGCATGGCTATGCAGCTACCACCTACCACCATTCTCCTCCTCTTCTTCGACGTTGATGGACTTGCATCTGGAATTTCGCGCGAGAGCCGATCACACAATCTTGCATGTCGTTGTGTGCGCTCGTCTCGTTACATTTCGGTTATATTCATTATCATATCTGTAAGTTCAGCTGCCCTCCTGCTGTCAATTTCGCTACCATCTGTTATATTTTTGTTCGCTGTTTATGTTATTCAATCATACACTAACTCGCCTAGTCATCGCGATGCCGGTTTTTATTAGCCCGTGAAGTTAGCCACTTTTTCAGGGTCTTGTAAGATTGATAAAGTTTGCGTCGCACTTATGGTAGCCCCAGCGCAGACCTATCGGCGTGCTGCTGCGCCACCGGAGGTCGGCAAGCCTGAGCTCGCGAAGGGTTTGCGCGATGCGGCCGACGGAGGCTGGTCTCCATGCAAAGTGGCAGCAGACGAGAGAATAAGGAGAGGACCAGCCCTCATCGGCCAGTGTGATACGCGCTGGCCCCCGAGGCCAGTATCGTATTCGAGACTCGATGCCCGTCTCGGGTTGGATGAGTCACGTAGAGGGGCCCCGGGCACGTAGCCGTCAAGCAAACAGCGCGGTGGCCCGTGGAAGGCACGCGCTTGTACACAGGCATCGACCCTGCAGCCGCTGTGCAAGAGGGGCCCCAAATGAGAACAGCAGCAGCAGCAGCAGCAGCACTGTGGGCGCCAAAGGCACAGCGGCGCGTAAAAACACGGAACCAATATCGGCGAGGGCTTCGGCGCTCTTCGGCTGGCGTTGGGGGACCCGGTGATCGATCGCGGACTCCGCGAGCCCTGACGCGACGGTGATCGGAGCGAGCACTAAAAGGGGCGCCGATTGCGAGAGGCTAGCCGGCCCGAGATAAAAGCGCCAACAAAGCGAGCAACGAGCTCGACGTTGGAGGCCCCCGGTCCTGCGCCGGGCACCGGTGTCCCCGCGAAAGGCTTTATCGCGAGGTGACCACTGAGGGAACGCGCCTGGCCGGCTGGCGCTGCGAACCTGGTAATCCGCACTTCATCCCGAACGCGCGCGCTCTTCAGCTTGGTGGCCTGCGCCTTGATTAGGGACCCCCACGGGGTTGCGCGCGGCCTCTTCTGGAAGCTTTTGGATCACTACTGGATCTAAAGCCCGCCTGTCTTCTTTGTCTTTGTGCATTTCTTTTTAAATATACTTCTTTTCATCCTTTCCCGCCTTCTTTTTTATCCTCTGTTTTGGCTATCGTCGTTTCCGGCAACCGCTCATTGAAGAGGTTCAAGTGCCGCTCAATGATGTCGGCCTGAAAATCACCGATTTGCGCCATGTTCCCCCTCTCGACGTGAATATCTTTGTGCTCACTTTCATTACAAAAGGGTATTACGAGATCAGTGTTCATTGAAGCGCATCATTATTGGACTCGCACGTTTTGCGTACTCGCTCGCTCTGACTTGGTGGCTGCTTCTCTAGCGTCTAATAGGTTTCGTTACTGTGCAATGATTTTTTAAAAATCTTGTGTGCAAGACAAGTGAAAATGCGATGAAGCTAGAACGTGTCTCGTGTATTTAGTGTTTGCGCGAGGCCATCATATAACAACTTAAAAGCTAAAAACTAATCAGTGTTATATACCACAGTGCATTACGGGAAAACTTCGTAGGCACGCGAAAAAATGTGCTCCAACATTGCGAAACCGTCGCACTTCATTTAATTCAACAACCACAACGAGGACCACTATGCAGGCAGAAAAGAGAGAAGTTATTATTTTTGAGGTGTTTGGATCGGACTGCTGGTACGATCGGTTGGGAACTCGGCGCTGACGCCCGTGGTTGTACCTGGGTCGCAAGCCCCAAGGGTAGCGTTGGCCTGGCGGCCTGGGGTACAACTGGAAGCATCCGAAGGTCCCGGCAAAGCATGAGTCGACTGGTAACAACAAAACAACTTGTTTATTTTAACATCGCAAAGAGTTGGCGGTCAGGTTTGACCGAAGTAGAGAGACGGGAGAGCACTTCACTCAACAGAAGAAATCGGAGCCCTCTCATTTGGCGTCCGGGGGCAGCTGTTTTTATACTCTCGCAGTTGAGGGCAAGAAGGAACCCCTCAAAAGACGAGCACGTGAATGTACAATGGGCTAATGGTGACGCACACTGTCGTAGCGATGCCGTAGCACCATGTCGAGCACGATCTCGTAGCACCCTGTCGTGGCGCTGCCGGTCGGACACAATGACTGTAATGAGAGGATGGTCCCTGCTTTGGCATCGCCTGTTTCGGGCATAATGACTGGAACGAGATCCCTGCTTTGGCATCGCCTGTTTCGGGCACAATGACTGGAATGAGATCCCTGCTTTGGCATCGCCTGTTTCGGGCACAATGACTGGAATGCGAGGATGATCCCTAGGCGGACGCATCGCCGCAGTCGCGCCTGGAAACACCTGGCGATGAGTGTTGTGGCGACGACGATCGGGCCAAAATGTCTGCCGCCCCGCCGCAGTCGCGCCGGCAAAACCACGTGTCGCAGGCGAAACGCAACAGACCGCCCCGCCGGGGGAAGGAGATCCCGATGGACAGGGGACTGCATCCGCTGTCCGGAGGGATGTCGCTCGATGATGCTCATAACCGAAGTCGGGCGTCCCTCGACGTTTCTTGAGCGCAGCGCACAGAGAAGGCCTCGTTCTCTTGTTCAGGTTCGCACGGGACACTGCAAAGTGACTTCGGGAGAGTTCACATTTTTGTTCTCGTTCCCGGCAAGCGTTAGAACTACGCTGAAACTCAACCGCTCAGTCAGCAAGCACGGCACAACCCTCACTAAGCCCTGCCAGGCTCTTTCCCCTTTTTATACCACTGCCTAGTTCCTTACAGTAGTCTAGCATCACTCAGAACGCGTCCACAAATTGAAAAATTGCACTAGAAAGCATATCATCACTTTGAAACACTAAACAAAAGCAATATGTTAAAAAAAAAATCCTGCCTCAGGAAGAAAAACATCAGTAACAAACAATTTTGAGGCTGATTCCTACGTTAGGGGCTTCGACTTAAGCCATCAGCGTTACCGTTGAGACTCCCCTTTTTGTAACGCACCTCAAAGGAATATTGTTGTAAAGCGAGGCTCCAGCGCAGGAGGCGGCCATTTTTGGGAGAAATGGTCTGCAGCCATTGGAGAGGGCAGTGATCCGTCTCAATGATAAACCTCGAGCCGGCTAGATAGCATGACAATTTCTGAACGGCCCACACGAGACATGCACACTCTTTCTCGGTGGCGCTATACGCCTGCTCACGACTGGTCAGCTTACGACTAGCATACAGGACGGGGTGTTCTACTTCTCCATTTTCCCGTTGGCACAGTACAACGCCCATGCCTCGCTCACTAGCATCGCACTGAACAATGAACCCTTTTGTATAGTCTGGCGATCGTAGCACAGGCTGGCTTGTTAGGGCACTCTTTAGGGCGCTAAAAGCTCTTTCCTTTGTCTCGTCCCAGACGACTGTTTGAGGCTCTGTCTTTCTTAGAGCATCCGTCAGGGGAGCCGCGATATCAGAGTACCTAGGGATGTACCTCTGATAGTAGCCGGCGACACCCAAGAACGACCGAATATCGGTCTTGGTGCGCGGTTGCGGAAAGTCTCGCACAGCGGCCACTTTTATTTCAGAGGGGCGGCGACGACCCTGACCAATCACGTGACCGAGGTAGACAACCTCGGCCTGTGCTATCTGGCACTTAGGAGCCTTGACTGTCAAGCCCGCTTCGCGCAGGCGGGTTAGCACTGCCCGCAAGTGTGCCATATGCTCAGACCAGGATGCGGAGAATATCGCTACGTCGTCTAGATACGGTAAAGCGAATTCTTGCTGTCCCCGCAACACTTTATCCATGAGGCTTGAAAAACAGTATGGCGCGTTCTTCAAACCAAAACTCAACACTTTAGGACGGAATGTTCCCATTGGTGAAATGAACGCCGCATACCTACTAGCCTCTTCTGTAAGTGGAACCTGCCAATAACCCCTGACAAGATCTAGGGTGGAAATAAACTGAGCGCTACTAACTTTCTCAAGGCGCTCCTCGATGTTAGGGATCGGATAAATTTGATCCTTAGTGATGGAATTAAGCCTGCGGTAGTCGACGCAAGGACGAGGTTCCTTGCCCGGTACCTCAACTAAAATCAAAGGGGAGGTATAATCACTCTCACCTGCCTCAATAACACCGAGCTGTAGCATTTTCTTTACCTCAGCCTCCATAATATCGCTCTGGCGGGGTGACACCCGATACGCCTGGGATCGTACTGGCTCTGGGGAGGTAAGTTCTATATCATGAGTAAGTACAGAAGTCCTACCAGGCCTCTCAGAGAACAGACCTTGAAACTCTTGTAATAGCTGGTGTAGTTCGGTTTTCTGCTCAGGCGACAGCGGTGCTTTACTGATAAGGTCACTAATGACTTGACCGGTGTCTTCCCTGTTCGTCACTGAGCCTAGTCCCGGAAGCTCGACCGGAAGCTCTTCAGGAACGTTTACCATCATGCACACCACTGCTTCCCTTTGTCTATAAGGTTTGAGCAGATTACAGTGGTAAACTTGCTGTGCTTTCCGCTTTCCTGGCAGACTTACCACGTAGTTAACGTCCGACAGTTTCTGAACAATTCGCGCTGGGCCCTCCCACTGCACGTCTAGTTTGTTGTTTAGCGATGTGCGCAATATCATGACCTCATCGCCAACCTCAAAACGACGGGCCCTGGCTGTCCGATCATAATAAACCTTGGCCCTCTGCTGGGCCTTTGTCATTGCTTCACCTGACAACTCCTGTGCCCTTCTTAAGCGTTCGAGGAGCTTAAGTACGTACTCCACCACGACTGGGTCGTCGCCCCTACCTTCCCACGATTCTCGAAGCATGCGAAGCGGAGATCGAAGCGAGCGACCGTACACCAGTTCAGCTGGTGAAAACCCCGTAGCCGCATGCGGCGCGGTCCTTAAAGCAAACATCACCCCAGGCAGACACAGCTCCCAGTCAGTTTGATGTTCAAAACACAAGGCTCTCAACACGCGCTTCATGACGGAGTGGAGCTTCTCAACGGAATTCGACTGAGGGTGGTACACTGAGCTGTGTAGCAGCTTTACCCCACACCTTTCGAGAAAAGTTGTCGTCAAAGCGCTAGTAAACACTGTGCCCTGATCTGATTGGATTTCCGCAGGAAAACCAACTCGCGCAAATATGGACAGTAGTGCATTAACTATCTCAACTGAGCTGAGTTCTTTAAGCGGCACTGCTTCAGGGAACTTTGTCGCTGGGCAGATCACAGTCAAAATGTGTCTGTACCCCGTGGCTGTTACCGGCAGAGGTCCCACAGTATCAATAACGAGCCGTCTAAAAGGCTCCGTAATGATAGGTACCAATTTCAACGGCGCCCTTGATTTGTCCCCTGGTTTGCCCACCCGCTGACAAGTGTCACATGTCCTCACGAAATGGTCTGCGTCCCGAAAACACCCTGGCCAATAGTACTCTTGCAAGAGACGGTCCTTAGTTTTCTTAACTCCTAGGTGTCCGGACCACGAACCCCCATGCGACAAGCGCAACAGATCCTGACGATAGCATTGAGGCACGATCAGCTGATCGAACTCCACTCCTCTTCGGTCTAGATACTTCCGGTACAGGACTCCACCTCTTTCCACAAAACGCGCAGTTTTCCTGGCGATACCTTCTTTGACATTGCAGCGCACGTTTTCCAGGCTGCCATCCTTTTTTTTGCTCGGCTATCAAAGCCGACCGGCTGACTTTTAGCAACCTATCAAGTCCGTCTGACGTAGGCGCGATGAGCAAATCAGTAGATAGCTCTTCTAACTTTCCCGTGTCGGGCATTTCCTCTCCAGTATCTGGCGCCTTTAACGTTACAGACTCAAGTTTATTCAGTTCGGGCGTGCTCGGAATATCAGCTTGCTGCGCCTCTGACCCTTTTTCGTTTTTTGATAACGTCGGCCCCGCAACTACCGCCTTTGCAGCGAGCTCCCGAACCTTCGATCTGGTTAAGGCCTGAACACTAGCTTCACCAAACAAAAGCCCCTTCTCGCGCAGGAGGTGATCGGACCTGTTTGAAAATAGGTACGGGTACTGGGGTGGCAGCATAGATGACACTGCCGCCTCTGTCTCAAGCGCTCCGAAAGGTCCTTCAATAAGCACTTTTGCTACCGGCAGACACACGCTATGAGCTTCCACGGCTTGCTTGATCCATGCGCACTCGCCCGTGAACATATGGGGTTCTACGTAAGACGGGTGAACTACATCCATCGTAGCTGCGGAATCGCGAAGCACTCGGCACTCTTTCCCGTTTACGAGGAGGTCTCGCATGTAAGGCTCGAGAAGCTTCATGTTCTCGTCAGTGCTGCCTATTGAAAAAAACACAACTTTTGGTGTTGTTTCCGGACACTGCGCCGAAAAGTGACCCGGCTTCTGGCACGTATAACAAACGCCCGCTCGCCTCATCTCGAACCGCTTTCTGCGTTCGGCTTCGGCTGCCGCCGTCTCCTTAGGTTCGGTCGCACTGCTTCCACTCGCATCCGCACTACGCGTGTTCCCCTTTGCTCTCATGGGTGTGAACTTCGGCCTCTCAAACTTCGAGCCAAATTCACCCTTTTGACCGTCCTTAGCTCCGCGAGCTCGACGCGTCACAAACTCCTCGGCTAGCTCAGCGGCTCTAGCCACCGTACTCACGTCTGGCCTATCCAAGACCCAGTATCGCACGTTCTCCGGTAACCGACTATAAAACTGTTCTAGCCCGAAACACTGCAGAACTTTATCGTGGTCACCAAACGCTTTCTCTTCTTTGAGCCACTCCTGCATGTTCGACATAAGCCTATACGCAAACTCTGTATATGACTCACTTCTGCCTTTCTCATTTTCCCGAAACTTCCGACGGAACGCCTCCGCAGACAGCCGGTACTTTTTTAGAAGACTCGATTTCACTGTGTCGAAATCCTCTGCCTCCTCTCTATCCAAGCGAGCGACTACGTCGGCCGCCTCGCCGGGTAACAAAGTGAGCAAGCGCTGTGGCCACGTTTCCCGAGAGAACCCCTGCTTCTCGCACGTTCGCTCAAAGTTAACCAGGAACAAACCAATGTCCTCTCCAAGCTTAAACGGCCGCATCAGGTCAGTCATTTTGAACAATACGCGTTCTCCTGCACCGTGTGCCTGACTTCCATTACGAGCGCGTTCCATCTCTACCTCAAGACGCTTCATTTCCAAAGCGTGTTGACGGTCACGCTCTTGTTGCTCTCGCTCTTTCTGTTCTTTACGTTCACGCTCTTCTTTTTCTTTCTGTTCTTTAAGTTCGCGCTCCTGTCTTTTTGACCTCTCCTCAATAGTCTCAAGGCATTCCGACAGCTCGTCATCCTCAGCCTCTAACTCAAGAATAGCCTTTATCAGTTCCGGTTTTCTTAGTTTGTCTGAGACATCCAGACCCAACTCTCTTGCAAGCTCCAACAATTTCGGTTTGCGCAACGACTTCAAGTCCATGGCTGCTCTGAATGCTGCTTTCTCTACTGCTTACTATTGTCTTGCCGCAAACTAACCCGGCAGCAACGACAACCACAATTACCAGCTCTGTTTCTGACTCTAACAAAAGCCTGGCAAAGCTCAGAAGAAGAAAGTCCCGCACTCACCAAACCTCGCAGGCAGGAATTCCGCGCAGTCGTTCCGCTGCAGGCAACCAGTCGTCACACAGGGCTCGTTGCACTGCTCCCGGATCGTCGTTGAGCTGCTCAGCATACTGTCAACTGCATCTCTTTGCTGCTGGCCTCCGTTGTCGCGATCTCGCCGCTGGCAGACAGTTGTTTGAAGTCGGAGGCGATCTCACCGCTGGCAACCAGATGTTTGGGATCGGACTGCTGGTACGATCGGTTGGGAACTCGGCGCTGACGCCCGTGGTTGTACCTGGGTCGCAAGCCCCAAGGGTAGCGTTGGCCTGGCGGCCTGGGGTACAACTGGAAGCATCCGAAGGTCCCGGCAAAGCATGAGTCGACTGGTAACAACAAAACAACTTGTTTATTTTAACATCGCGAAGAGTTGGCGGTCAGGTTTGACCGAAGTAGAGAGACGGGAGAGCACTTCACTCAACAGAAGAAATCGGAGCCCTCTCATTTGGCGTCCGGGGGCAGCTGTTTTTATACTCTCGCAGTTGAGGGCAAGAAGGAACCCCTCAAAAGACGAGCACGTGAATGTACAATGGGCTAATGGTGACGCACACTGTCGTAGCGATGCCGTAGCACCATGTCGAGCACGATCTCGTAGCACCCTGTCGTGGCGCTGCCGGTCGGACACAATGACTGTAATGAGAGGATGGTCCCTGCTTTGGCATCGCCTGTTTCGGGCATAATGACTGGAACGAGATCCCTGCTTTGGCATCGCCTGTTTCGGGCACAATGACTGGAATGAGATCCCTGCTTTGGCATCGCCTGTTTCGGGCACAATGACTGGAATGCGAGGATGATCCCTAGGCGGACGCATCGCCGCAGTCGCGCCTGGAAACACCTGGCGATGAGTGTTGTGGCGACGACGATCGGGCCAAAATGTCTGCCGCCCCGCCGCAGTCGCGCCGGCAAAACCACGTGTCGCAGGCGAAACGCAACAGAGGCCACAACAACAATGGCAGCATCAGCAGCAGCTACCGCATGCTCGCGTCGCGGTCTTGTCTGCTTACTGGATCGGCACTTCGTACAGGTTTCACGAGTGAGAGAGAGATGAAGAGGAAAGGCAGGGAGGTTAACCAGATATCAGTCTCCGGTTTGCTACCCTACACTGGGGATGGGAGATAGGGGTTAGAAAGCTGACAGAGAGGAAAACGCTAAAAAAAGCAAAAGAAAACACGCACACATGGAGACACACACACACAAAAGGCGTTCCAGTTAAAGACGTTCGCAAAGGCCGGTAAATCGCAGAAAGCGCAATAGCGCTTGCACGACCTTCTTCTGAGACGTTAGGTCCCTTCGGTGGTGTGGAATTATTTTTGCCGATGGCGGTTGGTCGTCCAGTTGGTCAAGTTCGTGGCGAAGGCATTCCCTCAGTGGACTGTACTGCGGGAAAGCGCACAAAATATGGTTGATTGATTCGTCATGGCCGCAGTGGTCACAGGTTGCGGTGTCGGTCATCCCTATGCGGAATGCATAGGCTTTGGTAAAGGCAACGCCCAACCACAGTTGAAACATGAGCGTGGCGTCTCCACGGCGAGGCTGTGATGGCGCTCGGAGACTTAATGTTGGATCAAGGGAGTACAGTCGAGTGTTTCTTAAATGTGGCTCATTCCATTGTGACGTGGTGCACTGCCGAGCAAGCAGGGGGAGATTCCGTGCTGTGTCAGTTCTAGAAAGCGGAATTGGTACGTGGTACTCCTCAATATGGGCTGAGCGGGCAGCTTAATCAGCCCGTTCATTACCGATAATACCGCAGTGACTTGGAAGCCATTGGAAGGTTATTTCATGGCCTGCATCACTTATATGGTGTAACGTCTCTGTAATGTGAAATATTAGCTGCTCGTGCGTTCCGCGTCATAAAGGTGACAGTAGAGACTGCAGTGCCGCCTTCGAATCGCAGAATACCGTCCACTTGTGTGGCTGTTCATTACCAATGTAAAGGGCAGTAAAGAGTGCTGCAAGTTCTGCTGCCGTCGACGTTGTCGCGTGAGTCGTCTTAAATTTGATTGTTGTGGCTGTCGCTGGTATCACGATTGCCGCCGCGGAGCTGTTTGGCAAGACAGATCCATCAGTGTAGATATGTGCAGAGTCACGGTAGCTCTCGTACAAAAATAGTAGTGTGAGCTGTTTAAGGGCTGGTGATGATAGATGAGCTTTTTTTTTTCTTGATGCCAGGTATTTTGTGGTTGATTTTTGGCTGAGTGAGGCACCATGGAGGAATCGAAGGTCTCGCAGCCGGAGTGAAACAAGATGGCAGTGATTCATCATATGCGGTAATCGTTTGGCTGAAAGATGTTCGAGGTCTGTCCGCTGGTAGAGAGGCTAAGTGGTGACGAGGAGTCCTGGTTAGATGCCTTATATGGGTCCTGAGCACTTCAATTTCAATGTGGGTCTCGACAAGGTGGTCTCTAGCGATTTTTATCGTAGCCACTGTGGATGCACTCCGGGGCAGGCCTAGACAGATCCGGAGTGCTTGAGCCTGAACACTTTGTACTGTGCGTAGATTCGTTTTACCTGTGTTGGTTATTGCTAACAAGCTGTATCGCAGAAAGCCTAGAAAAAACACTCTGTACAGTTGTAACATGGCACTTGTCGACGTTCCCAAGTCTTGCCAGCGAAAAACTTGAACAGGTGGCAGATGCCTATCAACCGTTTTTTCACACATGATACGTGAGGGCTCCATGACAAGTCCCTGTCGATTATGAGCCTAGAAACTTGTACGATCGAACACGTGGCATTATTTGGCCATTTATCATTACACTGTAGTTTGCCATGGGTTTGCGCGTAAATGGCACTAGTGCGCATTTCTCGGAGGAAATTTCCAGCCCTTGATTACGGAGGTAGATAGCAGTTTGTGTAGCGGCTCTCTGGATTCTCGCTCGCAACTGTAGGCGTGTTACTGCAGACGTCCGTATGCAGATGTCATCCGCGTACATTGATAGCCTGACTGTTGTTGGCACGTGCTTAAGGAGAGCAATTAGTGTTAGATTAAATAAAACAGGGCTAAGTACACCGCCCTGGGGGCGCCGCGGTAGCTATAATGTAGACAAGTATGGCCTTCCTCGGTGCTTACAAAAAAGGATCGCATGGATAGATAGCTCCGTATCCATTGAAACATCCGACCACCCACTCCTACCTCTGCGAGAGCAGAGAGGATGGCTTCATGCTAACGTTGTCATACTCCCCTTTAACGTCGAGGAATAAAGAAGCGCAGAGACGCTTACCGCATTTCTCATGCTGAATGTAGTAGGTGACCAGGTCGATGGCGTTATCGATGGATGATCGATCATGTCGAAAGCCCGCCATGACATCCGGGTAGGTGTTGTGGTACTCCAAGTACCACTCCAGGCGTCCTAGGACCATCCTCTCTATTACTTTGCCCACACAGCTCGCCATAGCGATCGGGCGATATGACGAGAGTTCCAAGGGCGACTTACCAGGCTTCAGCAGTGGAACAAGGCGACTTGTCTTCCAGCTTGTTGGTAGCGCACCACCTCTCCAAGATTCATTGTACAGCACAAGGAGAGCACCTCTCGCTCGTTCATCCAAGTGACGCAGAGCTCGGTAGGGAAATTCCATCAGGTCCTGGCGCCGATGCACGGACACTCAAAGGTAATGCTGCCTTAAGTTCGTGGATTGAGAATGGTAAAGAATGGCAGAGGATTTCTGCGCCAGATTATCCGGCCAACTTACAGCTCCCAACATCCTAACGCCTTCGAGCAGTTGTCCGCCACCACGTGATCACCGCATGGATTACAGGTTTCACAATTGCTGCTATAAATATACGCCTTCGATACTTGCGCCATGGTCCCGTGATAACCAAGGACGCTCTCCCCTAATTCACCCGCACGTATGACGGCCACAGCCGGTGCTCTCAACCGCCTAACCTCGCCGATAACATGAGTTAACATAGCACCAAGCTGAAAGGGTTGAAAACACGTTGTTACCAGTAATTGTGATGTTTGCCCATGCATTCGAATTGAAAATATTTGTAAAGTGTATATACTGTATATCCTATGTATTTTCTTAATTTTCCTGCTATTTTACTTATATGTATCGTTCGTAAGAAGTATTCTTGCGCTATTACAGATAAGTCCTTGAAACAGCATAGTATAGAGGAACTTGCCTGCTCTTCTTAGTCTACAGAAGAACTTCAGTTTGGCCTAGTTGGTGTTTACTGCATATCATATTGACCGCAAATAAAGACGGGGACAGCGGAAGAGAACACTCTTCCGCTGTCCCCGTCTTTATTTGCGGTCAATATGATATGCGTCTCAGTAAAAGCTATTAAACAACGTAAAAAAAAATGCCATACGCGCGTAGTGAAGTCGTGTGGAGCGCTGCACACACACGAAAATCGACGTCCTCGTCTCTTACCGCAGTTGAAAATCCACTTGAACGGAGCGAGCAGACGAACGAGAAACCAAACCCAGACCAGCGACAAAGGCGACAAGTAAATAAACGAGCATCAGAACTTCTGTGTTGTTTCTTCCGCCAAGTACGGGCTACCCTTGAAGCCTAGGATTGTTTTAATTTTGTCGGAAATGCCGCGGTACCTTTTCTATTGAATTCAATTAAGCTTTATTCGATATCCATCACATATTTGGGTCACGGACAAAAAAAAAAAAAGCCTAAGAAGGCTGCGACTGGGTCCGTGCTCCAGAGCATGGCATACAGTGTTGTCAGTTCCATACATATACCAGAAAAATAAATCTGCAGGAAATTATGCAGGAAATGCGAGAGCTACAGGAACAGCGGGACAAGAAAAAAAAAGATAGGATGCCTATATGCATGAGAGAAAAACGTAAGAAAAAAAATTGCGAGCATATTGCGATAATATGTCAAAGAATGAAAAACAAGCAGAAAAGCAAACAGTTCGTGCAGAGAAAAAAAGGAAAGGAAAGAAAAAAAATTAAAGTAACATAATAATAGGTTTATACATATATAATATAAAGGTGAATGAAATGAAAACAGAACATACGTAGTTGTAAGCATTGAATTGTATAATATATTGTATTTTATATGACGGTGAGTATTATTATGAAGATGTGATGATAGGGTCTTTTTTGTGTGTGTTTGCCCATCGTGTCCACGGGGACTATGTTTTAATAAACATGGTTCATACCATTTACTGAGCACTGTCCCGTTTATATTTGATCCACCCCGGAATTCTTTCAATGAGATCAATTTCAAGTCTTTGTCATCTGAACTAATTAGTGTAAAAGGGTTGGTAGCAGGGCCTTAGCATTTGGTAACCGTATAGGTCGTGCGGCGTTTGTCTACTTTACATAGTTCTGGGTTTCGTGTGGCGTAATTAGGCGAATTCTTGTTCAGCTTAACCAGTGATCAGAGAAAAACAAAATATTATATAAAACTTTTTTATTCGAAATAAAAAGGATGTTGTGGGGGGGGGGGAAGCTGTCAATAAAGAAAACTTATGTGCGCATAACAAGGACGTGAAAACATTCTCTGTTCTCAGAGTGGTAGTTCTTTTTCTTTCTCTTTTTTTTATAATTCGAAAGGTTGCTCCGCGGCATAAAATGAGTGAAATTTTATGTGTATATGTGCAATTTATGTTCAAGGAGCAGCAGCGATCTACGGGGTGGACCATAGTTCGAATGTCACACTCAAGCACAGTGTTACCACTCCGACCGCTTGGGGGACAGCAGTGGTAATGTGCACTGGGGAACTATAGTGAGCGCTGTCCAACTGGCTTCAATGAATGAGGCCGTGAATAACACATTATTCTGCGATACTGGTCAGTAGGACAATTGTGCGACTAACTTCATCGCGTAATTTATCTTCACCGGCTGATTTAATTTATCTTCTTGGGGATTTCAATTATCCACTAATCGATTGGACGAATTTATCATCTCCTTGTCATATATCGTCTGAATTCATCAACTTGTCTTTAGACTTTAATCTCTTTCAAGCTGTCACGAAACCCACACGTGGTGCCAATGTTCTAGATCTCATTCTTAGTACAGCACCTGAAACAATAGGTCACATAGAATATTTGGATGGTTTCAGCGACCACCATTTGCTGCAAATAACGATAAACACAACGCCACCGGTTACGGGTAAAACGACAAAACAAATTCGTGATTACAATAAAGGCAATTATAAAACAATAATCTCAGAATTTGAAACTTTCTTCGAAAACACAATGTGGCCATCATTTTACGATAGATCCGTTGAAGAAAACTGGCTCATGTTTAAAAATACACTGTGCGCATTAGTGGACAAGTATGTTCCACTCGTTAATATAACTAACGATAAGTTGCACCCTTGGTTTACTAAAAAGCTTCAGCGCATGAGGAACAAGAAGAAACGCTTGTATAATATCGCTAAGCGAGATCGCACATCAGCAGCGTGGCAGAATTACAAAACGTACCTTAAATCGTACTGCTCAGCTTTAGGCGAAGCTAAAGATAAATATTTTTCTAATGATCTTCCTGAGCTGCTTAAGAACAATCCTGCCAAGTTTTGGAAAATAATAAAGCCTAACAACGAATCAGATGAATTATCATTACAAAACAGCAACAATATTTCTATTCCAGTCAGTGAATGTTCGGAGGTCTTTAATTCATTCTTCAGCTCTGTATTTACACAAGAGAACACTTCAAATATACCTTTTGTTTCAGAATTAGGCTACCAATACATGGAACCTATTGAAGTCACTTTGAAGGGCCTCTCTTCTCTCATAAATAACCTTAAGATGTCTTCTTCATGTGGCATAGATGGTATAAACTCAAAGATTTTAAAGAATACGGTAGAAATATCTAGCAAAATTCTTTTTTACATATTCAGACAATCACTTGCGACAGGCCACCTTCCCGCAGATTGGAAGATGGCGAAAGTTATACCTGTATTTAAAAATGGCAACAGGAACTCCTGTGAGAATTATCGTCCCATTTCATTGACATGCATTCCCTGCAAGTTGCTTGAACACATTATCGCTTCGCAGATTTACAGACATCTTGAGACTAACAAATTCCTTTTTCATAATCAGCATGGCTTTAGGAAGGGCCTCTCGTGCGATACACAGTTATTTGAATTTACAACAGACCTACACACTAACTTAAATTATAACTTACAAATTGATTGCTTGTTCCTTGATTTTTCGAAGGCATTCGACCGTGTCGCACATTGTCGCCTAATATCAAAACTCTCCGCACTTAAATTAGACTGTCTTACCTTGTCATGGCTCCGAAATTTCCTGTCTAATCGTCAGCAGTTTACTATTGCAAATGACTACTCTTCCTCCGTAACAGACGTTTCTTCTGGTGTACCACAGGGTAGCGTGCTCGGTCCCTTGCTTTTTCTAATATTTATTAACGACTTACCTCAAAATTTGTCCTCCACCATCAGAATATTCGCCGACGACTGCATAATTTATCGCCCTATTAAAAACTCAGATGATCATCTCGTTCTTCAGCAAGACCTTCAACAAATCAATAACTGGTGCAATAAATGGCTAATGACTTTAAATACCACAAAATGCAAAGTAATGTCTTTTACCCGGAAGTCGGCAACCTCACAGTATCCCTACCATATTAACAATTACACTGTTACAACAGCTACACAATATAAGTATCTAGGGGTTCTATTCACACCAAATCTTTCTTGGACAGAGCATATCACGTCCATTTCAGCTAATGCCTCCCAATCGTTGGGGTACTTGCGACGCAACTTAAGAAATGTTCCTTCAAATGTTCGCAAGCTAGCTTACCTAACTCTCGTTCGTCCCAAGCTCGAGTATGCATCTCCCATTTGGTCCCCTCACCAGAAATACCTAATTGAAACGCTAGAACGGATCCAGAATAGAGCAAGCCGCTTCATCATAAACGATTACAGCTACCAGTCTAGTGTTACACAAATAAAACTTAAGCTTTCATTACAAACCTTGAGCACTCGCCGAGACATTGCCCTTTTAACACTGTTCCACAAATTCCTTCACTCCACTCGAACACCCGCATGCTTGAAACGACCCTATTCCACGTCACATAGGCTTCATAATCATTTCAGCTATGCCCGCCTTTACGGGTCTACAAAGGCATTCCATTACTCTGCTCTTCCTCGTGCTATCAGAATATGGAATTCACTCCCGGACAGCATTGCAAGCCAATCTAACTACGATTCATTCCGTGATGCCTTGATTGATTACATGACTAAAGAAAAGTGAAGTTTTACGTTTGTCGCACAATGCTTTCTATACTTGCACTATATTTACAGCTTATTTTCGCATTATTACTGTTATGTCGCTATGTTTACCGTTTCGTTGGAATGTCGCGTCCGTAACTTTTCTGTTATTGTTTTTCATCATAACTGTTTTTTTTAATTACACGACTTCACTGACAACAATCTGTGTGATTTATTCCTTGTTATTATATTATGTTTTTTTATGTTTCTTCTTTTCCCTAGTGAATCGTGATCTAAATAATTCTTTTTTCATCTCAGTTGTACTTTGGTTGTAGGTTGTAAACAGATACGGTTTATAGATGTCTTGTATTCAATGTATTTTCTATGTACTGCCCCCCTTACTCAATGCCTCACTTTAAGGCCTGTAAGGTATTTTTAAATAAATAAATAAATAAATAAATAAATTCGACCCTCTGCGAGCGTCTGCTCGTGTGTTCTTGTTATCACCACCTTCGTATTGCAGCGTTCTTTCTTTTTCTTTTATTTATATTTTTTCGACGTAACATTTGATATATGCGACAATTTTCTTATTAAAACCTTTCATTAATCGGGAAGGACGCGCTACGATTGTGGCCAAATCGCAACAGTCCTTCTCTTTAACTTTAGCTCGTGCTTGGCGAAATCATTACAAGAAGGCTGGATATTCGCTCATTTACTTGCTGCATTTGTCGTGTGTTTCGATGTGCGTTCTTTCGTTGTCACGCTGCGTTCGAGTATATTTTCAACCGTGGCAACAGACGAGGTCTTCGGTTCTCGATTCTGTGCAGCATTGCAGTAAAGACAACTGTGGCTATGGCGTCTGCTCTCGAGAAGAAGATACGGTTGGACGTTCAACGCTCAGTGAAACGAAAGCTATGTTCCATGCTTTTAGCCAGGAAAATATGCTACAGAATGGCTGTCCAGGCTTGGAGCTGTTTCTTGTCGTGCGCCAGTAACCACCTCAGCAAACCTCGAGGCTTACACAACGGAGTGCAGTTAATATACCGGGTGCTTTACAACGGTAGCTGTTACAGGCTCACTCCCCTGATTGCTTTGATGTCCGCCGCCATCTGTCTCTAGAATCCCAGAATCATTTGCGAGAAAATTACGAATAAAGAAGAGAAAGAACAATTCTTATCGTACCTCGAGGATTCGCACATATGGCCAACAGATTGGCAGTCCGGGATTCTACCTTGCAGCAGCCACGCTGTCGACTTTTTCTTCTTTCTTTGCGTGAAAATGCTGTCAGCAACGCAGGGAAAACAATATTAACCTTACATTCGGACGCACACACACATGCACAAAAAACGCGAAAATCCTGAAGAGTCCAACGAAAAACGAAAATTGGGTAAACAAACACAAGCGTCCAAAAGCGGAGCCCACTGTGGAACGGCTCCAAAAGTGTCGACCACTCTGCGCACGTGAGCAGCTTCCTCTCGGCAGACAGATCTTGCTGGAGCTGTGCGTAACACTGATCCTGGAGATCGTGATCACGCCAGCAGCTGCCTTGATTGCTTTGCGCCCGCTCAACGTCTGTGTAGCTGGATAGAGCTGGCGCCTTGCTGCTCAAGCACGTCACCTTCCCACTTTCGAAGACATTCCTAAATTGTGTTTTCTCCTTCTGCATGTAATTACAATATCTGAGCGTGTCCGCTTTGTCTTTATTAGTCTCCTTCTAGCGCCCGGTTTCTCCTCATGTTTGCTGCAAGTTGGCACTGACGTGGTCTTGTTTTCCTTCGCGGATAGCGTCGGGCCTACTACAGGAGTAGCCCAAATTTCAGAAAAGCCGAACGAATTCAGCAATGAGAAGCTAAAGAGTTGGTTTGGTAGAGACCAGTGGATAGGTCCGGATAGGTAGGAAGAGAAAGAAAAAAGAAAAGTCTACTTGTTTTGTTTGTTTGTTTTTCACTTCGACACCTGGAGGCGCAATTTCACAAACGAACGACTCACACTTGTTTTACTTCTCGAAAGAAGAGTGCTAGCTCGCAGTCTGCGAATGTTCACTCCAACAAACACCACACGAAGCAGCTTAAGGCTTATTGTGCATTGTATTTCTCCAGTTATCGCGTAACCGTTTCGTGTTACAAGTCTAACTATTTTTTTTCTTTAAGTATACAGATATTTTTTATACTATAGCCATGAACGTAGCGAACATCGGATTTTTTTGCAAATGAGTTGTAAGGCGAGACGGACATGCTTTGCTACTAATAACGTGAGTTACAGAAAACTCAGTAACAAAAGATCGCTAATAAACGTTTTCCTTATTATAACCTCGGGGGCAGCGGTTTATATAGCAAGTTTAGAATCAGCCAAGTAACGCAGCACCCTTTCTTTAAAAAAAATATTCAGATTCTCATCTAATTTGAAGTATTCATAATGAAATTTCAACGTTCAGTTCAAGCAATATCCAAAGCGAGCGCGCCGGCGCCGCAGAATAAGCAACGCTGATATTTCGTCGGACAAAACTGGAAGGATGGCACGTCGTCGTACCAAGTACTGAATTGGCACGTCGCAGCAGGTGCTTGCCAGGGAACGCGCGCCGTATGAGTATCTGCCGCGACTGGCCGCGACGTTCAAACTTGCTTTTGACATGAATAGCAGGATGGCCTCCTCTGTGCTCCCGGCGCGCTTTGGTTGAATACTTTTTTTTTTTTTGGATTGAGCGTTGAAACTCGTTGAAACACCTCAACTTAGGTGCAGTTTTTATTATTTAAGAAAAACGGGGGTTGTTAAAATGCGTCTGCCTCCAAATTTGTCACATAAACAACTGCCCCCAAGGTAGTAGCGAAAAAAGTTAACGAACAATTTATTTTATTTCATCTTCTGAAAGATGCGTTATTCTTCACGGCAAAGTATTTCCGCCTCGCCTAGTAACTCATCTGCAAAAAGGCCACGTTCGCTAAGCTCATAGCCTTTTAACTAAAACGTCTGTATTCATTCATTCACAAAACTTCATTAGTGTCCTGAAGCCTGGTCTTTTCAGACCGAGGCGGGCCGCGTCCACGTCGGCACCGCCAGGCCGAGCCTTATGACGTCATCGTGGACCCTCTGGACAGCCCGTAGTTGATCTTGATAAGAAGAGCTTGATATCATCTTGTGCCAGCAAAACCATCTTTCTTCGGGGTCGGCGAGAGTCGCGGGACAGCCCGCCAGCATGTGTCTGATGTCAATGATGCCATCGCACACGTTACATTCTTTCCTAATTTCTCTTTCGGGGTGAATTTCATTTATGAAATACGGAGAGGGGTACGTCTCGGTTTGCAGTAAACGTAGCGTGACTGCCTGAGCCCTGTTCAATCTTACGTGTGGCAGTGGGAATTGCCTACGCCCCAAGTAGTAATATTTAGTGATGTCGTTGTAAGTCTATGGCCTAATTATTTTTTTAATCTGCATATAAAGTGAGTTACTGCGGAGTGCCTTATGGCACTCCTTGGGCGCATGCTTGGCGAAAGGATTGTGCGAAGGGACCAGCTTCACCGACCCCGAATCGCATTAAACAATTTACTCAGCGATATATAAATTATCGTAAAGCTTTAGGATTCGTCTCACGCACTCTCAGCGGGCGCGAACTATGTGTTTAGTTCTTCTGTGCTAATCCAGAACGCATAAACTGAATGATAAATAAGTATAAGCCATGTCGTTGATGAATGAACGTCGCTTGCCGTTGATACGGAAGAGCCCGAATTTTTGCTTTCTCTCGGAGACTAATTTGCTGCACCCCAATAATCCATTCCCACCCTCATAACTATGATTCAGCATTTTCAGATGCAAACAAAACGATGACCTATTCCGCAATTTGAATTTAACCGAAAAGCAAGTGAAAGCAAATTTGCCAAGCTACTAACACGACGGTCCGCACCCATCTACTAGCCCACATGCACCCCGATGCAGAGAACACGGCGAGCTCCTGTTCCCACATCAGCCTGCCATCCAAGCAGACTTGTACGTAACGAATTACGTGTGACTAATTACTAGTAATCAGTTACATGTTTTGGTAGTTTTGTAATTTAATGATTACTTTCTTTCAACTCGGTAACGCTCGCTGTAATTAAATCAGTTACATTTTTGGCAGCCAATTACATGTCACCAGTTACTTTATTTTTTGACGCGACACACTGTAAAA